>NC_136817.1:1794631-2272131 GCF_951394365.1 Tetrao urogallus
CACAAAGTTTACTCTGGTATAGCTTCTACAGCTTTGGTGGAAGGCTGGTCTTCCACAAATCAGGCTTTCATGTTGGTTTCTTATGTCTGCTTTTTTTATCCTCAGAAAAAAAAAAAAAAAAAAAAAAGAGCAGAGAAATTAAAGATGACTCAATTTTTTTCTTTTTTTTTCTTTTAGAGGGAGATCAAACTTGCTTTTATCTGAAGTATCTAAGTTTTCTGTAATCGTTCAATGATTCATACTTTTAAATTTACATTTATGATCGTGTTTGTATCGTTACTGACCTACAATATTTTGAATGGAATGGTAACAAAATTGTACATACATGCACTTGAAAGTCATTACGTACTTCAGTAATGAGAAAGAAGTTTCAAAATTATGAAATGCCTGTGTGATATAAATACAATTACACTTTGCAAATTTTTCAGATCAGCTTTGACTCAATGGTATAGTTGAAGCCAAATTTAACTAACATGCTATTTTGCACGTGTACTGCTAATTTAAAATGCTGCCATCAATGACAGCTGCTTTGCAAACAGGTGATAGTTCATGAAGAGCAGAAAAATACACTCCCTAATTTATTGTTCTCTGCTTCACTGGCAGTCTGTAAGATAAATTAGATTTTCCAATTACCTTCAGGGAAAGCAGTGACATTTTCTGTTATCCTTTAAGCACTTAGAGCAGATGAAGAACAAAGAAGTCAATAAGCAGCAGTAGCTATGCCATCCAATATGTAATTACCAGTGCAGTATTTGAAAGTACAGTGCTACTCTATTTTCTAAATTTTCCATCTAATGGCAGATTTTATGGGCTTTTAAATTTTAAGTGGCTATTGAGTGGTGGCCATTACGAAGAAAGAAGATCACTTCCTGAAATTTAGCCATTTTTTCCGTATTTGAAAGTACTTTCTGAAACACAGATCCAGAACACTGAATATTTTCCTGCTGCTAAGCACTGCTAGCTGTAGTCTTTTAAATCATCTATCCTTCTTCCCTGTACAGAATTTTCCAATTCTCTTCTGAACATACCATCTGCACATGAAGAGACCAGATCAGTAAAGCCAAGGCACAGCTGGAATTGAACTTGGCAAGGGATATGGAAATTAACAAGAGACTCTACGGGTACTATGATCAGAAGAGACAGATCAAGGAGAGTGTACAGCCTCACGTAAATTAAAAGGAAGAACTAGATACAGCAAACATGGAGAAGGCTGACGTTATGCAGTTCCTTGCCCCAGTCTTCACGGGCAGTCAGATTTCTCACATCTGTCATATCCCTGAACCTCTAGGCAGAGGTCAGGATAGCGAAGTTCCCTCCACTGTAAGAACAGAATAAGTTCAAGACTATCTCATGAAACTAAATGTGTAGAAATCTATGGGGCTGGACAACATACATTACAGGGTCCAGAAGGAAATGAGCGATGTCGTTACCAAGCCACACACCATCATATCTGAAAATCATGGTTGTCATGTGAAGTCCCCAGTGACTGGAAAAAGGAAAACATCTCTCTGCTTTTTAAGAAAGGGAAAAATGAAGAGTTGGGAAACTACAGGCTAGTGAGCCTCACCTCTGTGCCTGGGAAGTTCACAGCTCTCCAGGGAGTTATGTTAAGGCGCATGCAAGACAAGGAGGTGATCCAAGATGGCCAGTTCAGCTTCACCAAGGGAAGATCTTCCCCAAACAGTCCAGTGGCTTTCTGTGATTGGGTGAAAGCATCTAGATAAAGATCTGAAGGGACTATGAAATTACTTTCCCAGTGACGAGCGAAAACGCAGTCAGACACATGCAGAAAATCAGACCCTCACAGCCTGTGGCAGTACACAGCGCCAAAACATTAATAATGAAGGGGAAATGGCACTAGGGTAATGTACAGTGATGATGAATAAGACTCATCAGAAGTGTGATTTAACCCAATTTAATTTGAATTATATTCATTAGAAGGTGAATTTATATTGTTTGTACTTTCAGTATTTTTTCCATTCTTACTTTGTAATGATTATATGATGAACTCTGGTTAGATGCCTACAAAGTGAATTATATAGCTGGCAAAGGCAGCTGTCTGATTTCATCTCTGTGAAGTGCATAATAGAACACAATGGAGGAGATTCATTTAGTTCAAGTAATCTGTATGCAGTGCACATCAGCAGCAACATCATAGTGCCACAGTCAGTTTCTTGGCTAAGGATTACCAGACCATATATCCTGTATCAGGAAACATACTGAGCAAGTCCTCATGCTGATTAAAGAAATATGCCACGAGACTGACAATTCTTGTTTCCAGATACTAACTTGTCCTCCCTCCTTAAGAGTCAGTCTTAAAGATGTATGTAGCAGCTACTTGATCTGTCAGAGCTGTTTTGCATCTCGGAATGACTACATTACCTGAGGATGAGAAGAGTGCCATTACTTAACAACTATGTTTTAAAGCATTTAGCAGCATGACATTGAAGATAAACCAGCTGCTCAACCTACTTGCATGAGAAATACGAGAAAACACAAAGAAGTGTTCCACAAATTAATTCTTTCTGTCTACCTACTTTAGCTGATACTCTTGCAGCTTTGATTTGAATTATCTGTTAAAAAATTAGGAGGACCGTGTGATCTTGCTGTCTATGCAGAAGGTGACGACTGAACTACAAGGATGAAAAGAAAGATTCTTTATTGTATTCAATTAATGGCCTGTCATCTATAGACTACTACAAATGTGGCATTCACAAGTACGCTGGATGTCTTCTCAAGTTTGAGAGTAGTCTGAGTCCAAACAGAGATCCTGGGCTGAATCAATTCATCTTTCCTTCTAGGCACTAGAAATACGTATTTATGGCCAATAAGCAGATTTTGCTGAAAGTGCACAGGAGACCCCTAAATAGCCTTCGCTAATGCAAAGATAAAGCACTGTTATGTACAACGTTCTTATCCTCATTTCTCGAGAATCTAATGCCCATACAGAAAAACAGCTACTTTTTGTAGGACAAAAACAAAAAAAGTTTTCTGTTCCTATGCATGTGCAGAATCCAGATATAAGAAATACTGTCTGACTGACTCTGAGAGCTGACACTCTGAAAATGGGATTAGGAGAATGAAAAGTATGAGTCCTTTCATCTTTGTAACCGTGAGAAATACTGTTAATAGTCACTTCAGATACAACAGAGTGAATGTTTTAAATGCTCCCCACTGGATTATACAAATAAAATATGGCTCAGTGCTTTTAATTGACATTCTGTTCTCGCTGCTGCTGTTACCGGAGAAAGTTGTACTATAGGCAGTGTTTCCAAAAGCTGGATAAACGTATTTGCACTCTATGTTTTAAATTGTTATCATCAGGACATTATGCCACACCAACTCTGACAGTCCATTATCGCACTGGTTCTTTTTACTCTGTTTTTGTCCAGGGAACAAAGCGTGGAGGAGGCAGAGTACATACACTTTTCCTCACTTACAATTACATTTCTATCTGCATGATCAAAAATGTAACCATATAGCACAAGTTACAGCATTGCTTAAAGAAATTTATTATTAATAATTATTACTAACAGTAATAACAGCAACACACACTACAGCATAGAGATAGAACGTAACCAAAGAAATCTTCAAACTATGTTTACATATTGCAAATTATATGAATAAATATAGCAGAAAAAAGCAGAAGTGAGTTGGTGGAGTAGATATTAAGAGATTATTTAAATTACACTGATTGGTGTTTTACTCTATTTGTGTAGTATTTTGTTCAAAATTGATTTCAACAGTATTACTTTTTGAAGCTAACTTGCTTTTCTAACAATAAGTAGATCTTGTGAATTATATTCATAGAGTCATAGAATCACCGAGTTTGTAAAAGACCTCTGTGATCATCCAGTCCAACCATCCACCTTTCACCAATATTTCCCTCCTAAAGAATGTTCCTCAGTACAAAATCTAAACATTTATTGAACACCTTCAGGGTTAGTGACTCCATCACCTCCCTGATCAGCCCGTTCCAGCCTGACCACTCTCTCAGACAAGAAGTATTTACTAAAGTCCAACATGGACGTTATCTGACCAAGCCACGAACTGCCAGTTTCTCCACAATATCGTGGGAGACAATGTCAAAGGTTTTGCTGAAGTCTAGGTAGACTATGTCAACAACCCTTCTCTCATGCTGTATGGGAATCACAGCCTGAACCTCTGATTGACCACCTGAGGCAAGCAATAAGTCAGCCCTGGGAGCACAGGTGAAGGCAATTCTGCTGTGCTACCAGAAGGGGTGGATCTTGGCTGCACCTATCCTTGACCCATTTAAGAGCTGACTGGCCAGGGAAAAGGATTGCTTTTTGGAGTTTTCCAGTGAGCCTAGGATGAGAGTAAGCCTTCTATTTATTCTTTTTGGTGTCGTAGTCTGCTTAGTCACACTCTCTTGTGTATTTTGTAATTATAACATCTGTATATTCATTGATTATACACATGCCTCTGGCAGGTCATTCAATCATAGAAGAAGATCAGGTTGGTCAGGAAGGACTTGCCTTTCATGGGCCTATGCTGGTATGAACCCACTTGTAACGTGTTTTAATTGTGTCTACATTTGAGGCATTTGTTACTGTCTTTATTTTGTTTTATTTTGCTGCATTTCTGTAAATATAACTGTTTGTTAAACCAAGATTGCTTTAAATATCCAGACCCAAGTTCCTGTGGTCATTAAATAGGTTGCAAGTCTTCAGGTACAAGAGAAATATCCTATGAACAGCAATGAAGCGTAGCTGCTTATGTAATTGATGTAGTTGAAAAAAGGAATCTCTTTTAATTGTTCTTTTAGCAGGTAGCTCAAATGACAAATTAAAACAAGCCTCTGCTCATTAATACAGATAAGGGTTCTGAACTTTTATCAGAGCCCTCTTCCATGTGATGTTGATGTAACAGTTGTTTCTGAAACATTACTAATTCAGTGATGTGTGAAAAAGAGAGGTATGACGACCCTTTTCACAACAGCTGTCAAATACTGACTTTATAACATTTAAATGCTTGAGTTTTCTTTGGAGATTAGAAAAAAAGAGGTTTTTTTTTTTTTTTTTTTTTTTTTTTTTTTTTAAGCAAACTTTCAACTTTCTGAGCGCTAATCACTCCCTCGTGAAAAAGAACTGAGGGGGAGAAGAAATTTGATTAGATGTGATAGGAATGTGCTAGAATAAATGCATATTTATAATTCTTTCTCCTTATTTTCTTTGTAAGCTTTTTTCTCTTTTTCTCTTGTTTTTGTTTTGGTCATCATGTAGAAAAATCTTACCTTAGACATGAGCACTCTTGCGATGTAATCGTTGTGGAATGGGCCACAATGCAGAGAAAGCCTTAGGGACTGGCTTGCTTTCAAAAACTATAAAGAATTTCCTGGGATGTTTGATAGGCTCTTCCACCAGGAGTACTATGGTGTATTTAATTTGAATGTTTCAAGTTACATGTAATAAAATTTATTGCAGCAGATTGCATTGGGGAAATACAAGATGTGGGTAACTCAGAGGCTGAACACAATCCTATTTGAATCTGCTTTGTGATGACAGATTAAATCTTTATGTTTTCCTCATACTGGTATCATCTGTAGAGGGAGTACTGACCTTGTACTTGCACGTACAAAGACTGCAGTAAAATACAAATTAGAGCATTGTTGCCCTAAGGATGAGATCTAGTACTGACAGCAAGAAGAGGTGAAGGAAAGGGAGATGAATACAAAATGTAGATCTGAGAGCTGATCTGTGCTTGCTGATTTTCTAATTAGGGTGAGGAACTCAATGACTGTTTCTGGGAGAGGCTCCACTAAACAATGACCACTCCTTCTAAGAGGTAAAAATTCTTACTTCCCAGACCTCTTCTCATGTCAGAAAGCTTAGAAAGCCAAGTAGTGCTTCAGTCCACTTTCTCAGCTTTTTTTTTTTTTTTTTTTCTCACAATCCTGGTTCCTAAGGTTCTAGGATATACCCTTTTCATTTCTCACATTAATCATTATTAAAAACAGCATCAATCAACAAAGAAACAACAACAACAACAAAAAAAAAAACAGACAAATGCAAACCATTGTTGTTAAATCATTTGAACAAGTGAATGGGGCTTTGAAGAACAAAGTGACAGCAATCTCCTTGTTTTCTTTTACTGTGGCTTCATGTTGGCTAACATTAAAACTTTTCAAAACAAGTATGCAATGTGGAGGAAATATTATTTTCATAGTCACGATTTAAGGAACCTGAAATACTGTAAGGAAAGTTATTACTTGTGTAATTTTAAATGTTACAGAAATGTAGAAATCTAGCTCAGATACTCAGACTATAGCTCATGAAAAAGTGGTAGAATTGAAAGTCAGGTATTTCTTATGCATGCCAAGAGAAATGTTTTAAGTCCAAACCTTAGCTAACTTACAGTGTTCTCATGTAGCTTCACCTTTTGCTTTGGTTGGTCATAAATTATATAGAAAGGTTATGAACTTCTGAAGCAAAATATTTCCTAAAATGGCATTTCATGATATGCACATAAACAAGTATAATGACTAATACCTTCACAAATACGTAACTTTATTTTCATTTGTCTGTACTATTAGCACTATCTTTTTATTTATTAATCTCTAACTTTGAGTGCTGTGCAGTAGCAGTTATACTGGTGACCCTCCAGGTGTCTGAGGGCTGCAATCAATTTCCATATGCATTTGCATAATTTTTACATCTCTTATGTCTATTTAAATTCCTGAGCTTTGAACATATCATAGTGGAGGAAAATAAATAATAAAAAAGAACTTTTATCATCTTTGAAGGCTATTCTGTAAATTCTTAGCCTCTCTTGTACTCTTGCAGTAAATAAATTCAAAAGCAAAAAAGCTCAAGTGAGTGCTAGAAGAAGCTAGCTGTGGTGGTGGTAATGATGTTTTATGTCTTTCATTATTTTTCAGTTGTAGGTATTTTTCATCTATCAAATTCTGCTTCAACTGTCTTTAGAGCAAAGTAGTTTTCCTCAACTCTTCTAATGTCTTTCTTCCTCCTTATTCCTTTTGGTTTTCCTAGTACCTTTCTCATTTCTTGTTTCTGGTCTGCATTTCCCTCAAGGACATCCACTTAGAAGGAGTTTACTTGAAATAACAGGAATTTTTAAGATATTTCTTCTTAATTGTAAAGAAAGCTGATTGCAGAAAGTTGTAAGTTTCAGCTGAATTCCTGTTTTGAAGAAAATCCTTAAATATCTTGGGTAATGTGTTCAAATTGAAAGGAATATGTATTATAATGTTATGTTGTGACTTAGTAAGTGACTGAATAGCTGTGAATGGTCTCCAAAAAAGCTAATACTATTTATTTTAGAGACATTTCCAGAGCAGTATCAGCTTCAGTTTTTACACAATTGCAACTAGTATGCAATCAGTTGAGTCCAATAGAAACAGAGCTAGGAATGAACTTGCATTAAACTTGTGCATGGGTGTCTCTCATTTTCTTTTTTTTTTTTTTTTTAAAACAAGTGCAAGAGAGTATAGGATAAAGAGGAGAAAAGATCAATTTATAAAAAGAGAAATGAAGAAGAGGAATTGTAAATCAGATAACAGTGGTGAGTGAGAATAGCCAGAGACATGGCAATGTGTGAAATGAAGGAACTTAATAAAGAAACTTACTAAAGCATAAACTTGATAGTAAAGATGATTGTGTTTTTTTTTTTTTTTTTTTTCTATAGAAATTTCAGTGGGACACTGTGAAGTGGCATGATGGATAAATTTATGAGTATGCTGATCCCACTTGCTGGCTGACTTTAGTAGGCCTTACACCAGCTTTGAGAAATTCTGAAAAGTTTCCATCCCCGCAGACAAGTTTATTAAGCACAAGAGAAGGCAATACCACTGTGCCATGTCTAGAACTAGATCTGGGTGCTTATGAGCTTCTAGGTGCATGATGCTTTGGGATTAATATAGCAGCCCTGCAGAGAAGGATTTGGAGGTTCTGGTGGATAAGAAGCTGGATATGAGCCAGCAGCATGCATTTGCAGCCCAGAAGGCTGACAGTATCATGGGTCAGTATCAAAAGAGTGCTGACCAACAGGGAGAAGGTAGGTGATTGTCCCCATCTACTCTGCCCTTCTGACTCCCCATCTGCAATACTGCATCCATGCCTTGGGCTCCCAGTACAGGGAAGGTGTGAAGTGTTGGAGTGGGTCCAGAGGAGGGACACAAAGATTATCAGAGGACTGGAGCACCTCTACATGAAGAAAAGTTGAAGGAACTGGGTTTGTTTAGCTTGGAGAAGAGACAACTCCAAGGAAACATCTTTGGAGCCTTTCACTGCTTAAAAGGAGCTTATAGAAAGGATGGCAAGCCAACTCTTTATATGGTCTGATAATGAAAGGACCAGAGAGTATGGTTTTAATCTAAAAGAAGGGAGACCTAGATTAGATTCCAGGAGGTAGTTTTTTTGTTCAGAGTGGTGAAGCCCTGGTGCAGGCTTCCCAGAGAAGTGATGGATACTCTCAGTAATTTGCAGATAGCATCAGGTTGGGAGAAACTGTTCATTTGCCTGAGGGTAGGAAGGCCCTACAGAGGGATCTGGACAGGCTGGATAGCAAAGGTGTGACTGAATTTTGCCACGCGGAGAAAGATGGCACGCAATGACATTCATCGTTGCTTGCTGAATGTGTATGGAGACCAAACAGTAAATGTGAGTACAGGGGTCACTGGTGCATTTCAGCAGTGGGTAGTGACAATGGGTTACCTCCACTGGTGCAGATTTTTACACGCATAGCATGCAGGCTCTTGTTTATTGCTGGGAAAATGCATAGCTGATGGTGGTGAGTGTGTTGAAAAACCAGGATTTTTAGCTGAGATTTTGTTCTATCAAGTGTTGTTCTTGAGCTCTTCGTATCTGTTGCAATTTCCATGGAAATAAATGGGAGGTATTACTTTTGAAGCAACCTACACATTGTAATATTTTTTTTTTAATTAAAACTCTTCAAGAAGGTTTAGCTTTTTACTGTACTGTTAAGCTAAACATCAGTCTTGTTGCAGTCAGTTCAAAGCAGACAGTACTGATTTGGGATAAAAATTAAACATTGCTGAAAATGAAGTTCAAGTAATTGTGTTTTTGACAGCAAGTTCAATTTTTTCTTCTCTCACCTCATATATCTAATTATGGGGAGACAGAATTAAGTACACTTTTTGTGTACATTCTTGTCAGTGTCCCTTTAAGTTGTGAGGATGTGCAGAGCAGTTAGGAATGCGAGATACTGTAGGGTACCAAGTGTGTGATGTGATGTTGCTAAGCAACATCCTTTGTTTTAAACAAACTTCATAGAGCTGGCAGCAGCTGTTAGAGATCTTGGCTTCTGACAGCAACACAGACTTCAAAAGGACCTAGAGCAAAGAACCTTCAAAACGAGCCATAATATAAAAAGCAATACTGTGGTGCTAGAAAATGTGAGGACCTATTTGTTAAGATAGCAGATACTGGAAAATTCTAACAGATAACGGTGAGATATTCTTGTGGCAACTACTCATTTTGTTTAGTTGAATTTAAAAAATATATCTCTACATATCCATATTTCTGTTTCATTTTTAGCAAGAATGCCTTTTGTAACTCTCAGTGGTAGCAACTCTCTTTGACTATAATGGAATAGCATTGTATGCCTGCAGTCAGGGAAAGAAAAAGTTAGCTTTATGGTAGCTGTGCCCATGCACGTGTTTGCAGACTTTCCTTTTTTTCTTTATGTGTATTCTTACATCTCAGAAACAGAAGTGAGCTCCTGTTTGACAGCGTTACAGTCCATAAAAATAGGTGTAGGTGTAGCACACTAATCTGTCAAAATGGCAAAACTTTCAGACAGGAGCCAGTCCCCAAAGCTTCAATAGGAAGCCCAGATCTGTACTGAAATAACCCAAGACCTGTCAAAATTTTTCACATTAGAGGCAGATAAGTCTGTAAACAGTCTAGTAGTCTGGAAATACATCTGGAATGTGAAAAATTCAGAGTTCCTCCATGCCAGTTGTTTTCCCGTCTCCTGAGTGTTGAAAGCAAACCAGCATACATCCAGCAGCCAGGCAGTGCTGTGCTGCTGCTAATATTCATGTCTCTCAGTGCAGCAGTATTTCAGATGCAGCAACTTATTAGTTAGTCTGCCTAGCTATTGCATTATTCATACCCTATGACAACACAAGTGAGATCAGCAACTCAGTGCCTGGTAATGTTCTCCTAGTTCTCATGTGAATGTTCTGACCATTGCATCACTGGCAGTGCCATGTTGTATCTCATGTCATCGTTGTGTTTTATCTATACCCATCAATAAAAGGCAGACTTCTCGGTCTATCTAGTTAAAACTGTCACTGGAAACTTCTCAGTTCTTGAGTTGCTCTCCCTGGTGTAAGGAATGTTTAAGGACATGGAATATGACTTTCTTCTTGCCCTGTAAATGACCAGACAACAAAGTTTGATGGTACTACATGTTAGTATTTTCTGTACTAGACACAGATCTACTTTCTTAGATCCTTTTCTATCTCCTTGTTTAGTTTTTAATTCCATCCTGTAGGGATTTATCTTTTTCAGGATAAACTTAGTCAAACTTGATCCTTGTCTGCTGAAAAAGTTTAAAATGTGAAAATGGCCATATTGGTTCAGTGCAGGGATCTGTGTAGCACGATATCCTGACCTAAAAGGGGCATGTGCTGGTGCCTTAAAGAGGAACAAAAAATAAAATGAGCAGAATGAGACTTTCTGAAGGAATTCTTCTGCTCTCTGGCTAGATCTTTGTTCACAGGATTTCCTGAGCTCGATCCAACTTACGTATTTGTGTGTTTAGTATTGATATGGTTCTCTCTCTAGTAATTTTTAACACTTCTCCTTGCATTTTCTTCCTTCTAAACCACAATACTTTCTGCATCCACAATGTCTTCTGACTGGGAGTTGCACTGTTCAGAGTAGCACTGTACATTAAATCACATCCTTTGGTTTGTTTCAGGCCTGTGTCTCTCAGTTGATCATTTTCTTTATTCACAGCCTCTGTTTATGTATGTAGTCTAGTCAGCTTTGTACCATTTCCATGCATTTTATGATTTTTAAGTTTTTAATTTTTTATCAAGTGGAATAGTTTTATGCTACCCACTTGCTCTTATGAAAAGCATTACTTCCCTTTGCTTGATTTCTTTGTAGTTCTTCTATATTCTTTCTTAGTTTCATGCAGTTTTCAAGGGCATTAGAAGCATAATGTTTTTTGCTATCACTTAATGATGTGGGCTTTTTGTTTTCCTTTTTTAATAATTCCTAGCACTTGACTTTTTTATTACTGCCTAGCACAGAGCTAGTATTGATCTTGACAAATCATTATTTTCCATCAATAAGCCAGTTGATTAAAGAAACAATAACCCATTCTTCTCTACACTATGGATTTATTGCATTTTCACATTTTCAGCATCAGTTTATCTAGCTGTTGATCCTTTTTTTTTTTTTCCCCTGTATCATCATTACCTGAGAAATTTATAATTTTTTTTTTTTTTTAATTAAATATTACTAAGGGAAAAGTAAAAGAGGTGGTTTGAATGCATTAGTCTGTCAATTCTCACCTGTGAAGCAGAAATTTACCTAGTGATACCAACCTGAAGGCACTAATTTAACGTGCAGTCTCTGAGGGAATGTTACAGATTATTTGAACATCTGCTTTGAGAACCTATGTGAAAAATATCCATGCATGATATAATAGGAGTATCTCTGCTGTGTGCCGGAGAGCACTGATAATACTGCTGGCAGAAGCAGAGGTAGTAAAAAGCTTTTAGGGGTTACCTGGGGCATTTTGTTGCATAAAATATGTAATTTTGCATTTTCATAGTTGTACTTTGGTGAAAACAGTGGTATACTACACATGAAATTGTAGGGGGCAAATAATCACTGTGAGCTGTCTGGAAAAGAAGAGACTTTAACCTTGTTATCTGCGATTCTTTGTTCTCATTTATTTGTTTGTTTGTTTGTTTGTTTGCCAAAAAAATCAAAGACTGGCAGTATTATGGCTGTGAAAAGCCTATCATTTTGCTTAAAGCATGAACAGCGTTATGCATGTAGTACTAAATTGGTAGGAAAGAGGTCTGAATTCACATCTCTTTTTATCGTATTGAATGTCCAAATAATGAACATCGTTTTCTACACTGTTTGGAAACATCTGGACTTCTTTCCTCAGCAAGGCTTTCAATACATTAAATCCTTTCTGTGGGATGGCATGCTTTCTGCATACATGCAAATCCTGCTTAATGTAGAAGTAACCATGTGAATAAACCACCTTTTCCTCAGCTTATGAGCTACTTGTATGAATGTCCAAACTCAGATTTAACACTGACTTCAGAAAGAACATTTGCAGCACATATACAACACTGTGCTTTGTAGAATCAAGTCAATTAGAAAAAATCTGGGTAACCTGTAGTTAACTGCTAGCAAGTTGTAATTCTATACTCTTGAGTACTTGCCTTTTGTATCATAATAATGAAGAAAAAAAAAAAGGATATGTTCACCATTATGTACCTTGTTTGTACACTGCAATGAAAATTTAAAATGTTAAGCCTAGTCATTGTCATACAATAGGGGGAAAAAAGGAACATGCCAGAACTTAATCATATTTCAATGTCGTTTTTAAAGCCTTATGGCTACAGCTGTTTGAGGCATGCGCATCCAATCTTTTGGCTTGCCTGGGCTGTGCTGAGTGAAGAGGAACCGTCTTGGGCCATGGATATAAGGTGTAATATATTTTAATGCATATAATAAAAATATTTTAAAAATACATATTTTTAAACATAGCAACAAAACTAATGGGGTATTTGACCTCATTTTTGTGAAATTAATGCATCAGTCTGGTTCAGTGGAAAGGTTGTGATTCTCAAGGAGCTTGTCAGAGATTTTTGATTAAACTTTACTCTTTCTATACTTTATTCTTGAAAACAGTTGTTCAAAAATGTACATACTATACTGCCCAAAAGTGATGACATAAAGAAGACATGATTATAAAGTAAGGAATTTCTTCCTTTGGTAAGAGGTTTTAAAGAGTCTAGTAATTGGTGATCAGATGTTTCTTTGAGTTGAATATCTGATTGCAAGTCTATACATCGAAAATTGATAGGTAATGTATTTATCTTAACTGAAATTGAATCATAAATATAGTGAAAAATTGGGATTTTTAAGTCGTCTTGAAATCTATTTTCAAATTCCTTTGCCAAAATGGAAAACACAACTGCATATTTTTTTTTACTCTTCACGGGACTGTTTATCAAAATGCATGGAATTATTTGCCATAACTTGAGCTGGCACTGCACTGCACCCTCTCTGTCTCCTGGTTTCAATCCAGATGGCATTAATAGCACAGCAGTGTGTGGTTGTCACTAAGTGATGGGAATGGACACAGGGCCAGGCTGGGCCTCTTGGCAGGGCAGAGCCCCCACCACAATAGTGTGAGGCAGGAAGCAGCTGGAGGGCAGGTTGGACATGCCTGGTTTGAGGTGATTTCCTCATAAACATTACTAATACTAATGCCCAGAAGTATGTAAATTAACATCAAACGATAGAACCGTATTTGGCTCAGTTATGTTCCATTCCTCAAAATGCCATCCCTGAGGGAACAGCTTTTTTCAGCTTGCCAGTTAAATCAAGAAAGAAACATCAAAGGAACGAATCTGTAGTTACAGCAAAGCCATAGAAGTAATGTTATATTTACATATTACTGTTTACAACCATACAACAAACGTGATGAAATCAACCCATCCCTGCAGTGTTAGAGTTAAAGGAGGGTGAAGTCTAGCTCTCCATGTCTTTACACCTCATTTTACTAATCGCTTTCCTTCAACTTCATTGGAAGCTGCTCTATTGAAGCTGCCAGTGCACAAAGCTTCCTATGAACAGGGATTGGTACAACAGAATAATTGTGCCATGTCGTATGCCCATCAGTGGTGAAGAGGGGTAGCTAAGACCGCTTGACCACGTAGGCACTTCAGAGAGAAGTATGGGAAATGGGATCAAGTGCAAGTGTGCTTTTTCTTTATCAGCTTTTCTGAAGGATCATTTGGATACTTCTGGGTCCACTTGCAGATATTGATATACTGACTTTATCTGTGCTGTGTTTAGAAAGTGTGATTGGTCTATCAATTCTAGTTTATAACTACAGCAGCACAGGATGTCACCTGTTCTTCAAAAGCTCGTTTATCTCCCTGATTGCCTATGCAGGCAACTGTCTAAAGTACTTGTCCTGTGTTTCACAGCTGCTCGATTAAACTCTCTAAATTAAAGCTGGCTTGGATATGCTAAATACATACCCATCTGCAAATAGTCATCTCATTGAGGGCAAACAGGAGAGGAGAAGGCAGGAGCTTCCATCATCATCATCATAGAATCACAAGGTTGGAAAGGACCTGTAAGATCATCTAGTCCAACTGTCCTCCCACTACCATTAGGCAAGGGGCATAAGTGACCTCAGTTTGTGTCAGGGGCCTTTTTAGATTGGATATCAGGAAGAATTTCTACTTGGGAAAGGTGGTCAAGCTTTGGAATGGACTGCCCGGGGAGGTGAAGGAGTCCCCATCTCTGGAGATCTTTGAGAGACATGTAGACATGGTAGTTGGGGGACGTGATTCAGCAATTGATCTGTAGTGCCAGGAAGATGGTTGGGCTTGATCCTAAGGTCCTCTTCTGACTGGAATGATTTTATGATTCTACTCTGTCCAATGACAGTGAGTCAAGTATAGACCAGAAAGCATGTGTAGCTCTCTGACAAGGCATTAACTGCTTTATTGCTGTGGCAATTCAAGATGAAAACATGGATATTCAGATACGTAAGTGCTTTTGAAACTCCATAGAATTACCTAGCTTATTTATGCTGCTAGGAATTTTTGTGCTATGTTCTTGGTTTATTGTTGCTAATTGACGTGGTGGTTAGACATTTGTTAGTAAGAGCTTGGTAAGGAATACATCAAGAGGAAATAACAAAATAAAGGTACAGGTTTCTTCTAGAGCATTCTGGTTCCACTCAAGTGTGAAGTGGGCTATTTCCCAAAGCTAGCCCTGAAAAAATACTTGGATGGACAGTTGGAGAATGACACTGGAGAAGGAATTAGCAGGAGAGTACACAGGCTTTTCCCATTCAGTAGTGAAGATGAATTAGGTAGTGATCTGTTGAGTTAGCTTGCTGGGCTGGGCTGCAAATAGAGGATTGAGGTGTGCATGACAAAGTAATTGTCAGAAGTTATTCTAAAGCCATTATTTCTGGGGGAAAAAAAAAAAAGGAAGAAGTGCATCTCTATATCGTTTGCCACATGTAAATTAAAGCAAAGCCCTTTGTTTCTGGTTCTAGTTGACAACATTCAACACTTTGTAATGATTAAACAGTGAGTGAAATAAAACCTCTTCACTATTTGAGAGTGGCGGAGCATGTGGTGGTTTAGAATGATTTTGCTGTGTTGTTCTGCCCAAAATATTGTAGCTAAGCACTGAAATTATTCTGGGCAGTTATCAGTTCAACTCTGTTATGACAGTACTTTACTGAAGAAAAATGAAGTAAATAACAGTCCTGCAAAACTCAACCTTTTAAAAATATGAAAATATGAGAGAGTGACTATTTATAATCCTAGATTTTTGAAACAAGTCATGTTATGCATCTAGGAGGGTACTGGTTATCCTCTCTGCCATATGTTTCTACATTCTTGATCCACGTCCATCTGGCTCAGAAATCTGTCAGAGTGAGTGAGAAAATTGATTTGAATGATCTTAGAAGTTAAAAGCATATTTGTATTCTGGTTTACGTAGATTACAGGAAGAATGGCTTTTAAAAAACTCAGTATAGTATTTGGTATGAGTAGATAGTGCATATTAAGTTTTCTGAAAGCACTTTCCTTGCTTTTCATTTGCTTTTCCCCCTGCAGAGAAATACTTTTTCTAATTATTTGTTTTTTAGATAAATCTGTTACAGTAATTTATCATTTGGGATTTACAGCTAGAGCTGGTGGTAGGTAATGTGTCATCATTTGCCACTTGCTATTAATTATGCAACTACCAGAGCTACTGTAATCATTGCAGCTGCCTGAAGGGTCCTAGATAATGTTAAACATCATTGGAAGGATTCCACTGCAGCCTTTTCACTAGCATTTTTGTTATTCAAATAGTTCAAAATTAAATACTTCCAAAACACAGTGCTATGTTGTTTTTACACTTAATTTTTGCATTAATAAAAACTTCATGGAAAGCTGAAGTGATCAGCTGGCTGTTTGATAAGGAAATAGCAGGATCTCTGAAATTGTCCTTGGCCATCCCTCAGGCCGGAGCAGCCATGTTTTTACTTTTACTTAATATACAAAAATACTATTTCATACTGAGTTTTAAATGTGAGAGAAATATTGTTCTTAGCAGAGGAGTCAGAGGATGTCAAGGTAGATATTGTCATGCGTTTTTGTTTTTTTTTTTTAATTTGCCAATTATATTGAAAATAGAATCAGCTAACATGCATATGCTTCCATATTTTAATGCATTTGTATTCTAGTATGACTGTAAATCTTTTCCCCATTCAGAATTATAAAGAATCCTGTCTAATGACCACTTCACGTATGGCAATTACCTATAGGAAAGAGAAGTTGTATTAATTTTGCATTTTGTTTCTATATTCACGAGTCAACACAGAGAGAAGTTACAACACTGAATGCATTCAAGCTTGCAAGGGAAAAAATGAATTTGTTGGAAGAAAATTCAGGAAGTTTTTTGAGAAATGTGGCTAAATAAGGTGTTATTTGCAACACACACAGTTTATGCTATTAAAGAACTGAGATTTCTCGTGTGATTCACCTTGACATTGAGCATAATCTGAATTTCAGATTCTGAACATGTATTTATATTATTTGTAAGGTAGTCTGAAGCAAATTGTGTTAAAGTTTTTTGTCTAGGTTATTTTTTAGCTTGTACTTTGCATTTTTTTTGAAGGTTTCTTTTTGGAAGACAAGTTTTTATCAGTTCACAGACAGTTTACAAACTGAGAATTGTCGACAAAATACGGAATGTGACTCGTTTTTCATCTCCACTTCAATGGGGTATTGAATTATTTGCAGAGAAATATTTTTTGTTCTGTTCAAAACTCTACAAAAATTAGAAGAGTATGGAAATAAAGCAGATGTTTCACTATGCTTTTACTTTTCCCCTTGTTTACATTTTCTTCATTATAGACAGAGACCCATGAAATTGTATGCAGATAAGATGCTTATATTTCTCAGTGAAACATTGTCTGCAGTATATGTTTTTCTTTGTGGGATTCAAATTACACCTGGCATTCACTACGAAAATATTGCTGATAATTACTTGGTGATGTGAACATGAGACATGCATTAAGAATAATAAAATTTGAATGTAACTTTAGGCTTTTATGAAGTCTAAGAGCTAGAACAATGTATTGTCTATTCAGTGGCCTCCATCTAGAAAAAAAAAAAAAATAGAAATTCAGGTGTCTGCTTTGCTAACATGCTGCATATTAACTCAGAGGACAGCCCGGGCATAGGAGAGTAGCAATTTTAAGTCTTTACTTCTTCTAAGGACTACTGCTGTCTGTTATGGGCAGACTTCAAGTTCCAGTTAGGCAGATCGTGAGGCCACATTCCAATAGCTACTTTTCAGTTAGCAAACAGCCAACAACAGTGTTTATGCTGCCTCTGTTCCTCTGTGAAACCAAAATATCCTCAGAAATCCTGTGTGAATCCTAAAACCAGTGTTATGAGCATACGGTGAACTTCAGATTAGCAATGACAAAATCTCACTAGCAGTAAGTTGTGAGTGTTGCCAACTGCATTATCCTAGTGCTCTGAATTGCTTTTACTTGTGCTAGTTGAGAGCACAGCATATAGTGGAAAAACATATGAGTATATAATTAAAGTATCTATGCCAGGGTTATCCATCTCAGAATTTAAGCAGTCTCCTATATTAATTTCCAAGTGATTTAAATGCCAACTATTTGCATCCTGTAATTATGATTTTTAATGCTTCTATCATTATCAAATCCTTCCTTTGCAGGATAATACACTTCTGATGAGAACTTTGTAGCTAGGTAGCTAGAGTCTTCAAAAATTTACATTGATTTTCTTATTTTATAAACAAATTGAAAGTTAATTATTAACTTTGAGACATAGCTTCCATGTTTCAGTTTCAAAAGCTTTATAATTCTAAAACACATAGGAAGAAAACATGAGATTTCATCCCAACCTAGTAGGTATTGTGAGATTTAAGTCCTGTTACGTATGATTAAATATTAGAACTGTAGTTTTAATAAATTGCCACTCATCTTTCCATGAGCGTATATTCCATGGTGTAAGAGGATTCTTATACTGCTAGCAACAGGCTGTATCTTCTTTTTAAGATGTAAAAGGTTTTGTACATTGGTTCTGATTTTATCCACATTATTTATCCATTGTACTGCAATCGATACAAATGTTTGCAGAAACTTAAAGAGAACACAGTTTATTTTTTCCACATTCAGGAAGTTGATTTTTAGGGTTTCTTTATTTTGCATGGGTATTTGGTGTATAGATGATCTTAATCCTGGAATCTGACATTCTCAGACTCAGAGATGACTTTCTTATCTAAGTGTGCAAGTACTCTTGGAGCGCAAGTTAGTGATGTGTTACTTATTGATCAAGGCCTCCTAACTCTGCAGACGCAGCATTATATGGAAAGTTACATGGTTGATTTGCCTAATGTTTCTTTGAAAATGGCAAGCATCAAGGCCAGCTTCAAATTCAGTGGCTTTAAACAGAACACTGCAGAAGAGAAGAGGGCATGGCCTTACTGACTGTATTGCTCTTGAGGGACCTGAACAAGGGTTGTCTTGCTTTCCTCTGCCTGCACAGTGCTATTGGATGTCCTTGGGCAGTGCTCTCATGGCTCTCCTCTTTATTAATACTCTCCTCTCTATTAATAATGTCCATTTTATGAGTGTCATCTCTGCCATGCCAAAAGTAAGAACCAAAAGGAAGTCTTTCCTCCATCTTGTTATTCAAGGTAACCCCAGATTCATGGGTGACGAATTCATGATGATGGTTAATTTTTGAAAGCAAATGAGTCCCTCACAATCCTGCATGGTGTAGCCTACATCATGATGTCCTCATGCCACATTTGCCTTTGATCAGGCTGCATCTTCTCCAGGTTGTGACATTCTTGAGGAGTTTCTTCAGGGCCAGTATCAGCTGGGGTATCTCTTATAATTAACAACCTCCTGCTTGTAATGGAGGTTATAGGTGATCTCAAAAGTGTCTCACCTGGAGGACAACACTGAACCAGACCTAAAATTGCTGATCATGGGGTGGCTTAAAGCTTACTGGGATTCTTCCAAAGAGATTGCTGTAGTAGAAGCTGCCTTCCAGGGGCAGGAATGACAAAGCACGTGGCACAGGATGCATAGCTGTTCAGATGAGCATGCTGGTACTTATGTTTCTCATGCTCCCCATCCATTACTCAGTGTCTGGCTTTCATCTTGCTCAGCTCTGCGAGGATCTCTCCTTCACAGCCTTCACAACATTCAGTGACTCCACTGGCATGGATGAAAAGTGAAAGGGATGTCCACAGTGGAAGTCTAAAAAGGAGGTAAGAGAGTTATGCTGAGGGTGAGCAGATGGATAAATTGCACACACTGAAGGGCTTTGCTAAGGATGCTGTGGAAAGAGATGTTACATGTTAGTTGGGTGTGGAATAATCCAGCTGGTGACAACTCTCAGGAAAAATCTAGCACAGCAGAATGAATGGCATATTTGTTCCATGGCTGTTTTAATGGGAGTACCTCGAGTGCTCCAGCCTTCACCTGTCTTGACAGCATTAGACAGCCATATGTTTTATAACCCTTCAATCTTTAACAAGTCAGAGTAAGAACTTGCCATGAGAAAAGGAATTTGGGAGTTTTTTCATGGTAGGAATGTCAGTAGGCTATTGCACCTTTTCTGAAATGTTGTAAGGGCAAGGAATTTTTATGTATGAAAGTGATAGAATTTACGAACAGAATCAATGAGTTTGTGTTTCATTCTTTTTTCAATCTTTGTTTCTGTCACTCTTTGTCTTTTTCCCTTTCTCCCCGAGTTTCTTTTTTGTTACTCTTTACTTTTTTCTGTGGAAGATACATTTCATTGCAAACGCTGGGATGTGCTAAAATGGTGATTCGTTGAGTTGTGTGAAGAGTAAGAAATATTTAACTAAACTGTAGCTGTGCGTTTGATTCTAGAAAATACACTTCTAAATACTAACTAGCTGTGTATGAGTGCCACACTTTCTTAATACCTCCAAAGCATTTATTAGGACACCCTGAATAGAAACAACTTCTTTTTTTTTATTTTTTGTCAGCAATGCTTTATCTGCTTTAATATGCTCTGCCTGTTTCCATGACAACTAAGGGAAAACAAAGCCTTAACCAAAATTCAATGGAAGCAAGACAAAACAACCTGCTTTGATTCATGCTGCTCTGATAAATGGGAATTTGGCATTCAGCTGTGGATCAAAGATTTTTTTTCTAGAACAAATAGAACTTTTATTTGCATATTTTTTTTTTTTTTTTTTTTTTGCTTAAGGAAACAAAAGGAGGTGGTTCGTGTAAATTGTTCTGTTCTACTGTTTTTCCTTACTCCACATAAGAGTCTTGTTTCAGAGACTTATAGAATTTACTTCTCCTTTATAGGTAAAATTTCAATTTTTTTTTTCCTGCTCTTTCTGTTTTACTAATATGCCACAAATGTTTCAGCCTTGGAAGATGAGACAAAAAGCTATAGTTTTGTGCCCTGATGTTAGGTTGAAGAGATGTATGTTTTGTTTGTGGGTGATTGCTGAGCCTTCTCCCAAAGATACTGTAAGTACCCAGGCACTATGGAAACAGTAGTGATACTTCTCATGAGGAGCATCAGTTCTCAGAACTCATCAGTAGGCCTCCATTGATACAAGTTAAATTGTGCCTTCACACAAGTCAACGTAGATGGAGCACTGTAGTTTTACATGTTTGATTCTCTTTGATTGTTAATAATCTTGATTCTTAACTACAAGCAGCTAATATAAGCTTCTCATATAATTACAATTTCAAACTATCGGGGTAGGAAGAAGTGATAAGCAAAGCCAGAATCTAGATTCCGACTCCTGCAGAATTTGAAAATGATTTTTTCAAGGCAGCGTTGCTGTGAGCTGCTGTCCATCCACTTCTGTCACAAAACCACTGCCACCTTCGCTCCTAGCTTTTTAATGATGTGGTTTGGATGTGGGAAAATAAAGTCTCTGGCCTGTGGAATTTATTGTCCTATAGAAAAAAGAATGTGTATCGTGGATACATCCCTTGTAAAACAGACATATTGATAGATCTGCTTTTGAAAAATGCTTTCTTCTTTAAAAATGTGGATTACTACTTTTTCAGATGCACTTATTAAAATTCACTGAACCCATATTTTGAGAGTTGATTTTTCTTCCTTTGCATAAATTTAACTGCAAATAGCTTGCTGTAAATATAAAATATTGAGTATTTGTCATCCTCATTATGCTTGTTCTGTCGTCTTGCCTAAATCATATGGTACTCTTTCTGCTCTTTAGTTACACAGTGATGTCAAAAACTAGTTTCAAATAGGCAGCTTGACTTTAAATCTTAAGAAATGAATAGTATCATGGAGTTTCTTGTACTGGTTCTCATTTTCTGGCCACACAAATTAAATCTGTGATTCCATGGATTTTAAATCACATTATTCAAAATAAATATATTTGTATGTACGACTATGTTATGAAGTCTCAGGTCATGTTATTTTCTAGTTTATTGAAGCACACGTGATGAAATAGTGTCTTCCTCCATTGATTTACTTTCAGCTGTTACTTTCAGCCTTACTCATGTATGAACAAATATCTGGCATATATTTTTCCAAGCGTTTGCTTGGAAATGTAAGAATTCATCCCAGAAGCAGTGCCTGCTGAAAATGATATGGAGTAGGAGCAGTGAAAGTTGCTAAATTGCTCTTAAGCACTTAGAAACTGTTTCCTAGAAGTAAATCTAGTAAATCTTGACTTCCATTTTGTTTTCAGGAATTAAACAGATGAGAGCTGGTGCCAAAGTGAATTCATTTTAAGTTCAGCAAATAATTATTGTATGACGTTGCTCACTGAACTCCACAAATGAATTTGGCTGAGTTGAGATGGTCTTTGAATAATATTTCTCAAGAGCCAGTTTCTGCCCTACGTTCTTGTGCCAAGTATGACTTTTCAAAATAGTTCAATCCTTGTGGCAAGTCAGAAAATATAATTGAAGGCTAGCAAGATGTAGACGTATGTTTGGCCTGTATTTGAAAAGCAGAAGGCTTAAAGCTGAAAGATGCTGGCACACTTTCCATTCGCTCGTCCTGTAGTCTTTATTTACAGTCAACCTTGGAGTGTATAATTGCTCATTTTAATTTAGAACATAAACTCCTATGTTTTTTTCTGATTACTTTAGAAGTCTCTATGGCTGTCTATAAAACTCAGTGTGAATGATGTATTCTTTTGTACTTCAGTAGTACTTTATCTTTTTAAAACACTGGGGAGGAAAAAATACACAAATCTTAAAATACGGATTGCTTTCTGTGTCACCATCGATAGACAGATTGTAGACTAATATAAAGTCAGGTGAGACATATCTGGCAGACTTATCTCATTGTTACTTCTGCTAATCCTAGATGGCAAGCTTTCATTAACAATTTTCCTACTAGTAGAGGAAGAAAATGGAAGGGGAAAAAAAAATAGAAGAACTAGTACTGACTCTCCTTAGTAGCACTGGATCAAACCCAAAGGAAAATTGCTTGAGCCTATGGCTAAAACTAGGCAGGGCAGATTCTGTGGAGATTTGTGTATTGCTCAGTTCTTGTTATTTCTATAGCAGCAAGTGTTTTTACAGCAACCCACTTGACTCATCTGAGGCATTTGTGTCCTCAGATTTTAGCTGCAGCCATGTTTGAAGGATCTTGTTTTGATTAGATATTTTGCTGTGCTGAAGAGAAAGGCCACAGTGAAGGTAACATTTTTGCAGCTTAAACTGTGGTTAAGATTCTGATGATGAGAAATCATACTCTACTTGTGATGATTGCCTTGACTTTAACCATCAATTTTTTGAGATACAAATTGCACCTTCTCTGTGATTATGATGCGTTTATGGAGTTTTTATTATGAATAGCAAGACTGCTCATTTTCTATTCTTACCTTGCCATAGCTTTGATTCCTGGGCTGTAAGCATTTGGTTAAAAACAAATAAATCCTAAAAAAAGAAAAAAGGCAAAACTTAACACAAATATGATGAATGAAAGTAACAGACCAAGATCAGCATTTGTCTTGGCCCCCTCTGCAGGTGTTAGGAAACAGGATTTCAGCAATATATCAGCACACTGTGAGAGTTAGAAATAGGAAGGAAGCTAAAAACAATCTAAAGGACAACTTGTCTTGCAGAAGATTTTCCATAAATGATGAGAAGTTTCTCCTAAACAAGAAACAGTTTCTCTACTTATACCCAATCCAAAAGAAAATTAATAGGGAATTTTCCTTGGTAGCATGGATTACCACCTTTTAATTCCTTATTTGTCCATAATAAATTGAGACTTGAAAAATTATTGTGAGCTGAAAAGTCATAAGGGAATGAAATGTTTATGACCTTAAATGACAAAAGATTGGGAAAATTGTGACTACCAATACCTGCAGAAGGAAAAATAGACTGATTCTAAATGGAGCAAAATCCAAGAAGGTTAAAGGTCCAGGTGTAATTTTTTTTTAATCCTATTAGAAGGTAAAATGATCCTGTAAAATGATCCTTTTTTTTAATTTTTTTTCCTCTGCTTTAAGGCCAAGCTGGCTGTTTTATATTTGCTGTTCAGAATTTTCAGTGTGGCAGCAACATATGGACTTTAATTTGGAAAAAGGGGATACAGACCAGCACTGATATTCTCTACATCATTTTTGAAGTTGTTATGATAGCTAAAAATACAGCCAGTTGCTATAGCAACTGGAATTTGAAGGCTTAGATATTGCTGCCTCTTTTACTCCCTGTCAAAGATTTATTGAAGGAAATCTTTTCTTGCCCATAAGTAATAACCTTTAGCTGTTCTATTAGCTGTTCTACATAATGCTTATTTCCTCCATGGTTATTTATTATGTTAGCAAGAAAGCGCCACAGAACACATTCAGTAAACTGTAGATGTACTTCATATGTGCTGGTGATATGTTATGGCTAAGGGCTAAGTAATGCTAACTATCAGAAAAATTTCTTAAGCGCATGTAAGTTGCTGCTTTAATATATTTTAGATTGTATTATATCAAGTTCATGATATAGATAAGTATAAATACATATTTAAATGTTGGAATTCTAATATTTTATTCAGTGTCCTCCGATTTCCTCATGCAGTCAATTATATTTTATTTTTGAGCTGCACAAATTCATCCGAGTTACTTTTTTGGCACTCTTCAATTTTGCAAAATTATATTGTTCATGTCAGTCCTTTGCTCTGTCCTGTGATTTTTTTTTTTTGTTTTGTTTTAATGTATTTATATTTTTTCTCTACCTGATGAGTTGGCAGTATTTAATTAGAATGTTTGTTTCATTCTGTCTTTTCCTGTGCTATGGTGTGGTAGAGCAAACTGAACAAAATCTCACTGAAAAAAAAGCCATCACTATCAATAAATAACCTCGTTTTTTGTGCCATGCCCACATATCTAGCAGGGCAATTTTTAGAAAAGCATTATTAAAACATATAAAAACATGAAATACTTCATGATTTCCAATTTGCCAATTTTTCTTTCTGCCTGTTTCTTACTAGTACCATCTCAATGAACTTTCTAGTAGTAGAAGTTTGTAGTTTCAGGTTTTCTGTAAAGACATAAAGTCTCAGAAAGGCCGGTGACTAAACGAGAAGACGAACAGTCAGAAAAACAAAACAGGCTTTTTTGCATGTAAGGTGCTGTGAAATACTCAGTCTTCTGACACAAGATTCGCACCCTAAGACATGAATCCTAATGAACATACTGTGAGACTGGTTAACTGAACTAATGGTTTCCAGAATTGTTTCCAAAGATTTGGGTAATGTAATTAATTGGTTTATTTTTGTGGCTAATTTACATGGATAGCTCCAAATGCAATATCTTCTATATTTCTGTATATGTATATGGAAACTACAGAAGATACAATAACACTATTTAATAGAGCACATTCTTAGCTGCCAAACGTGGTTTTTCAAAATGGTCACCACCATCAGCTGTGCATCTTCACCCGTGATAAACAAGAGCCTGCATTTACTGTGCTACTAGAGAAAAGTAGCACTGGGCATACTGGGACGTAATGCAGCCAGCACAGATATGTCTTCCCTGTTACTGTTTCCTGAACTGAATACTATCACTTAAATTCCTGTTGGCAAATCATGATTTTGCCTTTGTAGATGTAAATTACTATTAAAGGTCTTTTTAAGAAGAATTTGGGTATAATAAAGAGGAGAAAGAAGATTGTGAAGTCTTCATTTCTTCATTTTCCACTGGCTATTGATAGTAGTTGAAAGAAATGTAAACTGTTGGAATGCTGCATACAGTGTGCTCTAGTTTTAGGATTGGTGTCAAAAAGAAATGAAACATTTTAATTGTTTTTAGCTCTTAAAGATGGAATGCTTATTGGAGCTAAAAGCATGTGGGATTTCATTATATCAGTATGAGTGTATTCTGTTTGGATTTAACATATGGTTTCAACGTACTCTTTCTACATGGGTAATTATGTGAAAAATTTAATCTTTATTCTTACTCTTCATATTTTGTGATGGAGCAATCATATGGTGCTCACTAATCATTGAAGTTATTAGCCATATTCTTCACTTTTCTTTGTGAACAACTTAACTGCAATGGAACATATCCCAGCCAGGCTCAGAATTTGAACTGTCTTTCCTCAAGCAAAACCCATGTAAAATTTTGAAGGGAATTTCAAAAATTGCCTTTTTGTTAGTAATCAAGAACAAATAGGAATACTTCTAACTCATTGGAAATAAATTAATATATAGTGTACTAACTGTGGCTCTAATTTGATGCTGTAATTTTAAAATGCTTTCTAACAAATGTATGTATCATTTAATGTAACTTGGATTAGCTAGCGACGTGCTTTAGAGATTTGCAGAACAACACTGACTCTGAATCCCTCTAGTATTGTGGAAGGAGAATTGGAGTTTAATCTAAACAAACCCAGAGACATTTCAGCTTTCACCAAAGCCAGAGGAGTCTTAAATTTCAGCTTCACCCAAATGTTTCTACAAAATTTGGCCCCAGGAAAACATTAGGCACTACATCTGAAAATCTGATTGGTAATAGGATAGGAGCTTGAAAAATAAATCATGACGAAGTTTTGTCTTTGATGCAGTGGTCAAATATGCATAGTCTCATTTCTCCAGCTGATATCAATAAATGCAATTTCATAGCATTCAAATACAAGCTCTTATTTCACTTTTTAAAAAAATACTCATTATCATGTATATTAATTTCTTTTGAATTTGATTTAATTATTATCATTCCAGTTGTGGACTTAATTTTGTTTGAGGGTTTAGTTTCTGGGTTCCAGCTAGTACAAACGAAATAAAATGCAAATGTTGTCTGACAGGGGGATGAAATAAGTGCCTTGTCTATTTTGAGTACGAGGGTGGTTGCCATGGTAACAGGAGAGGAACCTATCACGATGCAGAACTTAATTTTCCTTTCTATTTCTGTATTTTCAAGTTTAGTATCTATCAAATGCATCCGAACAGTGGAACAGTGCTCCACTTCAAATCTTCTGTAAAGATAAGTCAAATCTTGGATTTTCAGAGTTACAATTTAAATTTTCTCCATACTGCCTGGCCTCAGAGAGCTTCAGAATTGCATCTGCAAATTTGTGCTATTTAACTAGATGGCTAATGACATAAAGAAATGATCTTTCATCCGCCTATGAGTATCTACCTGAAAACCACTTCGAATTCAGCAGGTAGTGACCTGAGTTAGAAAAGACAGGCTCTTGAGCTACAAAATGAATGATGTACATATCTTTAGGACTATACCTAACCCTCAGGACACAGAGTGCTTCTCACCAGTCCAGTCGTGCTGCTCTGTGTTTTCCAAAAGCTGCAATCTGGGAACAGGGCAGTAGTGGATATTAAATAGATTTACAGTATGGACAGTGGGATCACAGGAGCAAGGTGTAGTGTCCTATGTGCTTATTCATTCATGTTACATGGTGTAAGCAAGAAGAAATTTGGATGAATTTATCCAAACTGCATCCTAGTAAGAAGGAGCATCTCATCCATTTGGATTGTTAAAACTTAAAGCTTTAGTAGAGAAGAAAGTTCCAACATTTGGGTCAGAAAAAAACTTCTGTTTCCTGAAGTGTTCCTTGCTTATCTCTATGGAACTTGGTAATATATGTTTGTAACCTGCATTAAGTTAGATTACAGCTATTTGTTCTGTTTTTGCTTGGCTGTTGTTTTAAACTAATTAAGAGATTTTAAACTTGTAATAGCCATGTGGTGTTAAGATGAAGTGCCAAGTGAAAATGAATCCATGTCTGTTTTATATTTAAAAAAGAAAAGATTTTCTGACATTCTCTGAAGTAGGTTGGCTGATTTTTTTTTTTTTTTTTAATAGCTTTCCATACCTGTGATATAATTAGCTTTGGCCATAATTAAACATCAAATAGGTAGGATATTTAGTGTTATTAGTGATTTATCTGCTTCAATCTACTAGTGTTTGCACTTGTAATTAGCAAAATAATTGGAAGTATGCCTTTAAATTGCAGGTTAAATTGACAGTATATTGACATCTAAACCACATTAACTGGCATTTCTTACTGCGCATTATGATACCTTGGTTTTAATGTAAGAAGAAATACATTTAACTTACAATTTTATCAAAGCAATTCGGTCTCTGCAAACCTATAGGACTACTTTCAGCATCAGTAGACCCTTTACATGCACACATTTTAGATAGTATTGTAAAATTCAGGCATCATGGAATCAGGCATTTGTTGAGACATATAATGTATAATCATTCTTTGAACCAGCCAGTGATACAAAACATGCTGCACCAATGCACCACATTTTGAAAACTGTAGAAGTTAAAATGAAATAGGAGCAGAACTATCAGAGCCCCATCTAGAAATAAAAATGGAGTGTCCTGAGTTTATTTGACCTAAAGAGAAAATCTCAGAGAACACTTTTTTTTTTTTTTTTCCAAATACCTAAAAAGAAGCAGCAGAATCGAAGTTAACTGTTTATCATGGATGAACAATTGGTTAACACTGGGCAAGAATCAAAGGGTTCAGATTGCAGTAAGGAATACTACATAATGCTGGAATTTTTTTGTTTTGTTATCTAATTGCTTTAGTCACCAACTTGCTTTGCTAGTGAGCAATGCACTCCATACTTCCTTTTTATTTTTTTTATCAATTTTTCTAGTTTGTCTTCTGTGTATGTATTGAGCAGTCCTTCAACACGGTGCTTTTTGAAGCTGTGGAAAAGCCAAGATATATCCAGCAAAAGTAGCTAGAAAAGAGTAAGAAAGGTGAAATAACCCCAAATACACTACTGTAATAGGCATTTTGCTCTCCAGTCTGATATATCTCAATATCTCAAGGCATTCAGAGATGTGTCACAGAAAGCACAGCTTCCAATGGAAAAATTAAATGAAAGTTTGAGCCTTAATTCAGAAGTGGATGATTCTCATTTGTGTGGTGCTTTTATAAGAAGAGACCAAAATCTGTGGTTGAGAACAGAGAAGTCTTTGCTACCAGTAGCCTTCAAAAGTGATTTAAAATGTAGTAAAAACCCTGATTGCTTTTCTTACTTGCATTAAATCAATATTACATCTTATTCTGCTGAGTCAGTTCTGAGGACTAAATTTATGGCTGTAATGTATGGGTGTTGTTTGTCTCAAGTAATGCTGCCTGTGGAGAACTGAATAAATGTTGTTCTAACTTGTGCAATATTGGAGCGCTAAGAAAAAATAAGAGGAGTGTGCAGAATTTGCACACCATTTTCTCTGTTATCCTTGTCATGTCAGAACCTAAGAAAAGGATAATTAAAAGATAAAACAACCCAACTTGATAGAAGGAATTAGTGCTAAGAAGAATAGTCGCTTGATCATTTTCAAATGTGCAAGAGTGCCTGGATTTCAAAACACAAGAGCTGAACTTTTTAATTTTATTTTTTTGTAAGCTATGAAAGCTTATATATGCTTACATATGCTTATAAAGCTTCAGATGAAAGCTATTCATATGTATTTAGCTTTTGATTATTGAATTACAGTGTGTAGCATATAATAAGAACTGGGAACAATACCAGTACAAAGTATATAAGAATATTCCTATTTGATGTTAAACAGACAATCTAATTTCTACAGAAGTGATTCCAGTGCTCTATGTGTTCTCTTCCATATATACAGCCACATATAAAGAAATTACTTCTTGCAAATAATTGTGGAAAATGTGCTGTATTGTCTATCTTTCCTTTGAGTGTAATTTGTAGTCTTTTGGTTACACTGTTTTAGTGTTTTTTTTCCTGTTAAAAACATAAGCAAATTTCTTGAGTGGATTTTCTGTGCTGCACAACTTAAAACATGAAGCAGATAGTGTCCTTCTGACCTTAGAAAAATGATTTGCAACTCCAAAAATGAATTCTTTTTTTAAAGAATATCAGATGACAGATTTTGTGAGTTTGTATCATAAGCTGCTTTGAGGCAGAAAGCAGTGGTTCAATTCAGTGCTAGGTAGGTTTACATTCAGATTATGATGTGCATATGATGGTAGCACAGCACTGTGTATCACTTTACTGAATTTTAGCTATGACTTTACTGCCACAATGTTCAGTTACTGTAAAGGAAGAATTGCAGCTCCTTGCAGTTATTCGTTTTCTTGACCACCTTGAATAACTCTGTATCATTGGTTACCGTCTCATTCTAGGAGTGAATTAATTAGTGAATTAGTAACTATGCTGAACCACATAGAGTCCTTCAGTTTTCCATTTTTCTCCACTAGAAAAATAATCAATTACTCTTAATTTTTGTAATTTTTCTTAATTTTCCCCAATTTTTTTCCTTGTTTCTTATTCAAGTGAGAAACACTGACCTGGCTTGACACAAATCACAGAAGCAATAGTGTGGAAGCATTGCTACTGTGGCAGAGTTCATGAGAACCCAACTTCTGATGATTCAGAGGAAGGATTATTATAGATTTGCCTATTGTGAATTTTTTGTGCCAAGACTGTACAGTAATTTTGTTGTTTCTTTTTTTGTTACTGCTTGAAATGCTCCAAATCTATGAGGCCAGATACCTAGTTACAATTACAGGTAGAATAGTAAAAAGTCTTGATAGCCTACATTTGGAAGCGTACATGTAAAACTTTTGGTGTAAAGAGCTACGGATACAAGGAATCATTCACAAAGCACAAGCATGCTACTTCTGGTAGTAGGTAGATAATTGTTACAATCTGTCCAAATATTTCACTACAAATTCTCTAAAAAGGAGTTGTAATGAGGAAAGGCTTGCATGTCAGTTCATTGAACAGTTCAACTTGAGTTTCAGAAGTGATATGCTATGTATTAAGGAGCTCAACTTTACTGGCTCAAGGGAGTAATTGTCTTTTAAGGCAAAACTTTAAAAGGTGAGTGAGCCAATGTAACAGGGAGCAGGGTAGGAGAGCGACTGACAGTTTCAATAGCAATCACTTATTATCTGTGATGTCTAAAAATTTACCTATAATGCCATATGTCATCCAGAAAGAAGGAGGAAATACTATATAAATCGATGGGGGGGAGGGGGAGAGGGATTGGGAGGGAGAGGATGCTGTGGGGTAAAGCACGAAGGAAAATGGAAGGCATTTTATTTAACCTAAATGGTCACCAGAGCATTTGAATAACTCACATACACATTACTTAATTATTTTCAGTGATGTTAAAACAGAATCCTGTGTCACGTTATGTTTATAGGTATAAATATATGTGCAAATACTTTGTGCAGAAAAGAATGAAGAATGCAGTATTTTAATTTTCTTCATAATAAGCATAACATAATTTGATGTTCTTCAGCATGTCTGTCTCGTCACTGAAATAAAAACATTGCATTTATGTTGAGTAGAGAATTCAAAATTTGGCTGACTGTACGTATCTACAGAGTTTCCACATAAGTGACACAGCATGTACTATTTAATTATGTATAAATGGTGCCTGGAAAGTGCAAGTCTGTACCATCCCATACTTTCTTTTTCCAGCAGAGAAACTACTTGTGCAGTGCTTTTAATTTTCCTATTTATCACCTTGTTGAAATGTCAGTTCAAAGCAACTGCTGTTGTAAATTGTTATTGGTACCAAATGATTACTTTTTGTCTGTGGGAGTGTCTGACAGAACTGGTTGCATTTTGGTGCTTTTTGATGTGATTTTGCGTTGATTTTTTGCTGTGATTTTGCTTTGAAATCTGGTATAAAATCAATTTAATTCTATACATTGAAATGGTTGTCTTATTTGAGCAAGCAACAATCAGTCTTTCTTGACTGCTTTCCAACTGCCATGGAAGTTGGATACTGTACTGAAATCCTTTTACTCCACTGAAAAGAGGTTTGGCATACAGAATTGATTTATTATGACAACTATGTGGTGTACATTTAGATGATGAAAAAGTGAGTCTTCTAACTGTCAGCCAAGTGCTATATCCATACGTTAATTTTCTTCTAGGTATATTTAACACACCCAGTCAAGTCTCTGTATGACTGATGCAGCAGCTACAAAATTCTGCTTTTTTAAAGAAAGAAATATAGCCTGACATAATACAATTGTTGATAATGGGAACAACAGAAGCATAGCTCAAAAATGTGAATTGCAGGTTTTGGTGTTATAAAACATGTATCCAGGAGGGGCTAAAAAGTTTCAATGGTTTTCCAGGGAGTTTTTTTTTTTGCCTCCTCCCTGTTTTAGGAAGCTTATCTTTTTTAGTGATATGCATCCTGTGCACTAGAAGATTCTCTAAATAACATGTTTTCAGTTCTCCAAGAATATGGAATGCATTTTAAGACAAACTGTGGTTACATGGTAATATTTAAATCAGAGTACATCAAAGTACTTATTTTTTCATATGACTATAAACTCATTTTTGAAAAGTAACAGCCATACAAATGTATTAGAGTCAGTCTCTGAAGTTTGACACCAGAGGCGTTTTTGCTCCTTCAGAGTATGTCTAACGTTTTAATTGGACTTTCCAATTAAATATAAATATACTTTCCAAGGATATTCCTTGGAAACTTTGTAGTCATCTGTATAAAATTGCAAGTGAATTCTTTTCAGCTTCTTTGCAAATATTTCTCTTTGTGAAATAAAGCTGAATGGAACTGCTGAATAGTTTTCTCCTAGCAGGCAGGAACGCTGTTTGTAAATGCACCATATTCACAAGCAGCTATTAAGGTAAACCCAAGACCTTGCCCTTTATCTGGCTTAGCATTATTAAAGAATGAAACAGCTGAAACAGTCAGTATTCAAAAAGAGCTACCTGCAACCAATCTACAGATTAGTTGGAAAGCTTTCTTCTCTGAAAACTTGCTCCATAATTCCTTCAGAATTTGTAGTTGTGATTCAAAGAATGTAATTTCTTAACTGCTCCTAGACATACATCACATTTGTTGGTGTTGTTGTTGGGTTTTGTTGTTGTTGTTTTTATACTGCACATTTACTTTGCAGTGTAATAATATTAGGAGGAAAAAATAATTTTAGAGCTCCAATTTGCCTCTGCAAACTCCATGCCGTATGAACATTTCATTTTGACCCAACATCTGCTTAGTGTTTTCACCTTTTGAAAATAGGCTATTAGAGCAGCTACAGCATACAAATGTCCTTTATGGAGTAATGGGGGAAAATACCAGATGGTATTTGCTATAACAGTGTGGTTACTTCAAAGCTAGTGGCATTACTGCTACTGTGCAGTAACCTGGTCATGGAACTAATGACAACCCAGATTCCTGCTGTGCTCAGTTTTTCTGAGGTTCCTATAAATGGTGCAGAAATTCATTAGATACATAATGCTTTGAGCAGACCTGAAGCTTTCATGTGTTTTTCTATTTCTTGATAGATTCATTGTGGAAAGATTTGTAATGTATTTTTTTACTGTGTTTATTTTGTAGTGTAGTTGCAATATACATTTTGTACAGTCACTAGAGTAGACTGCATGTAAGTTAGTAGCCATATGTATTTCTTACTGTTTGCACCTTATTGCCTCAGAATATGTACACGTAGATTTGTGATAGGATTGACAAGGTTCCTTAGCTGTGTAAGGAAAAAAAAAATATATGGTAAAACAGGCAATATGTTGTGAAAGGACCTATGAAACATTTCCCAAAAAATCAGCCATGCAATGAGACTGAAGGAGCTCTGCTTTTCAACGATATAGCTAAAAGGTTGCATCTACTAACAGCTTATGCTTACAGTCTTTGTTCCATATCTTTATGATCTGTAAGCTGTATACTGCTCTCTATACTCAAATGTTTAAGGGATATGCAGTATTATTTATTACTGCTTTTAAAACTGACTGTTTGCAGTAATACATTAAATTATTTTAGCACTGAAAATACTTGACATTGTCAACCAATGCTATATTCATACTCAGATTTGGGAAATGTCACCCAATAATCTCTTTTGTAGAATGTAGATGTTTAATTTTATAGAAATTGTTTCAGATGCTACGTTAAAAAAAGTGTCTTTGTACTTGTTGGTAGCTTGAATGAAGATGCCAGCATTTGAAGTGAGCCACACCTTCAGGAGGCAATCTTTCTTTCACTTGCAATTAATTTTTCCTCAAAAGTAATTTGAAATAGGCAGATGATCACAGAATTTCAGCTAATAGCCTTACTTAATTTTAACATTTCCTGATAATTATATTTAATAGCACGTGAAGGGTTTCTGTTTGTTTCATTATACTTAATTGGTTAAAATTTAAAACAGTGGAGAGATTTGAGTGGAGCACTGAGTCCTAAACAGTTGAGAATGACAAATTATGCACATTACATTTGTTTTTCTGATTCATTATACTTCATATTTTCTGGCTCATTAACAATATATAAACACCATAGCTCGGCATTTTAACCATAAAATAATTAAAGAAGTTGGTTGAGTAGTTCAGGCTGATCAACAAGCATGTTTTTCTCTGTTGTTACACTTCTTCTCCAAAACCTATTCAAGTAAAAAGAAAGGCTCATATTGCCAAAGCTGTATTGCATTCAAGCTGAAGTAAATCTCTATCATTCTTCACCAAATGCTGGTTTTGAGATGGGATGGAATTAATTAGTGCTGTAATGCTGAAGTGCAGTCTTGAGAATTGAACATCATATTATTCTTCAATAAATAGTTTCATCTTGCTGGAATTTAATAAACTGTTAGTTAGCCTTTGATGTTTAATAGGTCATTATACTCTCTCTATGCTTATAGAAAAAAATTATGCACCTCCCTGAGACAGGAATGTAAAATTGATTGGCCGACTTGAAATTTTAACGATTGGGCGTTCAATGAGACTGAATTTCATGTTTAATTTAAATTGTCATTGTTTCACCTCGAAATGCATCTTTGACTATTTCTGTCTGTACGTGTTAAAGTAAAGAGGCTATTATGGACATATCAATGAGAAGTTTTCCAGTATGAGAGAGTACTAGACATATTGAGGAGTCCTGCAGAGGCCACCAAGATGGTCAAGGGACTGGAACACCTCTTCCATGAGAGCAGGGGTTACAGCAGATGGAGCCAGAGGCCCCTGCGCACCTCAGCTGTTCTGAGATAAAGTGAAGTCTTGAGATAAATTGACACTAGATATTAGCAATAGCAGAGATTTGAATTCAAGTCTCTCCTTACTGAGAAAAGTACTGATCTGATGCTCATCTGCAGGATTCTTGTTTCTCTTAGTTTTTTCTGCTTATTTTGGGGGTGGGGAGGAGGGAAGGGATGCTGCTATATTTTTGTCATTTATCTAGCATAAGGGGGATATTTCCTGGGTATTGCTAGAATACAACTAATCATATATACTTAGTTCTTACTTATGTGTACTACAGAAGTGAGTGTATCAAATCTGTAATGTAGAGACAGATTGTGCAGGAAGGAATTCTATTAACATCTAGCAAAAAAAAAAAAAGTAAAAAAATTAATAAAGACTTAAGTCCGGTGGTGCAGTGTAAAGCAGGAAATCAGGTTGGTATGATCACTGATTGTGATCATTTTAGCTAAACATAATAACATTTTATGCCTTTGGATCCCTAAACATGGCTTCTGGTACATCTGAGTTGTTTGTTGTTTCTTTTTTAATGTCCACAGATAGTACTTAGTGAACTAGTACATGGAATTCCGCACATCACCAGTGTCTTAAAAGCCAATGAAAGACAGTCATGGTTTCATTACTAAATAAGCTATAAGAATGCAAGATAATATGCTATAATACAGTATAATACAATGTAATGAGAATTGAACCTAATAAATCAAATTAAATGAGAGTGTCCAAAAACTGAGGGCTTACTCTAATGCTGAGACCGAGCAGAAGAGAAAAGAGGGCCATCTCCTGATGTGGGAATAGCTTTCATCTCTTTGCTCTGAGTGGAAATGGTAACAGACAGTGAACAGTCCCCTAGGGTATGTAGTTCTTCTCTTCTGGGACAGGTACCTGGACCTGGAACATTAACTTTTTAACTCCCAGTGCACTGCATGATGTTATGATGTGGAATACTGATAAATAAAAATTGTAAAACCATGACCTAGTCAATCCCTGTAAGCTGTGGAAGAATAAGTTTTAATTTAAAAAAAAAAAAAGAAAAAAGTTAACATTTGATCTCTAAAAAGATTTGACAAGCTGATCATACAGGAGTCATGTAGTATTTGAAACTGCAAAAAATAAAAATAAAAGATCACATTATTTATAACCTTTAAATCTTGAATGCATGATCAACTCAGATATCCTGTGAGAACAAGCCTTTTTATTATTTTATTCTGACATGCAGCTGTGAGATTGGCCCAAAAACGCAACTTAACAAACTTGAAAATATTCTTGTGATCTAACAAATGAGGCATATGATGTAGATAGCATAGTCAATGTTAAAATGAAAATGTTCTTCCTTCTATGAAAGAAGAAAATGGAAGACATGAATGGAAATGTCATGCTTCTGTAGTGTTAACATGAATCCTGTAATTGTCTAGGATAATTACGCGTTTGAGTATCTGTGTTTGTCAGTACAGAGAAGTTGAAAACGGGATTTCAAAGGATTTCATGATGTTCAGAATAAGGTTTGTATTGTAAAATATTATTATAACGTTCTACAACTGATACTGTTGCATAATATGATATTTACGTATTAAAAATCTTTTTCAAATTTTTCTGAAGTAAGACTTAGTAGTTAGCAGCCTTGAGTTCCTCAAAGCAGTCAACCTTTCTGTGATCACTGTTAATATCGGTGCAATTGAGTGCAAAGTAAGCTCAGAGCTTTAATTCAGTCATTGCCATAACTAGGGGATAATGCAATGCTTTCGAAAGACAAAACAGTTGTTGATTAAGCGTCAATGGCTATGTATGTCTGTACATTCCAAATGTGATAAAAGCCAATATTCAGATTTTAAAATAGTGCAAAATTGAATAAGATTCACATGCTTAATAAACAGGGACTGCAGGTCTTGGGATCTCCACAGGGGTCAACATTTGAGGTTTGTGACTGAATGCTTGATGTCTCTTGATTGAATTTGCAGTTGCTGTAAGACTCAAACAGCTGTGAGAGTTTATTCAACCGCTGACGCACATGTCTGGCAATATGGACTACAGCAGATTGGATGGATGTGGTATTTTCAGTATAGCATGAGTTAGTGCACTTTCCTTTATAACTTAATATTTAGCTTTCCAGAATTTTTTTTTTCCTTAGTTAGCTCGTATAAAAATGCTGCCTGTGTTTTCTAATGAATTTGTGGAGGCCTACTGCTCCTTCTCCTTGACACCTGTAGAAACTTTCCATTCAGTGTGGGGGTGAAACTTAATTTGTGCTTTCTGATTATACACCACATGAAAGTAGTGATTTGTTACATAAGCCCTCACTCCTTAGAAAGCTTTGCAGTCCCTTATGCTCCTACCAGATGTTCCTCACATACTTTCTGGGAACTAATGAAGAAATGTAAATACAAAAAAAAAAAAAAAATCTTACATCCTAAACCCTGTGTTAAATCATTTGCTGCTCTCCCAGTATATGAATCTGAAAGATTCTTGAGATGACACTAATTTTTTTTTTCCTTGGTCTTCAGCTGCTGGTCCAGCAATTCTAGGTACTGAGGGCAAGAAAAAAAAAAAAAAAAAAAAAAAAAAAAATATTGAACTCTAAAGCATCCTCTCTAATTGAATAAAGCTTATATTATCCATGAGCATGAAAAGTTCTATAATTACTACTGAACTTAAAGTTCTTTTGCTCATGTATACTTCAGGTGCTAGTACCTGTTTCACTGAATTCAAACATGCAAGTTGTAATGAAATCTCAAGGAATATTCCATGCAAGGTGTGCTAATGCTTCTTGTTAGTTTGCGATGCATCACAGTTACCAAAGTAATATCTTTTTGATATAGAGCGAGTTCCTCTGCAGTACCTACAAGTATAGCAGTGCCTGTTGCCCACTCAGGATCCAATTTTCTCTTGCCTGTAAGATAAGTGTGGCCATGACTCACTCCAGTTTTTCTTTAAGAAGTTGCACAGCCCTTCTTTAGATAATTCTAGTATCTGTCCGCTTGTAATTCAGCTATAATTGGTCTCAGAATATTTTTTGCCATTACTCTGCTCTGAAAGCAGGTTGGGAAGTTCCCATGTTAAGATTACTTAGAATGTTTCTTCATTTCAGATTCCTTCATTATTCACGCTAGACATAAGACTTATTTTCATTGCTATATGATGCTATTTTTTCCCCATCATTATATGATGTTGCAAATAATCCCCTCTTTTCAGCTGTGACTTTCAGCTGAAATAAAAATATTTCATGTACATTTAAACCAAATTCAGCCTGTTAGCAATGAAAACATCTGTGACTGCTGTTGTACATACGATAACTTGCTGGGTGTTATCGCTTCAGCCCTCATGAATGTGAATCCATTTATTCTCTAGAAAGTATGCTGCTTTTTGAACTGAAAGTTTTTTAGGTTCAGAGTTTGAATCTTCTTGTATCCTCAGCTGATGATTGCATAGCAGGCAATAGCATCTTTTCTGGTATGATTACTCTTTAGACATTTGTCTGGGATTTTGTATTCTCAGTGTATTCTGTAATTCTTAATTATTTCCTGAATTTTGCTCCTGGGAGGTGTATAGTCCTATTATGTGGAGGAGGTACAGAAATTGTAATTTTGTCACGTGAACATAGTGTGAAGTCTCTAAATGACTTATCAGGCAACAGGTTGCAAAGTCAGGGAGTCAGTGGCCTCAAATCCAAGCCACTATCTGTGTGTGCTCTTACTTCACCAGGCTTATGAGGCCACTGGAGATAAAATTGTTTTACATGCAGAGTACCATGGGGGTTTTATCTGTCACCTCAGATACCACATATCCTCACAGTGATGAAACTTAAAGATATGTGAACCCATGCACAGATGTGGTTGATTATGGCTGCATCGTATACTTTTTATCATTATAAGTAAAAGTGTTGAAGATTCCTACTCGCTGTTCCGTGATCTTTTAAAACACTGATAAATCAAACTGCACCATTTCTTTTCCTAAAAGATAAAAGGAGGCCTCTTTCATGCACACTGTTCTTGCAAGAGAACAAATAACTGCCTAAAGATTGGCAGCCAATTCTTAGAGGAATTCTAAGATGAGCCAGCTTTCTCTCTACGTACATTTTGATATTCAATGGAATGAAGCTTTAATAGAAGGAGATATTCAGCATTCTGTAGGGGTAGACTTATGGCAGAAGTTTAAGCTACTCATTTGGTGCAACTTTCAATCAACAGAGTTAAGATATGTCTATGAAGTCAAATGCAGACTTCACATGTGGTTTCACATATTTTTCAAGATACCGGGATGCAGGCCAGATTTTGCCTGGCACCCATACAGGATGGTATAAAGACAAAGCAAAATAATTCATCTTTTGCATCATTAACATATAGGCAGGCCCACAAAGAGATGAGTTTGTTTAAAGGGAACTGTACAAAGACTAATAACCAAGCCCTGCCATAATCAAAGGAATTTCACATGACACTGAAAATCATACATGGCAGAAAGTTAGTGCTCTGAAGTAATGAACATTCAGCTATGTGGCAGTTCATCATTATGATGTATTTCTGTGTATTTTTAGACAGCTGCACATACTTCACCAGAATTCTAGGAATTTGCTATGTCATTAATCAGATTTATACTTTTTACTGGAGCCTTGGCTGTCTTAAAGTCATTCAAGCACCTAGCAAGATATGAAGAAAATCATCCATCCCTGTTCTAATATGAGTGATTTGGTAAGGCTGGAAGGAAGGTGAGCCAAACAAAATGTTTTCTTCTACAGAATTTTAGTTCTCAGGCAACTCTGAAAAGAACACCTGGAGTTTGCATATAAAAAGAAGTGGTCTTTGTCAACTTTCAAAACAGTCATGAAATCTTGTTAAATGTTGGTGATGAGGTCCTAGTTTTGCTGTCTCAGCTCCTTTTGTGACATACCCTAGTGTGTCCCCAGGAGGTTCCTTCAGTGGTTTGAACTCCACAGGGAACAAAAATGGCTCTGTGGGTTGTGACTGTAGTAGCTACAACATCCTATTCTATCCATCATTCATAACCCCTCCAAAAAAAGTCAAAGGGAAAAAGCTTCCCAAAGATTTTTTCTCAAAATCAAACTGGTGTAAGAGCAGATCTGATGGCTGATGTTCTTTTTGCCTTCCTCACTTGTGAACTACTTGGCCCAGAGTTGAGCGTGTTATGGTAATGCATATGTAAATGTATAAGCTCTGTACAGAAACTGCAGCTTTTACCTCCACACTGGCATAGCTCTTTTCAGGAATCAGTAATACGTTTGAAAGGCGTGGGTGTTTTTAACCAAATCATTTTTCATATGAAGAAATTATTCCTTTGTGCACAGCGGTGTTTATTTAAAGTCAGAATAATATAAGCTTGGGGCTTTCTGCAGGAAAGTGGCTTCATAGTAGAAATTTCTTCCTAATCAGTGGCAAAAGATATTAGTGTTAGCTATGGCAAATTCAATTAATTTATACGCGTGCAATATTTGGAACAGAGACAAGTTCAACTAAAGATGCTCAGATTCAGTAGAAATAAATAATCTGTTCTCTCACTTGTTTATTTGAACAAGGTGTTTGAAATTTTCAACTAAGCCCAACTCTCTGTGCAATGTTACACCTCTAGACTTCTCAGTTTAGATAAAATCTAACACATCAAAGTATCTGTTCTTGGAACATAGGAGTTAGAAGTAAAATGTGAATACAAAAAAAAAGACAGTGAAGAGATAGGAAATGATCTTCAGAACATTAACCAAAAAAACAAAATTATTTCTTCCCAAACTGATTTAACAATTTTGGAATAAATATATTGGCAAAACCATGATCACAGATAATGCTCTGAGGAGAATGTTCAGCTAATCATTAGTATTTGCTACAACACTGGATTTAAGGTTTAAACAGATTCAAAAAAAAAAAAAAAAAAAAAAAAAAAAACTCCTAATTTGGGGATTTTTCTCCATTTGATAAGTTGCAACCACCTATATCATCCCTTTAGCTTTTAATCCCTTTTGTACTACTATAATGCCATAATGGGATAATAGCAGGGTGGCAAAGTCTCCGACTACAGCAAATGAGAACGAGCCTAAATGCAGCAGCTATGGAAGCAGAAATGAAAAAAAAAGAGCTGCTTACTTTTGGAAAGTGTCAGGTAGGCAGGGATTTCCAGCAAGAAATGCCCTCATCTCCACTGCTAACCCCCAAATGAGGTCTGGGAAGGGCTGGATCCTGGCTCCAGCCCTTCCAGTTACTCAGGTGCACTGCATGCAGCTGAGCTCCCCTGGGTTGGCCTTGTCTTCCCACCAGGTGCTCAATCACTGATTCAGGCCATGACTCGGGCATTTCTGCTACAACTATTAAAGCCAGCTTTGCTTTGTACCCTTTCTCTTCTGTTCTGATTGCATATTTTTTTCTCTTTTGTTCTTCTGTCTTGATTCAGTGACAGGAGAAAAACTGTAAAAATAATCCATCTAGAAATGTAACAGAGTAATGCTTTATACAGCAAAGTAAATTCCATTGTGTAAGGCCTAAAGATTTGCTACCAGAGACCAAATTAGTCAACTTGAAGCAAGAAATATAAATTATAATGGAACCTAAGACTAAAGTACTTACTCTCTCTTCCTTTACAACTTCTTTCTTGTAAACAGGAAATAGGCAGACCTTTAATATTTAAAACAATGATATAATTTCTGTATACTCCCTCTACTAATGAAATACTTGAAAACTCAGATCTGTGTTATGGCTATTTAAAATAAGTTTTCACAGTAAAAAACATGTGCTATGTTTTTTCCACTATTTCAATTGAAGTACTAGTACAAAGAAAAACATTCAGAGGGAATAAGATTTGGGAAGTGAAACTTTGTTCTGTGGATGCCATTTCATTTTATATGCCTCACATATCCAATCTGAGAGGCAGTTAAAAAGTAAAAGAATTTGGCTCACTTGGCACTGATATAAACCTTACAAAACCAGATGGTGGTGCCTTTTGTCAGAAACCTGTAGACACTGATATTTGGGAAGGAAGTGCATGCAAGTGAAATGGATTTTGCTACCTAGAAAAAAAAGACATTTTCTTCATAAGGAACGTCACCACCTACCATTAATACAACTAGAACTCAAAGGCATTATTTCCCTAATTCCTAGTTAGAATACCTTAGACTGTTCTCACTTGTGTGCTTCATGCTAACTCATGTACTCATTTGTTAACATACATGAATGTGATTTGTTATTTCCTTGATGGCAGCTCTGATGGGCTCCAGATGGGCCATACTGCCTGGGCTTATCTGCCTGCCTGTCCTGAAGTGAAGTGTATAATTCATTTAACATCAGTAAAAATTATTTTATTCTGAAGAGTAAATCAGGGTCCGAGAGACTCAAATCTTCATTTCTGGGATTAGCTGAAGAATTAATAGAGTATGATGATATGACAGTTGTGTTTTAACGAGTTGAATAATGGAGACAAGATTTCAAGTGTCTCTTATGAAACAGTGATCAGTACAGTTTTAGTTGCAATGTGAGAGACTTCCTTTATTCTGTGTGGATTTGAAACAAATCAAAATACAATCTCCAGTAAATCTTTTAGTAGAAATGAGCAGTAAAAGCGTGAAAGAATAAAATAAAGCACGCAGTTGACACAACACTCCTTCCTAGGAATATGCAGTTAGGGAAATTAGTTAATAATGAGATGACTGTTTAAAATTAATAGCTGTCATCAAAATCCGGACTTACTTAGGACAGAAAATGTAATTTTGTTTTGATCTCATATAAAGCAAATTTCTTTAGTTTTCATGCCACTATTTTAATTTTCTGAAGTAAACTTTAACATGTCCAGAAGTTGCCACACTACTGCCTTGCTATATTGAAAAGTCTGCAGCTCATTAGTTAAGCCATTTGTATGTATGCAAAAATAACGAAGTAAAATGAATTTGCTTCATCCACTTTGAAGGTGATTGTTACTTATCTGCTTTTAACTCACAACTTAACAATCTGATCATTCTTATCAGTTGTGATGACTCAGCTGGTTAATATGGTTGAGCATCATCATCATTATTTTTTTTTTTATCTGGATCCTAAATATCATAGCAGTAAGAAGTTTAGAAATTGGGTCATGATATGGTGGTTTTTCCTTTTCTTCTTGTCTCCTTTAGATTTAAAAACTAATTAACAAGTTTGTTTGAATTTGCCACCAAATTTATAGAAAAAAAATACTTTTCAGCGATTTCATAACTGATGGCTTGCATGTCATTATACACAGTTATTTATTCTGATAGCAAATTGGTGGAGTTAGTCGTGTGATATGTGAGGAGGAAAGTGTAGCCCTTAGAAGAACTGGCTGTCATAGCGAAATTTAGCATCTGTTATACTTATGACAAGCATTTGGAGAATTAAGCATTATGTTAGGAGGAGAACGGGGATCGCTGTCGAGCAAGTCAAAATGGGATATATGTCCATCATGAGAATCTATATTTTCCCCAAGAAGATTTCACCTTGGTGGCATTTTTACTGTCAGAGTAATGTGTTTTAACTCATTGAATTGCTAAGTATTATTATATGAAATAAAATTTACTTCTTATTAAAGTTAACTGAGCCTGCACTGTTCAAAACACACCCAGTTTGTTATCGTTATTTTATAAATGGCGTGACTGAGGCGTAGAGGTTTGATGGATCACGGAGTAAATCATTGGCTTAGCTGGAATTGAAATACTGACTTCTGACATTTATGTACTTATTTAGTTCAGTCTTCCTCACTTCAAGTAAAATATAACAAATGTTAACTATATTCTCAATTTATCCAAGGAGTCTTTGGGTCATTGGAAGAAACTGAGCTGAAATGCTAGTCAGTATGCATTTATCTGTGATTGAATGTTGTCGAAATTAGAAATATATAATAGAATAAAATTGAGCACTAATTCAAAAATGTGAAGACGTACTGAATTTTGGGTGTTTCTCCTATTTTGTAGTAGGTCAAAATTTGTCAATATTTTTCTCCTACTGAGTAAGGCATACAGTAATTTACTTTTACTTGAAATTAGATCCAAAGCTTTCTGCACTGCTTAATGCACATAGGCATAAAATTAGGCAGCCTGTGTACCAAGTCTCACCTTGTGTGTGTTTTGCCAATAGATGATTAGTATCTTTCAGATTTGGATATTTCATATGTTCTTGGATATTTAATTTAGAATTCTAAGAGTTTTCTTTAATAGATCCAAATATCTTTTAAGCTTGTTCATTACTCCATCACGTAGGACTACTTGCAGGTGTTTTCTTCTTCAAAATGAAGTTCTGGAAATTTCAGCTTGCTCTAGAAGCTTCCTTACGCTACTGTACAACATTATGCTCATAACTAGTGTCCATACAGAATGTCTCCAATAGCCTCAAAAGGAGTTTAAGTTATAGGCAAAACAGGATTGCTATGAAGTATTTCCCCACCCCTACCATCAGAGCAGCCTTCTTGCAGGAACCACACACACCTCTGTACACAGGTTCAAGCAAGTGAGTGAGATTAGTACAAGAGTATGGAGGGCTAATACCTGATGTCTAAGCTGATTTTCAGAAATGTGCCTTTCAAATGCAACTGCAAAGTACTTGTAGAATTGTATTGTATATAGTTTAGAAAGTGAGGTAATTGACCTGAGAGAGATAAAGAAAAGGAAGAAAAGGATTGTAATTTCTTTATATATTTTTAAGTAGGCTGTGTCATAGCATCATAGAATCTTTTGAGCTGGAAGAGTCTCTTAAAGGTCACTTACAGCTAGATCAGGTTGCTCAGAGCCCCATTCAGCCTGACCTTGACTGTGTCCAGGGATGGGGCATCTGCTACCTCACTGAGCATGCTGTGCCAATGTGTCACCGCCCTAACTGTAAAAATAAGCACCTTATTTCCAGTCTAAGCCTCCACCTTTTTAGTTTGAAACCATTTTCCCTTGTCCTGTCACAACAGACTCTGCTAAAGAGCCTGTCCTTTCTTACTGTCCCCTTTAGACACCGAAAGGCCACTATGAGGTCTGCGTGGAGCCTTCTCTTGGATGAACAGCCCCAGCTCTTTCATCCTGTCTTCACAGGAGAGGTGTTCAATCTCTTGGATCATTTTTGTGGCCTTCCTCTGGACACACTCCAACAGGTCCATGTCTCTCATGTACTGAGGACTCCACATCCGGACACAGTACTCCAGGTAAGGCATCACCAGTGCACAGTAGAGGGGGGATTGTCACAACCCTGGTGCAAGACGTTGTGCTTGGATTTGTTGAATCGCAAGAGGTTCTTCTAAAATCTTTAGTTTTCCAGTCTCGTATCTGGCATAGTATGGTAAGTAAAATATGTTGTGTTTTACCTATGTTTTGTTTCAGGATTGTGTTGGTTTCCAAAAAAGCTGAGTAAGAGTGAGTAACAAGCAGTGCAGAGGTATAGTTTCCAAACTAAACAGACAGCATGATGATAAAGAGAATAATTCCAGTTCTGCTAGTGAGTCAAATAATACCCCTAGGAAAGCATATTGATGGGTAATATGTAAATGGAACAGCCATCATTGGCTCTGAGTAGGTACAAGGCATTGAACGGAGAATTAAAAAAGAAGACAAATAGTCTTTATGTTACATAATGTCTTTAAAAAAAAAAAAAATTGGCAAAACTATGCTGCTATAGAATGGAAACATCAAGAGAAATACTTTTTTCCATAGCAATTTACTGGAAAATTCCTAAAAGAAAAACAATTCCTTTGCATAGAACATCTGATGCTAATGCCATAAGAATTTTCTTAGCTAAGGAGTTTCCAGTGAGGTAACTCTAAAATCTTTCCTTTCAGTTACACTGCAGACAACCCAAATATGGCTGAAGGTGATTATTTGAATTTTTATTAATAGCTCTGGATAGCACTCAGAGGAGAGGAATGATAAATCTCAAGAGTAAGCAATCATTGTTGCATGGAAATATGTAAGCAGTCAAAAGATAGTTTGAGGCAGGATGCAGAATAAAATTACTTCACAGAATTGTTATTGTTCTTTAAGTATAGGATGTAGGCATAAGGACTGTTCAGATTTTTGTGGTTTTGTAGATATTACATAGCACAGGAAAGTTAGTTTAAGAATAATGAAGACATTTGACATCGTCCAAATGAAGTGGAAGACGTATCGTGCTGAGTTATTTTTAACTCAGTTTACTAAGAAAAGATTGGAACAAACCATAGCAATAAATCTTTAGGGTACACACATCCCAGATTGATTTGCATTCAAGGTCATGACAAAGTTCAGCAAAAATGGAGATCTCAGCAGTACAGCTCTCCACATATCATTGATTACTGTGCTTCTTTCCTTTTTTAGGTAGCTCTAAAGTCTATCAGTGATTTTTATATCATGCTAGAATATTCCATTATTGTTCAGATGCTTATTTGTAGCTTTCTTGCCTAAGTGGAAAACATGAAATACTGAGCTTTACAATAAATCTATAAAAATTAAAGTAACTGCTAAGTCATAAAGATAAGATTTCTGTGGATTCATTCACATCTCTTGATTTTATATATCCAACTAAAAGGTTTCACAGAGAGCCTTTCCTTCTGTGTTGGGAATCATTAAAAAATAAAAATTTAAAAGAAAAAAAGATTTATTTATTTGTCCAATTTCAGTGACAAAAGAAAAGTACATAAAATAGGATCCCAGTTGCTAAGCATCTTAAGTTTCTCCATTGATTTTATTAATTTTATGTGGAGACAAGCATTCCACCTTGTTCATTTAATTTAGAGTTTGAAGTTAATCAGTTAGACACTTAGATATCCTTGAGCAGTAGTTACTGTCCATAACACCAATCTGGATAGTTTAATTTACAGGTGATTTTAGATGGCTTAATTTTATATCTTTTTATGGTTCTGTCAGAGGATAAATGGCAACAGTTTAGTTATAATGGAAAATTAAATCAGCTATACAGAGTCATTGGCAAAATCTAGAGTGAATTTCAAGGTTTTTTGAAGCACAGTTGTCTTACTTTTAGCACTGTAACAGTTATATATTTAAAAAAGTGTAATTGTTTTCCATTCAGTTGTAGTATGATAGCTATCCCATCTGTGGCTGATTTTCTAACTGTTTTTCTCTGTGGAGTGCATCATCGTAGCCCCTTAATTCACCAGTGCAGCTCCTGTTGTGTGATAGCTACACCATGTCTCATTTTATTTTATTTAATGGCTAAATGCTCCTTTTGCTTCTTTACATCTATGGGACTGTCATCCTTGAATAACAAGGTGGGAGAGGATGCCAGATTTATTCCTCTCAGGTCAGAGAATCATTTCCAACATGGAGATGAACCAGTACTGCAGAGAGATCACTCTACCTATATCAAAAATTATTGTATATTTTTACATAAATATATTTGTGAAGAAATCTCAGGAGGTACCCTCATTAATGCTACCACTACTAAAAACTTTGGGAAGAGAACCAAATCATTAAAACATCCACTGTTAATGCAATCTCCCCTAATCTAGTCTGCAGCTTAAATAACCCTGATCGAAGGGCGCAGGCCAGTGTACGAAGCGAAATTAACCTAACTTATTTCAAAGATGCTGCTACAAAAACATGGTGAAGCCGAAGAAATCAAAGCAGAAAGAAAGCAATGAAAGAATAGTAAGTGTTTTTTAAAGCAGATAATAGAGAAAGGTTGTATTTTTTTTCCTAGAAAATATTGAGCAATAAGGAAAAACAAAACAAAGTCTAATAGTGGCCAGTTAAGAAGAATGCACAATGTTTTTATTTCTTTATTTTTATTCAGTAAAGTCCTTGTATTTCTCATGTAAATTAAATGCTAATCTCAACATATTTTATTTCACTCTTTCCAACAATTCTACTTTAAGAGAAAATTGTCATAAATCTCTCGTGAGTTTCCCTCGCTGCAGTGCCAAAAAGCAATAATGTATGTAGCATGGATGAAGAAAGATGAGGATGTGGTGTGTTGAATGAATCTATTTCTGAAATATGTGCACGTGTGTGTAAATTGCTTTCCTTCAAAAAGCTGATGATATACTTTGCATATGAAACATTTTCTTGCCAGACAGTAGTGTTTTGCTGAAATTAGAATTCCCCAGGAAAAATGATACTTTTTGCAGGAAATTTCCATTTAGTTCTAGGTCAGGGCAACTTTAATCTTCATGCTGTCTGAGTCACTTTCTTCTTTCGTCTTTTACGCTTCTTTCATTGTATGGAAAATGGGTAAGTCCGAGGCTCCACAAAGAATGTGCTCACTTAGGTCCTGCCTCTGTGTTTGGACGAGCATGAATGATTAATAGCAATTCCCATGCTTTAGTTTCCTTGGACAGAAATTCAGAAACATGAAGTGGTCAAACCGGATCACCGATGAACCAGATGTGTGGTAACAAAAATCTTTTCTCTGAACAGCCTTATCATTTTTTACCTTTTCATGTTGAGATTTGAAAAATGAGCAGTACAGGCTCTGAGGATTAGTATGTCACCACATATAAGCATGACCTTGCATGACTTCAATATCACATCTTTGGATAGAAATAGCAGTGAAGATAGCCTTAGGAATATTTGTGCAAGCTTGAAAAGGTAGAGTCCCTGGGGTGTTGCTGCTGCTATATCTTCATCACTGCTTTCTCTGCTGTCTAGATGGAAGATATCTCAAGTATGCGTGTGTTTTGTAGTTATGTCTCCAATTTTTCTATAACCAAACTTTATTCCTATCTGTATTTGGCATCTTGTTTTATTCTAAAGTGCCTCTTAACCTTTTACTTCTCTTTTTTCCCTCCCTACTGGTGATGTAAATGATTTTCCTGTAAAAAGGAGGAAAGAGGCTGGCTATGTGTATTTGCATTCCACTATACCCTTGCTAACGTATCTTCTGGAAATAACACTGCCAACCTTACAAGCTAATAAACCAAACTGGAACTAAGGTGGCACTATGCAGAGACAAGTTGGAAGTCATAAGGTGCTATTTGGATAAATTAGTCAGGATAATAAGTTCAGAGATGACTGTACTTTGAATTTTTTCAGCTGTAACAAACCATCCACTTAGCATAAGTCATAGCTCTGCAGCACCACACTATGTGGGCCAAAAAGAAGCCCTAGTTGCACAGTAAGAATGAACAGTGTTCTTTTGGAGACGTGAATTTAAAGTAGTATTTGAGTAAGTCAATTAATTTCCCGTTGTTTTACAACTTAACTATCACTCATAAGCTGAAGTCAGGATATATTTAACTTCTTTAAAATCAATTGTTATGTCAGCTTAAAGTGTATGGAATCAAATGCATTGACAGAAGACTAGGGGTCTTACTGGTATGTTCATCTATTCTTCATTATTCTTTGTTTCATCAAACAGAAGGCGAATGTTGTCATTATTAGATTTATTTAATAACTTAAGAGCATCTCAGAGCGAAAGCAAAATAAAGGTGAATAAGTTGAATGTGGGTGAAAAACAAGCCAAACCAATAAGCTTTCTATCTTCTGCTGCTTCTTTGAAGGGACTGAGCACTTGACCTGTACCATTTTTAGCATTAAAAGCCTTTAGACATCTTCCTTACTGCTTTTGTGCAACTTGAGATTTTACATAGGCACTTAGCATTTGTCTGCTAACTAAACTGACTCAGTCAGAACCCAGATGCACTAGTTCCATATTTATATGTGTATATATGCATATAAAATATTCATTTGAAGAAACCAATTCATCTGTATAAACTCTCTTGTAGCACAGACTGGGTAGAGGGCTTTTCCTCCACAGCTGATTGCCACATAAATAATATTCACCTTTGCTCCAGCACTGAACTATAGCAAACCATGAACTCTGCTTTATCAAAGGTGTGGAGAACAAACCCCACGGGCTCACTTCTAGGACATTTTTGTGAAGAGGAGGAGTTGAATTGTCTGATACTGAAAAGAATTTGAACTCAGATCTCCTTGTACATGTGTTTGAACTGGAATGACTGGAATGGACAACATTGCTGTCTTTCAATGACCAGAGCACCTAAAATCTAATTATATCTAGATAATGTTTGTATTCTTCATTCTGAAAATCTTTCAGATGATGCCTTCACTTTTGATATGTGTGTATGTGGTGTGTGTTTATATATGTGTATTTTCCCCAAGTGAACATGGTTGTAGGACCAAGTAGGACTGAGATTTCTGACACGTCAGGGGTCTGGTTGGCTAGATCAAGGGAGCTCTCTGCCTTACACAGTGTCTGTTTTGGTTCACAATATAAGGCTCTTCGTTTTCCTGTGCCCAATAGGGGCTCAGGAAAGGAAAAGCAGAATCAGTGCATAAAACTTAATATGGGCAGTTAGAGGTTATAGAGATCGAATGATCTGTGAAACCACACTGGTTTAAAGACAGTGAATACATTAGGCATACTCTAAGAATGTGCATTTTTGCCTGCATTTGCAATCAGACATACTTCTTGTGAAATTTTGCAGAAGTTTACTTCCTTCCTTCTATCTTACCACTGCTTTGCTTATTAATAGATGTAAAGAACAAGAGATTATCTAGATAAATTGATGGAAGGGAAAGAGGGATCTGCATAGAGTCTTATGCAGCATTCACAAATTTTTGGAGGACTGCATTTCACAGAAGAGGAATCTAAAGAGGACACCCTCTTGGAAAGCAATGGAAAGCAAAACTTCCAAAACTTCAAGATGATTTAATGAACCAGAGGCACTTGAGGAATAGTATCCACATTAGGGGTAGCATTAGCTATGAAGAGATAATTAGCAACTTGGATATGAACAGATTTTTTCTGTGAAATCTAGGAGACAGAAGTAGAACTGGAGGAATAATACATGGAAGGAGAAAGGTTCTGACAGTATCAGTAAACTGAACATAGAAGGATTTCAAAGTTATAAGAAGATCAGTTGATAACTGAAAGTCAAGTGGATATGAAGTTTATTTGCATTCTTAGTGTGACAAGAAAGAGTCAGAAAGAAATAAAAAGGGAAGAGACATGAATGAGAGAAAATGAGGAAATGCATGAGATCAAAGGAGAGAAGATCTGGAGGTGGAGAATAGGAGATAATCTTTCTCATGTCTTGTGGAAGACTTTAGGGATAATTCTTTGATGGACTGGAAGAAAGCAAGCTGTAGAGAGCTGAATAGTGTATATTTCATTTTCCCACTTCTCTCTTAGAACAAGTTATCAATATCCAATATCGCACTATAAAAGGAAACAGAAGAAAGGGATGTTCAGTAATATCATTCCAGCTAACAGTACCACTCCTCCATTCCCAGATGCTTCTTGTCATCTTCTTCAAGAGAAGCAATTAAAGAAAGGGTTTGCACTTTTTTTAAAGCTTTTCCTGCTTTTCTTCTTTATACTTTTTTTTTTTTAACATTTGTGGTCTCATGTAACACCACTCATATACCCTCATATCCAACTCTAGCCAACCCTTCATTTGGACCTTTTCATTCAAGTTTTCTTCCTGAATATCAGTGAAAGAATAAAAATGAGACCCCATTAAAATCCTGGCAGTTGGAGATTTAACTCCATTTCTGATCTGCCATTGCAGGGAACTTTGTGCTCTAATTTGAGACAACACAATTGGATGATATCTGTGGTCTTTCAGGTAATAAGACACATGCAAATCTGTACATTCTGAACTATTAATTTTCAGAGCGTTAGGGATTTGGTAAAAGGTGAGTGGATTCTTACACAACAGAAAAGGTACAACCTAAATGAAAAGGAGATCCTCTGGTTAAACAAAGTTCCTGCTGCTACACTTTCAAACTTTGAAGCAGAATAACTACGCTCTCTCTATAATAATGTTTTTGCACATTTTTTGATATGAAGAAAGCTTTTTCTTCACTTTCATTTGAAAAATGCTTATATTGTTTTAAATGACATTGATTTGGGGAAAAATCTGAAAGCAAAACAAAAATCTATCAGATACCAATTTAACTCGCATGATTAATGCTTGGGAATCAAAACAAAACTAGGTCATAAGGTAGAAAACATAGAGGAAGCTGTAAGAGGTGAAGCTTCCCACATCATTTCTATTTCAAATCCAAAATACTGGCAGTCATTGAGACCTAGCTTGTTGTCAGAATATCATAATGAAGAGTTTCTACTTCTCTGAGATTTCAGTATATTCCTTATTTGCATACATCTTTTTTTTCTTATTTTATGTTGTACATATAGTACTTGCAGATTAGACAATGTTTTTCCTATTGTGAGTTAGATTAGGGTTATTAAGGTTGCTTAAGGATATAGAAATGTTTTATTAACACAGTTTCCCTCCTGAGATGTGTTCCAGAGACACAAAGAAATACTGCTGCTGTCAGTATGGCTGTCGTCACTGCTGAATTCAGTGCTACCAACAGCTCTAAAAGCCATTTTAGAGAACAGTGTGGCTGAAGGAAGTGTAAAACAGAATGTGCATCTTTGGAAACAAGTCCACTAGTAGCAAACTGAGATCAAGTCAACAGTATTTTACATCATCAGTCACATAAAAGAAATCACCGCGGAAGGGATCAGCAACAGAAGATTGTGTGATGTAACCTGTGTGGTGCTGGGAAGGGAAAGGTTTTCACTGTGCCTTCCCCACAGAAAGGTTACAGACAGAAATTTGTGTCTCAGTCTCACTTTACCTGTGGTTAAGAGACAGCTTTATACCTGATTTATATGAATTAAATATATATCTTAGATTTTACTCAGTTATGGCTTTGATCTGGATTCCAAGGTTGAGACAGTATCCCCAGAGGGCTTGTAGCAGTAGCCTTATCTGGGCTGCTGTAAAGCCTGTTTGTTTTTTGTGGTTTTGTTTTTATTGTTGAAAGCTCTAAATGCAGCTTAGCCTAAGCTCTGTCTCAATTTGCAGTCTACCAGGAACACTTTCTTTAGATCTCTCCTTAAGGAAGGGTCAATGTTTGGACAAAATTTGCATTGTCAATATGAATATATTAAATCATCGCACGGAAATAAGACCTTGAAGAATACATAACTATAAAAAAGAGAAGAAAAGTGTGCAGTTACTACTGCCAGGACTGAGATTAAGGTCATCCCCGTCTCAATAGCAAACACACAATAAATTACTTATAGAGAGGTATTATGCAATATGTGACATACATTTATTCTACTACAAGGAAATTTATGATTAATACATAACGTATATGGCCTTCTAAGCCCAAGAAATATGCGTGGAGTGAATAAGTTAGAGTTTAATAGTTCTTGGCAGGACTTATAAGTAGGTGTATTTGAAAAATGTACTCTGTACTATTTCTAATCACCAACAAGAAGGAATCAAAGAGATCACAGCATCACAGAATGGCTCAAGTTGGAAGGGACCTTAAGGATCATGAATCTTCAACCTCCTGCAACAGGCAGGACCACCAACCTCTCCCCAAAACCTGATCAGGCTGTCCAGGGCCCCATCCAACCTGGCCTTGAACACTTCCAGGGACAGGTCATCCACAGCCTCTCTGGGCAGCTGTTCCAGCACCTCACCTTCACTATGGAGTAAAGAACTTCTCCTGACATCCAACCTAAATCTTCCCTCCCTCAGCTTCAAACCATTTCCCCTTGTCCTGCTGTTGTCTACCCTTTCAAAGAGCTGACTCCCCTCCTGTTTATAGGCTCCCTTTAGGTACTGAAAGGCTGCAATGGGGTCACCCTTCAGCCTTCTTTTCTCTTTGCAGGGGAGGTGCTCCAGTCCCCTGATCATCTCTGTGGCTCTCCTCTACACCCTCTCTAACAGCTCCCTGTCTTTCTTATACGGGGGACACAAGACCTGGACACAGCACTCCAGATGCTCACAAGAGCATCACAAGAGCAGAGTAGAGAGAGACAATCACCTCCCTGTCCCTGCTGGCCACCCCTTTTTTAATGCAGCCCAGGATACCATTTGCTTTTCTGCTGTGTTGAGATGTTTCAAATCCAAGGGCATTCATGTTATTTATTTAAAACTTCACCTGTAATTGCGAAAAATAGTTTAAGCACAGAAATTTTCAGTAAAACTAATGGTGTCTTGTGTCACCAGGTGGGTAGAATGTTTCATCATTTGGAAAGTACAGATATCTGCACTAAGAAAAAAAATTACATTAAAAAATTGCCTTTAATGAAAAGAAAAATAAAAAAGAACATTTTTTGAAGGTCAGTATGCAAAGTAAATGTCTGACTTTAAGGCTTTAGTATGAGAAATGGGCAGCTCCAAGTGTTCATGCACAAATTTAGATAAGAAATTTGAAGCATACTTAAGCAATTTTTAAGGTTGAACTGTATTTTTTTGCCTTTTACATCTATATGTTTTAGCATTTCTGCTCTGCATTGATATTATTCATATACTTACTATTAATCAAAACTTCCTAGGAGGCTGGAACTCCAATTTACTGAGATATTTGCTGTGTTGTAGCCCTTCATGCTCAGTTTTGTGCAGAAATAATCTTTATCTTCTGAGATTCTTTGACTACAAAACATGAATATTTGTAAAACCAAGAGCTAAATATGTGTGTGACATGGCAACTCTGGGTATTAAGGGAGAACATATATATATATATGTATATATATATATATATATATATATATACATATATATATATGTACTTTAAAAGAAAAATACAAATAGCAGAACCTGAGCATCCTAACAGGAAAAATAATGATGTGTTCTCTTTCTTTATGCCTAGTTTAAGCATAATCAGTGCTAAATGATAGTGAAACTCTTCCTGGCATATTTAAAATTGTGTGTTTTTATGAGGTTATATCTCAAAACACCCTGTTTAATTACAACCTGAATGGTCATTGTTCAGGCTGCATTTATTTTCTTGTTTTGTGGATGTGCTTTTATGCGTATTCCCTAAATTTTATTTGTGCAATCTCATTTTTTCAGTGAAAGATTTTGCAGCAATGAAATATTGTGTTACCATAGTAGTGATGATCTCAGGGCAGCAAAAAATTATCCTGTTAAATCTCACCATAAGGTTCAGGCTCCAGCTTCACTATCTTTTGCTCAATTAATTTTCCTGTTCCATAGGACAATCATATATGAACAAAATTTGTTTTTTTTTATTCTAATGACAGCGAGATCACTGGCTTATGGCTATGTATACTTCAGTAAACACACTTCACATCACATGAGGATGAAATGTGAGACTGCACATAAAAACAGAATAAATCATTATTCCAAGTTCCAAGAAAAGCATAGGGTGTTGCAGTTTTTGAATTTATACTGTAGCAACCCAGGAGTTGGTATGCTAAGACTAAATTAGCTGTATGTGTGTAAAATTAGTATGAGAAAAAACAGCGTATTGGCAAAATCTTATCATCCCTGTATGACCATTGCCAGCATATTTCATACACATGGGATTCTTATATTTTGTACAAATCTATGTGCAATGAATAGGCTCATAGTCTGGCAAATAGGGAGCTTTGGACATAACCTCTCAAGCACCCAGCAGTTAATACTAAATAACAAGAGTTTCACTATGCTGCACAGATGGCATTTCTGCATGTATGTGACTTCCTTAGCATTTACAGTGATGAGATAATGTGTGTGCTGATATTCCATTGAGTAAAATGGCATGCTATGTCTTCTTTTCATCAATAAGCATCTTGTGTCAGCCAGTAATTCCCTGGTCTTGGACCTGGTATTTGAACTTGTGGACCAAATTTTGTATCAGAAGATTCCTAACGTGACTAATAGTGCTCCAGCTTAAATTCCAACTCAAGTTGGATTTCGAGTTTGTATGGAAATCATTAGATGCAGGATGAATATTGTGCCTTGGTAAAAAAAACAAAAAAGTCATAATCATGTAGGGAGAAAAATTTCGTCTAGTTGGTTGACTTTCTGGTTTCAAATGTTTGATTTCAAGCGTAACTTATTGATAGCTATTCAGAAGTTCCTCAGAAGATGTTTAATATCTGCAAAGTCTCTAAACAGTGACGTTTCTGAGGCTGCTCATTGTTTTTCTTCACTTGAAAGCCATATCTACTTTTTATTTTTTTATTTTATTTTTTATTTTTTAACAACCAAAGAACTGCAAATATATTTATTACTGACATCAGGTTAAGGAAAGCTCCCTCAGATCTCACCTGAGCAGGACATTTCCAACAATAGAGCTAATCTGAATTTAAAACCCATGACTTTCTATCTCGGATGAGTTTTCAGAAGTCAACCTCTTTTCATGTTTCTTCAGGTGCTCAACAGCACAATTGTGAAAGCAATGTTGTGGTTTCATTCTTAATTCAGGCTTCAGATATTTCAGTCTTTTCCTGTGGACAACATTATGGATAAAAGATCTTGGATCCTACGACAAGACTTGGCATGTGTTACAAAACCATCTCATTTAATCCTGACGTGTTTGCTTTGGAAGGCAGTTTGGCATCTCTATCCTTTTGAAGTTTCCCACGTTTTTAAATTCCTGCATGTCTCTGTTCTGTTTGGTGTATTTTTCTGTGCTCCATAACATAAAAATCAATATTGAAAAGGGAGTGTTTTTTTTTTTTGATGGTTTACAAAACACAGCTAATCAGCTTAGTAAAGTCTACACTAAACACTTCCCAAACTCCATACTCTATTTTTCTATGTTTGGTTTGTATGGTGTTTAATACTTCCTTGAATGATTGGTGTTTGTAGGATTTCTCTATATCCTATAAACAGCTCTCTATATTGACCTTTGTAAAACAATCACAGAATTGCACGTACTGCATTTCCTTCCACTATGGCAAGGGAATGTGCTTTGAAAAACCTCTGCTGAAGGACCATGCATCTGCAATGCCTCTGGAGGTAATTAAATTGAAAATGAAATTTTATTTCTGGGACGATGCTTCAATAGGAATTCTACGTTTATTGTTGTACACCCCGCTGGTACAGCTCATCTCAGTAGCAGCTCAAAAATGAGCATTTACAGTACAGGAAAGATATCTTAAAAGATTAAATACTAACAGGTGCCCACAAAGCAGATCAATTACCAGACTTTTGGAAGCACACACTAACTTCTTTGTATGGGAACTGAGTCACGGCCTGAACCTCTGATTGACCACCTGAGGTGAGCCATGAGTCAGCCAGAGGAGCACAGGTGAAGGCAATTCTCCTGTGATGCCAGAAGGGGTGGAGCCTGGCTGCACCCCTCCTAGACGTATTTAAGAGCTGGCTACCAGTGGGGAAGGATCTCTTCTGGAGATCTGCTTCACTGGAGTTTCCCACGTGAGCCCTTGTTACAGGTGAGTGTACCTGTTGTTCTGCTCTGGTGTAATAACATCATAGCCAAGCTCTCTGTTATACCTTAACATCTGTATATTTGTTAATTGTATGCTGCTATACCACAACATTGGTATACTCATTAATTACGCACTTCTTATTCAACACAAGTACACCATAATGATGGTAAACTCATGGATACATAGTGTTTAATGCAAAGCAACTCATTATCCTTCTAATTACACCAAGAACATTTATTCAATTGAAAGAAATTTTACGTAAATGAGGGGAGTTTTCAACGAATATTAGACCTGATCATTCATCGAGTGCAATTAAATTATCAGTGTATCTTTTTCTTTTTTTTCTTGCGAACTGTTCAGAGCACTGAGAGAATTTTAAAAGGAATTCAACAAATGCTGCCTGAAAAAATTCAGTTTCTATGTTGCTGATGAGCGATTCACTTTGTTTTATATGGTGTCATATATACTGTGCTATCATTTTTTTTAATCTATATTAGAACATACAGAAAAATATAATTTTAATAGCAAATAGAATATCTTTTTAAAAAGTATTTTATAATTTGTGAAATTTTGAAGATTATTTTTCCTAATAAATCAGTAGTCATCTTTATACTAAGAACTGATAAATAGAGACAGGACTGAGCTTGTGGATATTTCTTAGTCTGTGCCTGGATTTAAAACGCTTGAAGTCCTTCAAAATTTGGACATATCAGCACTGCTTTCTTGTGTTGCCCATCTGGTTAATGTTTCTATGCCTTCTCTGGCTTCTGAGTATTAGCTTGACAAGTTATATGTTGATGTATGCCTAAGAATCTAGAATTCCTTTTGAAACCAATATTGCCTAAGCCTGCTGAGTTTTTCTGAATTCAAAGTGTATGTTTAGCTGAACGTTTACAGGAATGACCTGAATGCTGCAAGGATTGATTTTTTTTTTTTTTTTTTTTTTTTTTTTTTTTTTTTTTTAATAAATTACATGGGGCATGCAAGATTTGTTTACAAACTCTCAGAGGAAAGATAGCAATTTTCTCCTTGCAAAATAATATTAAAAAAATTCTTCAATGCTTCCATTGTGCTGTGGGATATGATTTGGATGTGATATTGGTTCATTTAGCGGATTCAATGAGAAGTCAATATGAAAAGACGTGAACATGCAAATAATGTCATACTGCAATGTTTCTTAATTCCTGCTTAATTAGCTATGGGTCAGAAGCACTGCTTCTGAAAAAGTACCGAAGGATTTTGAATTTACCAAGATGATATGTAAGCAATGGTTGTGAGAAAGATACTGAAAGTAAGGAGTCTAGTTTGCTCCCCTGACACATGCATTGTTTCTCATGAATTTTTAAAGAGGAATTTTTATTCAACTCTTGTTCTTTCATAAAGCTTCAAAGGATGCCCAAGAGTTACAGGCTTTAATATTCAGTATACTGCATTCCGAAGGTCCTGGTGCCATCAAAAAGGGAATATTCTCTGTTTAAAGAATTCATAATCTCGGGTCCTTTTCTAAAATTCTCCAGTAAATTCCCACAAAACAATACATTTTTTCTTCATTAAGAACTAAATATATTTTTTTCAAGAAAGATAAGTTCAGAATTGCAAGGATACCAGATGCTGAAAATCTGCAGTTCCTCGGGGATACTTGATTATCATTTTTCCATTCCCTGCACTTCATTTCAGAAAAAAATAATGAATTTTCAGCTCTTCCAGAAAGATACTTGATTTACATGCCTGTTCTTATACTGATAGAAGAACTAAAGATTTGCTTCTGAAAAGACTTCTTGTTAATTGTAAGATATGGAGTAGGGAAGTAGGTTAAAATTGTGTTGCTAGGGAACAGAAATGCATCCTAGCAACTGCTACTGAAAATTAAAATTGTGTGTTTTAAAGACAGTTTCAACCCACAGCAATTTAGTTGGCTGACATAGTTTTCTTAAAGATGACTAGTTTTGTGTTTGTGGTCTTTGCTTTTTTATTACAAAAATAGTATTCCTTATTTACAGTTGTTGACTTAGAAAAGTAATGTCATTTTTTGCCCTTTCTGGTGTCTCATAGTGTGCTGATAGCATGCTTGGTGTTCTGCTGAACCAGAATTGTAACTCTCAGAGATCCTCACTCCTCATTTACAGGTAGGATTCATAGAAAGACTCTCATTAATCTATGGGCGTAGGTAACCAATGCCCTAACATTTGTTCTAATTAATCATTCTTTTCAAGTTCAGGGACTGAACATCTGAGGGATGAACTGTGCAGATATGATCCCAAGTTATTTTTAGGAAAAGAAAAATTAAAATGAAAGAAGAAAAAAGAACCCACTCTTTGGCAGTACTTCCATTCCCTTCCTGGACTCGCATTCTTTCCCATGCTGCTGTCATTTTTTGTGATGTTTCTTCACATGTCCTTAGTACCTCTTCCTTCCTTTCAAACCTTTTCTCACTCCACCTCCCACTTTTCATTTGGTCATTCTTCTTCTTATCTTGCCATATATTGTCGTCTTGTACTTTCTCTCTTTTACTCTCCCTTCTTCTCTGAACAACTTGGTTATACTCATTTCCCCCCGTGAACTTTTGCTTTGGAAAACATGACATAGATCTGTATGATTCGTTTTGGCGTTGCTGATTACCATCAGAGCACATAGGCTGAGTGGTAGAGAAAAGCCCTCTGTATTTTGTGGGGTATAGGCTGGGTACTTGGCAAGCTGGAGACCATTTGATCTACATCCATGTATATTCTACATCAAACATTGATGTATGTATAGACACAGAAATATATTCATAGCATGTTTCAAATTTTTGAGAATATATTCTTGTGTGTGTGTGTATATAATACTGTCTTAGCCCTTCCCTATTTGCCAAAGTAAATACTGGTGTAGGAACAATATAAAATAGGTTAACCTTCAAAGCTGAAATAGACTCCAGCTTGTGTTATCTTCCTGGATGATATACTAGATTTAATCTTGGAGCAATAGAAAATAATTAAGCATGTAAAACTGACCATGAAGTTGTTATGAAGTGCTCTCTCTTGCTAGAGGAAGTCTGTCAAGGAGTAGGAACTCTGAGGGAGGTGTGGATATTGAAAATGAAATAAGGCACAAGAGATGAAGACAATCAAGTGTGATAGAATTTACTTTTTATGATGACCTCAGGGAAACTACTAATGTCTGCAGGTGAATGCTGCTAAGCAGTAGCTTCTGGTTGTGGTTGAGACACAATCTGCTCAGATTTACAGAGGAAGGACATGAATGAATCAGGAAATTTTGAAGAATCAGTCAGTTCTTATAGGTGTGTCAAGAAGAAGACTACAAATTCAAAATATAGCAATCATTTCCGTATTGTGGCTTGAAGGATTGGAGTAATATAAAAAATAACTGACTAGAAGTGCAAAGTTCGTAAGTTACCTTTGGTGTACTTTGGTTTTGGTTTAGTTTTAACATGTGAATGTCTTTTGTGAATTGGGTGAACAGTTCTTCTTTCACTCACCAGTCAGAAAGCAGCCAATCAAACCCGGCAAATTTCTCCCTGTTGAACCACTGGCCATTTTTTTCAGATTTTAAGTTATGTCTGCTGTTTCCAGATTATCAAACAGAAATGATGGGGTTTTTAACATGCTTCTATAACCCAAGGATTGATACTGAGGAGCTTCATACACGCTTACCTGTGAGAAAATAAGATTTCAGAAGCTGTAAATCTCAGACAGTTGTGAATGTCTGACTCGTTTATTTATCCAAATTCAGTAGAATTATACTCTAAATGCAACCTGTAAATACAACTGTGGTTGACAAAGAAAATGTGTAATACATAATTGCATTCAACTGTAATGACATAGGATACAAGGCAACAGATATTGGGTTTTTGATAATCGAAGTTCTTCACATGTTTAATCTCTGAAGGAAGGTAAGAATTCCTGCCTAGCTTAGAATCCAAATATCCAATAATTTACGAAGCATTTTCTACTTAAGGAGCATTATTTATATAAATCCAAAATTTGACGACATGCAGAACTAGTGAATTACATGCTCATTTATATTGTAGCTTGCGGGCTGAAATTGTTTTGTTTTAGTAAGATAAAGCTTAGTTCACCTTAATAAAAGCAAAGGAACTGAAGTTTTTTAGGGAATGCAAAGTGGTAGAAGCAAGATGGCTATCCCTGGACCTGAGATCATGCCACAGGCTACCTTAGCATCCTGAGTATATTCCTTTCAGAAGCATGTGTTCCTATTTCATGCTAGATTCACAGGCATTGAAGTAATGTATCCATTTTATGTCTACATTTATTTATTGATGTATTTTAAGCATACCTTCAATATTCCCTTGAACTCCAGCGGAAATAAAGCTGGTATGCACACTAACCATGAGTGCATGTCAGTTCCATCAACTGTGGCTTGAGTTCACTCCCTTAATCAAGACAAACTCTGCCCAGAAATAACTATGTACAGTAGATGCTAAGTTAATAAAGGGCTGTCACAGAGACGTGATAAAATAAAAAATAGTACAGTCCTTGTGAACACAGCTAAAGCCTCAATAAGCTTAGAAATAATGAAAAGTAATCAGCATTGTGTCTGGAGTCTTGATTAATGGCTAACTAAATCTCACAGCCTGCTGAATATGGGTGATCAGTTAGATGTAATTAGATCTCAGCAGTGGGAAATGATCTCCCATTTAAGAAACTGGTTTGGTAATCTTAATCAGGTCCTCCAAAGATTGCACTTTGCATTATCAAATCACTTACTTGTTTGTCAAAAGTTGGTAAAAGTAGTAACAACCATGTAACCAGTAACAAGAGTAGTACAACCATGATGATCAGGATAAAAGTGAAACAAATCTATTGAGAAAGTGCTTGAATACCCTAAGTTCCACCTATGGTATTCTGGTTATCTTTTCCTTCATCAACAACAAAGGTAGGTCTCATAGTAGTTTTCTCTTTTTATATATTTTTTATATATATATATAAATATATATATATAGATATATAGATATATATCTCCAATTAATTCACTCTACCCCTGCATAACCCATTCTCTAAAACACGCAAAGAAATAAAAAGATACATCTTTATATATAATATAAATATATATATTTGTATCTTATATTTATATATATCTTTATATATAAAATATATATAGTGTGTATAGTATAATATATATACTTTAATATATATCTATATATTTATTTATATCTTATATTTATATTTATATCTATATATATTTATATCTTTTTATATAATATATCTTTTATATTTCTTTGTGTGTTTTAGAGAATGGGTTGTGCAGGGGTACAGCGAATTAGTTGGAAGGGGAAGTTCAGTTAGAGATGATTTGCCTATTTTCCACTGCATTTATTTCCACATCTTCTTATTTTCATCAGTATTGTCCTTTATTTTAGTTTTAAATAAGCATCTTACATTTCCTATATACAAAGGTATGTTGTTCAGGACAGAAAACTGACAGTCATAGATAATTGCTCTGTGAGAGTCAGACAGCATCACCTAAGTCTCGAAGCACAGCTGAACAGGCAGCATATTTAATGAAACCTTAACAGATCCTGAAATGTGGTTGACATGAACAAACTTATGATTAAATTAAGGATTGTTTCCAGTACAAAAACCCAAATTAACTACAGCAAAAACAGTCCTAATGGCTCCAGCACCCTAAGCAGGATTAAAGAAAATGTGAGCTAAAGCTGACAGCGATCACTGATCAAAACTTCAGTCTTTTTAGCCCTAGGGTAATTGAGTTAGATTTCATCACCATAATCCTGAAGGTATAAAATAGGAATTGAACTCATGGGGTGATGCAAGCTGGCTATGAAATTAGAAGACCTTGGCTCACAAAATATGAAAAGTTGGCATACTCAATGGAAATGATGTTCAAAGTAGTTCACAGTAAGAATGAGAAAAGCAGCTTGTACTGCTCTGGAAGAATAAACAGCACTTCTCTTTTTGCAGCATTCAGATTCCACACATTAATTAGTATTAGGAAAAACAGAATATGTGTTAAAGTAGGAATAAAAACAGTGATCCTTTGAAGTTTCTAAATATTAGCAAGTCTATTGTGGAACTTAAGTGTAAAACATAAAAACATGTCTGTGAGGAAATATTTCTGAAGGCCAGCATTTTTCTTCATCTTTGTAAGAAAAAGACATCTAACCAGCTACATTAAACAGTATATTTTCCTAACAAACAAACAAAAGCTAGCAAGACAGATAACACTTGAAAAAGATTTGAGTAAATAAAAAATAGACAATTTACTTTTGGTAAATGTTGTATTTTTACATTATGTTTCCATTTGCTACTCTGCTGGCGTCTTCATTGTCTATGTGTTTGCCTCTTGAGCTGTTCAGTAGAAATAAAGGCAAAAAAGAGGAAAAATGTGAGGTAAAGGACTTCAACTGCTTGTGAAGCATATATTTTGTGTTGCTAAAGGGAATAAATAAGAAAATTAAGAATCAGCTGACATGTATGTAGAAAGATACCGTGAAATTGCAGCTCTATTTGATCATCATTCAGGGATGATTTCTGCTGGAAATAGCCCTGTGACTAAAGGATCTTCAGAATATGTGGAGAAAACACCACTAGGACAAATTGTATTTTGAGAGAAGCTAGTAGTAAGATGGTGCATTTCTTTTATGAACAACAACAGCAACAAAATAATCAACAGAAAGTTGTTGCTGAAAGGGATGTGTTGAATGCAGTACCTTTAGAAACAGAAGTGTGGGAAGAGAATGTTACTCATCAGCATGTCCATGATCTTACTGATAGTCATAGGTAATGAGCAATACATGCCTTCATTTCTCTTCTCTAAGAGGTATTGTGCTAATTACCCTTGTTCCAATTAGCCTGTCCTGTTCTGCTTTGATTAGACTTAATGATTGATTAAACTTAATGATGATTATCAGATGCTGGTTTAAAATGTTTTAAGGCTACCTGATTGAAAGTGTTGTTCAATACATAGCAGCCTAGTGTAGTATTTCTTGCTCAGTTTTCACACATTGATGTAAGCTGCCCAATGAAAATCTGCAGAAAATTAGTCACTCGTGTTGGGGAGGGGAAAATAAGCAGTAGACTTCATTTGTGCAGTCTGCCAGCTTGCAGCTCCTGAAGTCCTGTGAACAATGTTGGCCTGACTTGGAGTCTGTAAGGGCATCTCCTTTCCCTAGAGTAAAGGGAAAGGGTAGATTAGATGGTGGGGTTTGATTTCAATCTGATGTTCTATTCAGTTGTCGTAGGTTCCATTTGGTTTCCCAGCTGAGGATGCATTTTGAAAACAAAAAAGAAATATGGCAGGAGATAACATGAGCGACATACAGCTGGAAGCCATTCCAAAGAGCTGTATGTGGTTTCACGGCACTGCCTCCATATTTATCTCTGTAATAAAATTAAATAAAAACAAATAAAATAAAATTAAGTCCATGGTAAGAGAGTGATGCTACTAGTTGAGATTAAGTGAGAACATTTTGGGAAGCAGAAGCAGGCCTTCACGGACTTACTACAACTTCTATTCTGCTGGACCTATTTAGAAATTGACATCAGAAGATAGACTAATCATTAATATCATGGAAGTGTTGCCTATGAGATACTCCCACTACTGCCTGAGAACTGCAGGAGTTCTCAGAAGTAACAAGTTTGTATATGCTATGATAATTTCTTTTTCTCAAAAATGTACTTGAGTAAATGCTCTGGCCTGTTCCTATAGGAAATCAACTTTAACCTTCCCTTTAAATTTTCATGTTAAAATACACACCCGTTTGTTTGTTTTCCCTAGGAACTTAATCCAGCAGAAGCTTGTAGACTAGACTGGTTATGTAAAACATGGGGTTTTTTGTTGTTATTTGTTTGGTTTTTGTTTTGCTTTTTTTCAAATATGGTGGCACTACGTGTAATTCTGGGAAGTTTCTACATTAGCTCTCATTTGATGAACAGCTGAAAGACTTCAATCCTGTATATGAGGTCTGTAGGTAAAGTATGTAAGCTTGCACTTAAATCTATGCAAAATGTTGTGTTTTTTCTTGTTTTGTTTTTGTTTGTTTCTCTGATAAAAGAAGAAAAACCCTAATGTTTATTGACACTGTTCAGGCATTCCATGGCCATTTTCTGCCTCACCTTCTATCCTGAATTCAAATCTGAATGAGTTCATGTTCCAAATTTCCATAAAATACTACGATACTATATCGTAAGTAGAGAACAGCTTGCCAAAGGATATTATTTTGGACAGAATTTTATTGGCAAAAAATTTGGCTGTTCTTACAAGATCTTGTGTTCTTTTCAACGTTACCCTCCATCTCTATTTGTTTACATGAAAATAACAATTGTAGGTTATTTTAAAGAATTAGTAAAATTAAGAGGATAGGCGAAAGACAATCTAAAAACACTTAAGAAAGAAGCTGAGTTAAAGGAATATCAGTAGAAGCAAAGCAGGAAAAAAGAATGCCTCAAGGATGTGTAAGCATTACTCAGCTAAAGCAAAAACTTGTTATCAAAACTATTTTAATTAACAAATCCAAAATTCAGCATCGTAGGGGCTGCTATGAAGAAGATGAACTTCATCCTGGCCAGATCCGGTACAATTAGATAGTTTCTATTTATTAGTTTTCATGCAGTTTCTTTCTTTGCTTTCATAATTTGTTTCATGCTCAGAAACGAATTGCTTTTACTCCAACGTCCTTTTAAGAACAGACATGAGAGCGATATGCTTATAATTTCCTTGGGGAACCTTGTTAGTGTTGCTATTTTTATCCTGAAAAGTTCTGTCATATGGAATATGTGAGTTCAGATCATAAATCTCTGCTCTATCTGATATGAAAACAAAGATTTCTGGCGCTAACTGCCTAAATCCCAGATGAAAACTAGTTACTTGGTTCCATGATTATGTAAGTTTTTGGGTGGTCTTTGCTTTCAGCTGTTTGTTTGACTCGCAGTCTCAACCATCCTTTTGAGCATTTTTAATTTCAAATTCATTGTGCTCCCACAAAAAGGCTGTATTTTGAAGAATCAGAATTTCTTGATGTTTAACCAAAAATTCCAGGCAAGTTCTAACCTTTTTTCCAGCCTCACCCATTTTTTTTTTTTTTCTTTTTGCTGATTATAGCCTACAATCACATTGCGAATACATGAACAAGGGCATGCCTGCACTGATGGATGCAGGCAGGTCTGAGCACACTTCATTTGTGGAGCCAAAGCAGGGCAGAGACACTGAAATATAAGGCAGAAATTCCAGCCACCTTAGTGCCATCTTTCGCACAACCTAATACAACAGGTTGGAATTCAATGTTCTGTGGTTCATCAGCAGGAAGAATTTTTCTGACTGTTAATCTTCAAAGAAGAAAAAGTATTGCTTTTCAAACTTGCATAGCAGCTGCAGCTAACCATCAAAGTTGTCATACTAGTGTATGTCACATATTTGTTTCACTGCCTCGTAATCAGCTGTATAAATGGCACAAAATTAAGATGTTTCATGAGGTAAATAGAACATTTTTCTTCCCTCAGCTACCAAATTGATTTTTAATCTCCCTATTTGCTGCGTAGCATAATTTTCATTATCTAAGGCACAATACTACATAGAACATGGTAATCATACGTGAGTTCTCCAACATCCCCTGTTTGCAAAATGAATCTTTACTTCTCCTGATGAACATAATACCATCAGTAATGGGTGGGTTTTTTTGTTTTTTTGTTTTTTTTTTGCATGCCTTCAGAATAATCACTAAACTGGGGAAAATGACATTACCACCGATGTGCTTAATGTGTATGCTGAATATTGGAAAAGAGAGACTGTTCTCATCGCTTACATTCTGGCTTAAACTAATTCCACTCCTGCTGACTGGTGGATGGGGACAGGTGTGCTGCTGTACAATGTAATTGCACAAAGCTTCTACAGTAAACCCATAGTATGAAATTTTTTGTGCATGCACACTGTGGAAGTACAGATACGGGTCACAGCTTCCGAACATCAAGCACCTTGGCTGGAGCCAATGTATCAGAAAGTTGAGACAGATGCACAGCACTTTAAAGCAGTAATAAGGAGTGTTAAGATTTCTTACCCTTTCACCCCTCATTCTCCACATAAATCTGTGTTTGACTAATGAAAAGTGATATAACTAATAAGTGATAGGTAGAGGTGTAGAATGAATGAAGCTTCATTTCCTGTGGGCTGGTGCTTTGTAGTTGGTTGATCTTGGTGGCTGAGATACAAAAACCTTAAAGCTTTCCCTATGATGTATTTATAAGCACTGGCATGCAGATTCCCAAGTATCGTAAATAAAAATGAGTGCCTTCTGCAACCTTTCTGTCAGCCAGAAATTAGATAGTTTTAATCCTCAGTTTGACAGTCTCTTTCTACAGAATGTATGGAAACATAATAATCTTTGAGGTCAACATTCTTTTGTTTAATTTCAGCTGAAACAAAACTTCTAAGTTCCAAAGCAATTTAGGAAACACACATGCATATGTACTGAGCATAATCTACTTCTGACAGCATAGGAAATGATGGTAAAAACAAGACTGTGTTGTTCCTAACTGTTGTTATGGTGTGACCTCATTGCAGCTTTTCAATACCTAAAGGGAGCCTACAAACAGGAGGGGAATCAACTCTTTGAAAGGGGAGATTACTTCAGGACAAGGGGAAATAATTCTGAGTTGAGGGAGAGAAGATTTAGGTTGGACATCAGGGGGAAGTTCTTTACAGAGAGAGCAGTGAAGTGCTGGAACAGCTGCTCAGACAGGCTGTGATGCCCCATCCATCCCTGGAGGTGTTCAAGGCCAGGTTGGATGGGGCCCTGGGCAGCCTGGGCTGCTGTGAAATGTGGAGGTTGGTGGCCCTGCGTGTGGCAGGGGGTTGAAGATTCATGATCCTTGAGGTCCCTTCCAACCTTGGCCATTCTGTGATTCTGCAATTCTATTAGTGAAAAGTTAGACAATACTGTTCATAATTCCATATGCCTCCATAGGGAAAATTGCTGTTTTACTTTCTGTTTTGATAAGTTTGAACTCAGTCCTAATTTGTGCCTTAGGAAATGATGCCAAATGAACTAGCTGCCTAGGAACTTCTGAGACACAGAAATAGGATGATGGGCAATAAAGCAAGAGGATACAGGATTATGGACTTGAAAAATCTAGATTAATGTTGAAATTGTTGTGACACACACACTGGCACTGCAACATTGAGGATCACAAGAGATGCTTTGCCTTACTTCCATAGGAATTTAGGACCTTCTTCCAAAACAATATTTGAATGTTAAATGTAATATATTACAGTTTTTCTGACTCAGCCTTAGAAAGGAATTCCAGATGCTTTGATGATCCTTTTGAAGATCAAAGAAGCAACTTTTTACTGAAAACCAATAAATAATTCAGATTGTATTCAAAAGACTGATTTAGTACCAGTTAAAGCAGGAAATGTAGTATTTCTCTGAGATAATATACTGTTGTGATGCATACGATTAATTGTTGTATTACACCGTTTATTACAGGATTTAGCACCAGTAAAACATTATTCTTGGCAGATGTCATTTTCAATGTAATTTGAACCACGGTTTACACAAGTTCTCATAAGAAACTCATACATTCATTCACGGAAAGGTAGAAATTAGGCCAGCAGCATCCCATTCAGAAATATGGAATAGTTAGGAGTGTAATCCCCTGACTGCCTACCTGCAGCTTACTCTCCAGTCAAAGAAGCACAGGTCAAGCACAGTTTCTTTGTATTTACCACTTCAATTTGTGCTTGTAATGAGGGCAAACAGGCACACGTGCACATACACAGAGGAACAGGAGCCTTGAGGCTGTTTTCCTATGAAGGAAGACATATTTTAAACTGGCAGATAAAATCCCTGAATTTTATCTCTTCATAGACTCTGTATTTGTGAATGAAATGGTTGTTTTAATAGCTAAACTGAATACTCAGGTGCATAGAGTATGTTTACCTCTCCTGTGAGGTACGGAGTAGAGCAGGGGGAGTTTATTAATGGAGTGAAGGAGTCTGGTTGCCAGCAGCAATAGAAAAGAATGGGTATTTAGGTGGAATAAGAGGCATTAATTATGTATGGCTCTTTTGTTGTTGCAGTATGTATCATGCCTGACTGAATTTCTAACATCTTCGCTCTTTTCATTTGATCTCACAGTTCAGAACGGTGATATTCCAAGGTCTAATCAGGTTTTAAATTCAGAAGTAAAAGAGATTTGTTGCAGAAGTGCTCATAATCAGGAGCCAGCATTTTCCAGATTGGTATGGCACATCTGTTCTAACTTCTAGTTATGCATAGTATTATCTTGTGATTTTATGAACAGTAGAGCATACTAAAGAACATGTGGAAATGCATTTGCTATGCCAGAGGGTACCATTAACAGTCTGCACAGACATGTTCTCTCTGATGCATCCACAAACTCCATCAGCAACTTTTTTTCCTCTTGCAGTTTTGAGGAGGTCTTTCTGGAATATTTGAAATGACTCCTGCTAGACGTTGGTAATCAAAGATACCATGCATTGGCAGTCTATACTGAAGTACAGAAGTATCCTTTGAAGTATTTCTAGTCTGTTCAGATAGGAACTATGAAACCTATGAAATGTGATGGAAAAAGCCACTACTGTATGGCTTTAATGTCCGATTTGCTGTGCTCATGTTAAGTTGTCAAAATTATAATACTACTTCTTTGCTAAATCTGCTGCTCTGGGCATCCCTGCTGCAGCCAGGGCTGGTCCTGATGTACCCTGCAACCTCAGCCATCCTGGGTTTTGATCACTGTGGGTGACAGATTATAGACGAGGTAGATCTTCGGTGTGACTCTAGTGTTCTTGTTTTGTGCCTTTTTTCTTTTTCCTGTAAGTGGGGTTGTATTCCATTGCAATTTTGAAGACTGTAAGCTGAGGGGGCTGTGCATTTATTTTCCAAATGCCTAGCATAAAGGGACACAAGCCTTTGGTAGCTCATAGGTGCTGCCATGTAAAAATAGCAATTATATGATTAATAATAGACACTTCATGACTTTCCACTTTCAAAGATTTTATTCATCAAGGTTTTATTTATCATTCTAAGGGAATAAAACAGAACTTCCATGAAAGCAGCGGTAATGGGATTCAATGGAAACCTTGGCAATAAATCACTGTTGAAAAAAAGTAGTTGATCTTTTGGAAGTTGATTGAATCTAGGAGATTTGAGATCCACCCCCAATGCCTCCATCAATTTTAATACTGTAATTTTAGTAAATCAAAAATTCCAAAGCTAACTGAAAGTTGACTGAATAACGCATTTCAGTAACGTGACTATGAATTTTAAGTCTGAATTTGCTTCTGTGACATAGTTCTGCAATGAAGTAGTGTTTTGGATTGAGGAAACTTTTGTAAAGTTGGAGGGATATGCCAGTGAAATGATGCTCACATCTCTCTTATGATGCAGGCAGGGGCTGCAGAACCAAGATCAGCCAGATGGACACTTGCTATGGCTTAGAAAAGCTGCTCTGTTGTTTTTACATAAAGCTGATGCCTTTGTAAGAAATTTCCACTTTTTTTCCCCTGGTGTTTTCATCAATTAAAGGAAGGTTTGGTTTGACATGGCCTGTTAAACTTATGATACGTGGTTACATTATTTAAGTAACTCAATGTCACTGACATGAGATGGATTGTTTGGATTAGTAGAAGGGTGAACTTAATGTTTATCATAACAAAATGGAAATTGTTTTTGTTCATTTTGAACATTCTTCTAGAACATACTCTATTTTTTCATTGCCATAATTCTTCATCGACCTATGTTTTGACTTTCAAAATAATCCTGCTGGAAAAGAATAGATTTAAGGTTTCTCTCACCAGGCTAGCAAATAAAGTATAATATGCTGTAGTAACTTTTAAGATTAATTTCAGTCACTTTCTAGCTGCCTGCTTTTAAGTTATGTGGCATATCAGCAAGTATGGCACTTCAGTGTCTAAATTTCCACTCTACCAAGGACTCCTGTGGCATATCACTACTGCCAGTAATGTCCTTCATATTATAATAGCTAATAAATAGTGCAATGTCTTTTTAAAAGACTTTAAATACTATGCCTACACCTGCTACCAAGTATACTGTTTTTTTGTCTTTTTTGCCACACTTCAATGGTTGTAAAGAGATTCACCAATATTTTCTAAATCTCCCAAACCTATTGAGTTAAATAAGAATCAAACTTGGTACGTATTTTCTGTATTGATTAATGTTAATAGTCATATATAGAGTCATATATAGTCAAGATATATCCCTAAGTTTCAGAGTTTATATCTGGCCTTTTAAACATTCTGGTTTGAATTCTCCTGTTTATTTATTTTGCAGTTCTGTAGGACAAAGGACAAATTACCCCCAAAATATATAGTTGCTAACAAACTGATTTTTTTTTTTAGACTACTTGCAAAAGAAAATATGCAAAACTCAGAATTTCCCACAATCTGATGGCACCAAGCACTACTTCTTTCCTCCTTAAGTCCAGAAGCTTTTATTCCATCATTCCATTAAAAATAAATGAGAACAAAACACACTGCTGGAAACCTGCAGCCAGCAACTGCTATGTACTTTAAGCTGCGTTAGCTGTTGGCAGGGAATAAAAGCTTCAGCAATGGCTCTTTGAAGCAAAAAGGATCTCTGGGAACACTAAAAGCAATGGGGTTTTCCCACCTGGCCTTCCTGATAGACCTTCACAATCTCTGGACATACCGACACTGCATCCTGTGAAGTAAAGCAGTCTTAAACATAGCAGTTAAAAATCCTGCCTCCTCTGATTTCTGGGAAGAAGTCCCAATAGAGACAGGATTTCACTGTGTTTATTCAGACTCCAATATACTCCTTGATGTTTATAGGATTCCGTTATGCAAAGAACTGCTGTTAAAGTTCCTTTGACAGCAGTTTGACATCCACCAGCATGAAAGCTGATCCTGACTTGTTTTGGCACAAATACTAGCAGCCAGCACAAGCCAGAGTTGCATCCAGACCAAGACCAGAGAGGCACAAACATGTATAATAACACCATTTACCACCTTTCCTGGCCCTGGCTTTCATAAAATATATCTCAGCTTATCCAAAGGATCTGGACAATTTCCTCTAAAAATCACTTCAGCATTGAAAAATTATTTTTCCAATATGCGAAACGCTTGATAGAGAATTCATGGAAGTGTGGCGTGATATAAATGTTTTACTAGCACTCATTTAGGATGACCTTACATTACTCACGTTTGGCACAGCCACAAGTGAGTCATATGGTTATCCTAAATGCACATTGTATTCCTACTATAATGCACCAGTAAGGCCAGCATGTCATCCGAGAAGCAAATATGAAATACTTGACAAGAATGACTCACCTCTGGAATGTAACTCTGGCTCCTGATAACTCTTTCTTTCTGTGCTCGGCAAGGGCTGGCATGTTTCTGAAGCAGGCTGGCACACCACAGGGGAAAAAAAAATACAAAACAAAAATCATTTGCCTTTGCATGACGCAAGGATGAAAAGCTGACTTGAAGCTATTGAAGTCTAATCAGCAAGCAGCTATGACATGCAGACTTAGCAAACATTTTCGGGTAGACAAAATGAAAAACATGACGCACATTTCTGTAGCCTAATAGTATGCTTATTTATCAGCCAAAAGCCTCAGCAAAGCCTCAATTCACAGGAAAGCAATTTTAATAAAGCTATTTATTCTGGCCTGTGGAATTTACAAGGACGTAGTAAACAAATCAAATATGAGAAGTTGTGTGGCTTGCAGTACAGCTCCCTGACGTTGAAAAGAACCAATTGGTAAATGTGAGTCACTACAAAACTAGGAAGGGGAGGAATGCTCTAACAAACCACTTCCTTTCCACAGCCAACATCGTGAGATGGTGCTTTGGAAATCTAGTGTTGGAACAGTAGTTTCAATACATTTGTCATCTTTCTTTAGTGATTCTCTCTACTGCTGTGTACTTGCCTTTCTTAGTACATCTCAGTGTACTGTTCTGAGTCACGGGTATATTCTTTCAGACTAATCTCAAGCACAACTGCTCATATTTTTTATGAGCCTATTACAGTTTTGTCCTAAACACCATAGCTGTGGAAGGGACTGAAAGGGATTGACCTGTAATTTGTTTGTGGCTGAAAGGAAAATAAAAGATGAAATAGATCATAGTAGCTGATTGTTTTACTATGGCCATGCAATTAATCCTGTGAGAAAAGAGAATAAATTAAACGCAAAAGCTAATATATTAACTCACATGAATGACATCCCTTGTGGACTTTCTCTTGTTCTCACCCTCATACATTGGATTCCTTTCTTTTTCACTCTGTTATTTATGATTTCTCACCTTTTATAATCTTGCATATAATTATTTCATATGAAGATCATCATCTGACTAGTAGTTTAGGTTATATAACAACAATAATATTTCATGTTCTATAGTAGTTTAATCCAGAACACTTCACTTCATATAAACGTGATGCTTTTGGAAGGCAGGCGTTTCTGGTAATGAAGAAGAAAGTCAGGATAATGATGCAAATTTGAGACTGAGGCAAAGGGCATACTCTTACTCTTATTAAAGGTGCTGTTGTATCATTACAATTCATGCAAAAATTACAAGGCAGAATTTCTTTTTTAATTTTCTTTTTCAATGATGCTCTACTTGTGCAAGATTCAGTCACAATTGCATTTGCAACATTCTGCCTGTCCCCTTTGACTGATGAAGATTTGGAGTGGCTGAATCACCAAGAGTATTTGAACCTGTGGTGCCAGACAGTCTAAGCCTGCAGTATTAAGATATCCCTTTCCTGACTTCTTTTTTCTTTTTTCTTTCTTAATGCAGTGTCTTTTTTTTTATATTTAGTTAAAATTTCCCCTCTCTTGTGCCAGCATATTTGGCAGCTTCTGGGATTATTTTTATGGGTAGAGTAGTTATGCATTTACTAGGCTATGAATTCACTGCCTCTCTTTTAAAACAAAACAACAAAAAAAGTCAAATGAACCACTTGCTTGATGTTTATTTTCTCTTTCGTTTCTCCAGTAAATCTCGGGATTAGGATTGGCTGGTTTGTATGTTGTGGCTATTTACTTTCTCCTAATCCTGCTGATTTGAGGTATACTTTTGCTATTAAATGGCTTTGCCCCAAAAGTATGCAAATACAGTCATCCTTGTCACAGGATACAAGATACACATCAACAGACTGATTAAGGTACTCAGATTAGGTTAGCCAAACAGAAATTCATGTGTTTTACGACTGCAGGAGGAAAGAAAAGCAAACAAAAGGTACTATATGATGCTATCTCATTATATGTTAACACTATTTGTAGGTAACCCAGTTTTCAAAATTTCAGTAGAAATGTTTATTCAGATGAACCTAAACAGGTTAAGATGCATTTCCTATAACTGTGAACCTCAGCTGCACGCCTGTGTTAGATTTCATTATATTCATTTACAGCTGCAGAACAGAGGAGGACACTTTCAAGGCCCAATTTCTCTCACCTCTCTTAAATGCCTGTTTTAAGAGGAAAGGAATCAAATTCACAATTCCAGTGCACAAGCATGCCACAACGTGGTGTGTGTGTTCGTGCTTGTCTTTCTCAGTAGCTGTTTTAGCTTGGGCAGAGCAGGGACAATAAAGATGGGAACTGACTGAAAAAGTGAATTGTTGAGTGAAGTAGTATTGATGTTACTGGGAAAAGAAACAAGTCAAAATGATAAGTCGTCACCATTAAGCTCAATTGATTGTTGAAGATTACATCTAGAAGACTAATATGTTACTTAGTATGATCATTAGTAGTAAAACTGCAATCCCACTTGGGACTGCCTAGCTGTAATAGGCAGGAGCTAACCTAGCACACAATGGCAGCAGATAATGGGCAGGTGACACTGGGTCTTCACAATCCCAATTGTTATTGAGAAGTGACAATAAGTGACATTTTACTGCAGGTTTAGGCATGGTGACTTATAAGAGCTAAGATGCAATTTTCAAAAAAAAAAAAAAAAATCATGTTTTCACACTTTTAATCAATGTCAAGGTGATGCTTTAGGAATGGCAGCAGCCTTTGGAGATTCATCACCATAATTACTACTTTTTTTTTTTTAAGAGTCCTTATAATTATTAGAAATGATTTTTATTTTATTTCACTCTTATTCAAGGAGAAATAGAAATGTTACTCAGTATCCAGAGCAACCCAGTATGTGAACTAATCAGAGTAAAAAACTTCTTAAAGAGCATGTATGCATTCTGATCAGGTGGTAAACCACTCCTCTTTCTATAATCCAGATTGCCTTTGATATTGTCTTTTGAAGCTTTTGTTTTTCTGTGGCTGAAGTAAAGCTGTGACAGTCTGTGCTTTCAAAGAAGCCTCTTTGGTTTTGAAGCAGATTGAGAAATGGATGACACGTTACTGATTTAAAGGCAAGATTTCCATTTTTAGTGTATGGACTGTTTTCAAAACAGAACTCTTTTGGTGTATTCGAAGATGCAAAAGTCTCTAGAGCTACCTTTTGTCTTTTCCCCTTTTTCTGAATTATTTGAGGTTTTTTTGGAGGACTTCATAGTGAAAAACAGTTTAATACTGGTATAGCTCCATGCCATATTTTTTCCCCAGTTTTCCACCACAAGGGGAAGAAATAGAAGTTAAAAGGTTTATCAGAAACTGGGTAAAGTGCCAAATTGCAGACAAGGTTTTTCTTAGGTCTGCATGTGCCAGGAAGGTAATGGATAATGGGCTGGTAGTAAGGTGTCATGCCAGGGAAAAATGCTTCCCTACCACTGAAGTCCCAAAAGGGGGGGAGGGGGGGGGGAAAGTGGTAGCATAGGAAGGCTATTGCCAACAAGCAATGGGATCAAATAAAAGAGTGCAGCTGCCAAGCAGCATCAGGAGTGTGAGCTTTATGGGTGTGAGCCTGGTTTTCTAATTCTGACTTTTCCAATTCAATAATAATGTAGCAATGCTAATTTCTCCAGTCAGGCATCCTGAGGTGCTTTCTCCGTGTTACTATGATCACTAAGTAGGAGCCACAGGAAACGTGAGGATGAAATTTCCCTCATGGAGCTGGGTAAAATACAGAATTCCTGCAGGAAAGTTAGTTTTCCTCCCCTTCAGTATAATTCTGTCATTAATATATGTAAATGCAGCTCTTTATGTATGTGTTCATTCTTTACAATGAACATACATTCATACAATCCATACTTCAAACTTGACATTTCAGGTATGTTTACTGTGGCACAAAACAGTGCTGATCCTCCTGCTGACATATGAGAAACTGCCTCACTGCTTTGTTACTCTGTGATCTGAGAGAAATTGCATAGGTTTTGGCTGATCCATTACATACCCATACACTGAAAAAACATAATAAAAAGAAATTAAAATGGAAAGACACAGAGACATAAACATTTGATGTAGAAACTTTAGGATATTTTTAAATTATTCTGGTTTGAGACACTGTGATACATTAGCATATAACTCGTGAAATTCAGGTCTTCTCAACTGAAGAGGGTTGGTATATAACACAGCAAGATTTTAACTGCCCCTGAGCCAAATTTATAGGAAATTAGAAAGCTGTGAAACCTGGGAAACAGATTTTAGTAGAATATTAACTTCTTTTATTAACAGACTTTCGCAGATATTCTAGTGTGAATTACTAATACGCTTGAAATATATTTAAAATAAATACTTGACTGCAAATTGTACTTAGAAGTAAATATTTGTTGAGGTGTGGGGGGCAGAACAGTCTGGAATCTATCTAGAACAAGAGACACAAACCGTATTTCCCATCTTACCAAACACTCCCAGTAAATCACAGAATCACAGAATGGCTTGGAAGGGACCTCACGGATCATGAATCCCCCCTGCCACATGCAGGGCCACCACCCTCCACATTTAAAACCAACCCAGGCTGCCCAGGGCCCCATCCAACCTGGCCCTGAACACTTCCAAGGATGGACGGGGCATCCACAGCCTCTCTGGGCAGCTGTTCCAGCACCTCACCACTCCCTCTGTAGAGAATTTCCCCCTGATGTCCAACCTAAATCTTCCCTCCCTTAACTTCAGACCATTTCCCCTCGTCCTGCTGTTATGAACCCTTTCAAAGAGTTGATAAATTCCTGCATACGTTGCTTAATTTCCTTCACGCTTCAGCTTGGCAGCATTCATATACCTCATGAACCAAGAGTGAAGAAAACTGCTGTAGAGGACTTATCTTTATCAATTTGGATGTGATAGATAGACTCCACATAGAATCTTACAGATTAGCTATGAAAGGGGGCATTTTATATGCATACACCTAACACCTAAGCACCTAACACCTAAAGGACTTCAGCTTTACCCTTGGAACAGGAAATTCACACAGCAGAAGAGCCATTTTGCCTGTATTCCTAACAGCTGAGGACCTTCAGCTGTGCCAATTTCTCTGTTGAAGAGGCAGAGAGAAAGAAAGGTCTAATGCATGCTTGCCTACTTTCCTTTGCAGACTGTGCATGTGCTAGTCTGAAAGCAGTAATCCAGTTTACCAGATCAAGTTATTTTTTTACAAGTTTTCTGGGAACTGAAGCTGCTGTACCTTATTCTAAGGTTTACAAATAATAAACATTTGAACTTGGTTCTCTGAAATGTAATTATTCTGCTGAGGAGGAGGGTACCTTGCAGTTGTTTCTTTGATCTGCCCCTATGGATTCGTTGCTAAGGCACTGTGGTTGGTAAAGATTTCCAGCGTGCATTTTTGCCTGTCTGCATATCGTAGCAAAGTCTCTGCTATATGTCACTGCTTTTGTTGGTGCTAATTATATTCTTGTTTCCTTTTTGTAGTAGATAGTGCTGTCTTCCTTTTCTCTTATTGCTTCATTTTGAAACAAAAAGGAAAAATCTTTGTATGGGGTAACAGAACTTGTAATGTGATGTACTGATAAAACATTAATGATGTAATTTACTTCTTAGTAAGAAATATTGAATCAAATTTGCTTTTAGAATATATGGTAATGCATTCACAATGGAAACAATCTTGAAGGTTAGGGATGTGTTTTTAGGGTGAGTTATTAGTTAGTCTGACTCTAGCCTTAGCTATACCTTAATGTAATGCATTACCATAGCTATTACTCTAGCACATACACCTCATGTCAGATTCTGTGCTTACTTTTGGAATGACAAAACACTCATTAAAGCATCGTGTATTTGCTATAAGCACAAATAAAAATATCTGACACGCAACAAGCAAACCATCTTCTTCCCAAAACAGTACATTAAAAGTACTGTGTACATTAACTTCACAATGGAAACGTGAGAGCTGTTTTTAAATATTTTATCTGCTAAATCTGATACTTTGCATACAACTAAGAACCAGCAATGGTGCTTAAAAAAAAAAAAAAGAGCCCCACATGTGAGGGGTTAAAGAATTATCTCTTTGCTGTGTTCATTAGCTCAAGAATGAGAGGTTAATGGTGATTGCTGTTGTTTTAGGTTGCTGGCTGGAGTTGGTTTGTTCCGGTCTACAGCTGGGAGAGGCATTCCCATTCAATCCCTTCTTCTAGGCCATTCCTTGGATTTGCAGGTAAGACAAGTTGTACTATCAAAATGTTTGTAGTTGGAAAGCTGTAAGTTATTTTATTTAGTCAGTGATAGTAGTAGCTTGTGTTTTTCTTAGGAGGTAAGGGAAGGCAGAGTCAGTATTGGTGGAATATCATAATGCTTTTAATAAAAATTAAGAACAAGTTAAGAACAAAGGTAAGTCTAGGTTGTACTTGGAGGTGTGTTCTGGAGGAAAATGACTTTCTGTTTATATGGGCTTAGTGCTCATGCATTGGAAGTACTGTAAATAATGGGAGTGGTGGAACTTGGCTTGGACAGAAGAATCCCAGTATTTGCACGTGTTTCATTCTGGCTTACAAAAACCTTTTGTAACTTTTGGATGTGTGAAGCTGAGTTCTTCTGAGGTTTCCTTTTATGCTGTGGATTGCAGTAGTATTGTCAGTAAATGGTCTTGCTGTATTCCTTGCTGTACCATGTACTGCAATTGCTTTCCTCCTGCTTACGTGAACACACTTCAAAAGTAGTAAAAATGAGAGAGTCTAATGGACAATGTTTTGGTATTACTGTAACACTGTAAAAAAAAAAAAAAAAAAACACACATTATTTTTATTTATGCTTACGATGATGTTTTAAAAGACAAGCTGAGGAAAGATGCTTTTAACAAGTGAAAGAGATGTGGTCACTGGAGAAGGTGTATTGCTTTCCACTTGACACTTACAGTACAGCATGAAGAATGAGAACTTGGATTAAGTGCATGCAAAACCTGACAGGGTGCTTTGCTGCATGTAACTGTTGTTTAGGATTCTTTAGGATTCTGCATTTCCTTTTTTTTTTTTTTTTTTTTTTTTTTTAGGTCTTCAGACCTTTAGAAACAGTGTTATATTGTTAGAGATTGGGAATCTAGTGCTGGTGGTGTATGTAGGAGATAAAATTGGGTTAGCTGCTCTGCTGTTTGTTTGATGCTGTTTGACTTGCATTTAGATGCAGCAGTTTGCCTCTATTGATGTTTATTTTTTAAAGTCTCTCTTCTGTCTCCCACTCTTCAAACTTTCTGGACCTCTATGCTCTAGTTGGTGTTTTCTCAATGGTTTGTGTGTTTAAGGTGGCCAAGAGGGAAAAATTCCTAAAAGAAAGAGAGGCAATTTGACTGTGCTGTTTTGTGCTTGCGCCTGGGTGACCAGTGGGAAGTCTTACACAGACTGGACTTGTCTGGGCCATTGGGTGTGCAAACAAATGCTGTTTTAAGTACCTGGCCTAAATTTTGTATAGCACAGATTCTACACTGTTTCTCCTCTTTTGCTTAACAATGAGTTTTCTGGATGATATTAAGACACTAACAGGACTGTGCATGTGCTTTTAGGAAAAAAATTGGGCCTCATTTTATTTTAACCTGGAAAATGCAGAAGTGATGAAGTAACAGGGAAAGAAAATATCTTCAGACTTAAAACTCTATAGCAGAAAATCATTATTTTTGTTCTGGTTTTCCTTTCTCCTGCAGTGTAAATCACATGCTTCATTGTGAGTTTTGCTATTTGGCAATGTTTTTTATTTATTCTTTTTTCCTTTTTCCACCCAATAAATCCTTACCGGTAGTGAAAACTGGAGATGAAGAATACCTTTATGAATCTATGAATCTCTGAAATCAATGAGAAGTCTGCTTGTTAGATTATATACTTCAGAGTTGAAAAATGTCTAATTTGTGACTCAGTACATCTAGCCAGAAATGCTTAAACCCATCTTCCCACAGGCATGATCGCAGTTTTCTTAAGCTTTCTCAAGTAAATAGGATTCCTGTTACATCTTTGAAGGTATTCAGAAAATGGAAGAATTGTTTTCATGGGGAAGCAGTGCAAGCTTCTAAAAGTGCGAGGAATGGTTTCTTGTAGTTGCTTTCTCTCTGTGCCATGGGAATCTGACAGAATTTGAGTAGCTAGTAAGTGAAGGCACCTGCTAGAAATTCCAAATGTATTTCTTTTCCAAAACTACTCTTTGGTTCTCTGCCAGGGAGCTTTCTAAGTCTGCTTTTATTCAATTGAACTCAGACATGTTTATTTCATGCGTTTTCCATGTTGAGGTGATATGGCTTACAGACAGTGAAAACAAGGAATGGGGCCCCAGACTCAATACTTTCTGAGGGAAGAGTACGTTGCTGCCTAAGAATTTGGGATGGTGTTTGAAAGTGATTTTATGATTTTTATTTTGGTTGTGCAAAGTAATCTGAGGGTTCTGTGGTGGTTACGTGCCATTCTGGGAGCTTGTACACGCGGTGTCATTTTGACAACGATGATTGAGAATCACCTCAAGGTCACTAGTGCTGAGCAAATGTTTTGTATACGATTCTGGTCCTCCAGAAGACGTTTTAGATTACCCAGACTGTTCTTGACTGCCTGTCTACCTGGTCTGACTACGTGATGAAAGAGTAAAGTACTTGGTTTTGTAATCATTTTATGAGGCACCATTTATTAAAGAGCGTTAAGGCTACAGAGAGAAAACAATAATCATTTGATAAGAGCAATAATATAGACTGCATGGAATGTTGTTAGACGTCGTGTTAGACTTAATTATTCAGTGCTTTTCTAATATGAATGTGAGATACATATTAAAATAGCTTATCTGGATTGGTTTGACTTCTTTTAACATAGGAAGCAAAAAAAACTCGGAAGGGGAGAAGTCCCTCAACAGGGGGGTTGGAGTATGGAAGGGAACAAATCTGATTTTTTGTTTGTTTGTTTGTTTGTTTGTTTTGCCTTGAAATATACGAATCTGCTAGAAAAGAATAGTAGTATAATATTTATATATCTATGTGTATATCTAAACAAGCATGCGCACACATGTAGCGACAATGGATTTTCCTCAGATTGACAGGTTTTGTTGATGTTTTTTCCATTTACTGAAAAGACCAGGTAACATAATAAGATTGCCTGTAAAAAGCCAATGTAATCATTAAGCATATTCAGAAACTTATGAGAGCTTTCTCAGAGGACAGTTTTTTATCAAATGCTGCAAAATGTAAGCTCTGGTGAGGAGCGGTATTAAAAATTTGTGTGCTTTCTAAATTGTTGCAGCAGCATGCAAAAACCAATCTCTTGTACATCTTGTTTATGAGCTTTTAAAAGGATTTCAACACCATGAATTGAATTGTCACAACAGTGGTAGGTGTCCTTCATGGGGTTGCACTTTGCAGCAATTTTCCCTCTATAATATTGGGTTGTTGGGCACTGTAAGTCCCAGGGGGCTTGGTGAGTGAAAAATAGACTGTCATGAAATCTAAATTTGAGAGCTGTCAAATCCAGGCACAGAAATATTAACTCTTGTTTGGTTCTGCATTGTAACAGTCTTGTGTAGTGCCAAAGGTAAGATCAACTTACTTGATTGCTAGATGAAATAATGTCATTGTTTGTGCCCCCAAAAAACCTAAGCAAATGAAGAAACTAAGCAATGAAGGAGGTGGCTGTTTCTGGGGATTTGTACCATTTCATTTCAGAATTACTACTCACAATATCAACCTTGGCTAAGATTTTCATTAAAGTAATGCAGAGAGCTTGGAAGCTGAACTGAGCCTGATTAGTGTCACTGCCAAGTACATTGCAACCCTTCTGTTTTGCAAGGAATTGTGTGTTCTGATTTATTATACATTTTTAAGCCAACAGAAGTTTTTAAGTATGGTGCTGTATGCAGCCTTTATTGATCTGAACCATAGGAACTTCTGTGCAGGACTGAAAATGGATTTAATGCTTTAAATCCTGAGATTAGGATAAGGATAGCCTTCCAAATGGATATGCTGGTGGCCCACCCTAAGAACAAGATACATTCCTCTCAGCTCTGGAGGCACTCTAAGAGACCTGTGGATTTCTCTCGAAATGCAGAGATAAACAGAGTAAAAGAATTGACAATATGGAAAAACATTTTGTCTAGAAGAGACAAGCCAAAGTGAGTTTACCTCCTTTGGTAAACGTAAAAGGAGAACTGGCTTCAATGGATGAAGGGAAGGCTGAGGTACTGAATGAGTTCTTTGCCTTCACTGGCAGCCAGGACTCTAATATTTCTCACGTCCCTGAGCCCTGCATCCCTAAACCTCTTGGTGGGGACCAGGGGAGTAAATCCCTCCCCCCCCACTGTAAGGGCAGAGCAAGTCTGAGACCACCTCATGAATGTGTACAAGTCTATGGGCCGGATGGCGTGCAGCCCAGGGAAGGAGCTGGCTGAGGTGGCTGCTGAGCTGCTCTCCATCATATTTGAGAAGATGTGGCTGTCAGGTGAGGTCCCAGGTGACTGGAGGAAGGGTCACATCACTCCCATTTGTAAGAAAGAGAGCAAAGTGGACCCAGGGAACTACAGGTCTGTGAGTCTAACCTCTGTGCCTGGGTGCTGGAACAGCTGCCCAGAGAAGTTGTGGATGCCCCATCCCTGGAGGTGTTCAAGGCCGGATTGATGGAACCCTGGGCAGCCTGATCTAGTCCTAAATGTGGAGGTTGGTGGCCTTGCATGTGGCAGGAGATTCATGAACTTTGAGGTCCTTTCCAACCTGGGCCATTCTGTGATTCTGCGATTAAAAACAACAGCTTTCAGAGAGGCTTGAGTATGGCCATCAGTAAGGCTCTTGAAAGGCCCATTCTTGTGTTTGTCAAGTTTAAATTCAAATCTGCAGTCAAAATGCAACCAGCTTGCAAATAGGAATATTTTTCAGGCACGACTCTTTAAATGTAAGTTTGGATTGCATGCTTACATACTGATCTCCAAAAAAAGCGTCCAGTTGCCATAAAATTTCTCTCCAGCCTTAATATGACAGAAAAGATAGCAAAACACTGGGTGAATGGAAGATGTTAAAAACTGTTTTTCGCATACAGCTGTAAAGGTTAAATATAACCAAACTGATAGGACGAACATAAAGATATGTTCTTTTCCATGGAGCGTGTACAAATAATATGAGAAGTGAAGAAGTCAAATTAGGCTAGTAAAATTCTATTTACTAGGCACTGAAAATGGAAAATTTTTCATTTGTAGATGAGGTAAGCCTGTAAGTCTGCAGAAAGTACTGTGGGAAGGTTAATAAAAATGGCTGAGGGGACACCAAGGGGTGTGTTACAATGGTATCATCATTGCTCTGTCTTATTTGAAGTCCTTTACTTTCCACAGAACCTGTAAGCTACTTCTAGGAGGTTCAATAAAATTATGTAGTCCTATGAGCATCTGAGCAACACATCAGATTGTGGTCAGAAGTTTGGGTCTATGACAGGAAGAAAATAATTCAAATGATTACTTCAGAAGGAAGGGCAGTATTTTGGCAGAATCTTAGATATTTTATCACTGGTATTAAGGGATGAAAGTCCAAGTGATGGACTTATGGATATCTTTCCTGCTCCAGCAAAAGCAACTGGCAGTAAATGTAACTTTGAAGGGAATGAGGCTGCCAAAAAAACTGAAAGTAAGGACATAGAGAATACATGAAATACAGCTGTATTTCCTTGTGGATGTTAACAACAGCAAATGTAGGTTCCCCATCACATCTGAATTCATTTGCATGAGTGGGATGGTGAGAAGCTGTTCTTTGTTCCCAGGTCTCTTTGACTGATGCTGCTGCTCTGTCCCATGGAGTCTACAGGTGTGATTCATATAAGTTGATTTTGGCCCTACTGACTTCTACAGTGCTTCTCTTCAGAGAAGTTATACTAAAGAAGATAGTCCTTCCTTCCTTTGCTCTCACTGGGAGCCACTCAATAAATATGATTTCTGTACAAGACATTCCGTTCCATAACAACATTACTAATTACGAGAATCAATAGATATAAGACCAAAGAAAGTTTTTTTTCCTTTGTTTTTCCCTCTGTGTTCATTTCTTATCTCAAAGGAGAGTTGAGTGAATCATCAGGGACAAAGCTGTCACCCCCTTGAGTGCATTTACTGCCAATATTTATGGAAATATTCTGTTTTCCTTCACAAAAAAAAGTGCAGCAGATGCCAGTAGCTAGGATCATTTCTGTGACATTGGTAAAAAGGCAGAGTAATAATACATAGGTCAGGTTGATGACCATGAAGGTCTTTCCAACCTAAACGATTCAATGTTCAGATTTCACATGCACAAAGGGGCATTTTTCTTTGGGTGAGTGCATGTATAAATTCACATTCAGATGCATTATCATCAGTTATACCTGGTTCATGCACATCAACCAAAGCATCTTGAATCTTAGGTATGTGCAGTAAGGAGGAAATGTGTGACCTCACAGTTTCAGAGACAATGGGATCACAGAAACTGCTTCTCATTAGAAGCATCTGTTCTAACTATTTGTTTTGTGTTTGAGGTCTTATTCTGTAAGATGTAGAACTCTGCTATTTGCAATGCTGTGCTGATGAATTTCCAACTATAGTACTTTGCAACGAAGTCATGTAGACTGTTTTTAGCTATGGAAAGGTACAGATAAGCACCAGAGGTAATCGGCCTCATTCTGCACTGCTCTGTACAAAACCTTTTCTCTGCAAAGTGCCGTTTGTTTGAACAGGCTGTGGGTTGCTTGTGAGGCAGTTCTGGGAACTGATAGCTGCGTGTGTGATAGGGCTCTTGCTGTAGAAACTAATGAAGTCCTAAAGTCAGCAGTGCAATTTCCTTCTGCTTTGATCCCCGGGGGAGAACGAGCAAGTCCTTTTCAAATGCAAATCTTTGATGGGTAGCCTGGGTAGAGAGAATGAAGATAGGAAGGAGCAGCCATCTTAAGCTTCAGGCATTTTCAAATTGGTTGTGCTACTGTTGGCCTTTCTTAACCTTTTTTTTTTTTTTTTCCTGCTTCTACACAATACTGTCTTAAATAAGCTCTCCTGTGTAAAAATCACTTTGACATTTGGAAGTCATTTTTCTTCTCTGTATACAGGAAGTTGGTGATTTTAGTGAGAGTCTGCATTCTTCTTCCGCTTAGAGAAGGGGAAGTAAAAAGCTCCTGCTCCCCCAGAATGAACACGAATATTTTTTGCCTCTTTGGGAGGATTTTCCTGTGTTAATAAGGAGCTATTTTCTGGGGAGTTGCCCTTTTACGTGTTGCTGTTCTTCCTCTGCTTATGAGCAACTTATGGTTTCATCATAACCTTATCATATAATCACCAAGATTGAAAAAGACCTCCAATCCCACTGTTCATCTGCCACTAATGTTTTCCACTAAACCATATCCCTTAATACAACATCTTAATGTTTCTTGACCACCTCCAAGGATGGTGACTCTGCCACCTCCCTGGGCAGCCTGTTCCAGCACCTGAATGCTCATTTGAAGAAGAAATTTTTCCTAACATGCAACCCAAGGATGGAACTTGAGGCCATTCCCTCTAGTCCTATCACTAGTTACGTGGGAGAAGAGGCTGATTCCCCTCCTCTCCATAATGTCTCCCTTGAGCCTCTTCTTCTCCCTGAACAATCCTGGCTCCTTCAGTCACTCCTCACAAGACTTGTGCTCCAGACCCTTCACCAGCTTTCTTGCCCTTCTCTGAATGCACTCCAGGTCCTCAATGTCTTTCTTGTAGTGAGGGGCCCAAAACTGGACGCAGTACTCGAGGTGCAGCCTCACCAGAGCTGAGTATGGTGGATTGCAGACAACTCGCTTTAGATTTTTTTTCTGAATTCCACACATCTCATTCTGCAGATTTACATCACTGCTAAATTACTAATTGCAAACTACATTCTTCCCATATTTCTGAAATAGTTATTTCTGTACAAAAGCCTGTAATGTACTCACTACCTTTCCTGCAAAGAGATACAGCAACCTGAGAGTTGAAAACCTAACTGTATTTGGTGGACATTAAAATTTAAGCTTATACTACAAGCTCAGGTTGCCACATTCAGTAAGATGTTGCTCGCTTGGTGTTTTGAAAGCTGCCTGCTACCTATTTAAATATTTCAGGGGAAAAAAATATATCTGAACACCTTAATCATGACCACTGCAGATGAAGAGAAGGTGTGTCAAACGTTGCTAAAATTCCCTTGTGAGTTCTTCTGAGTTCCTCTGTCCTTACATCTCTCTGTTACAATTCTGAGTGCTGGTTGCTGTTTGTGGAACCAGAGTTCTGGAAGCAGGTGACAACAGGTGATTGCACAAGAGAACAGTGTTACTGAAGGTGTGATGCCATCAGGTGCTGGGGCTAATGCTTTAGTGCAGACACAGCTTTTAAAGCCTCTCTGTAAATTATCCAAACCCTCTGTGGCTTGGATGTTAGAGAAGGAACAACCATTGTCTGGTTTGCAAACACTCTATCTACATGAGTGCTTGCTGAATGAAAATGTGCCTTCTTTGTTTGGCTGTCACTATCAAAGCTGTGCTGCACTGATGATTCTGGAGTTAGCATTAGGATTTTGCTGCTGTAATTCCACTGATTTCAGTGGCATGATTTCTGCTCTTTGGGAAACCGAAAAAGGACCTGGACTCACTATTTTTAAAGTTGCTTTTCATTCCAGCTACTAGATAGGTCGTGACTTTCTCTCACCATGTGTTTCCCATAAAAGTCCTGGCTGCCTTGAGTGCTGTGTGATAGGCTGTCTGGAAGCAAAAGACAAAATGTGTGCACTCTGCTAGAAAGACTCCCTGAAATATCCCCTACTCAGTAGCTGAAGTTGCCACATGCAACAGTGTCTGCAGGCAGTCACAGTTACAGTGCTCACACTGCAGCAGTCACAAGAAAACCATGTAATGATCAATGAGCTTCAGTGCACATAGTTTGATGTTTAAAAAAAAATAAATTACAAATAAACATATTAAATGTTTAAGGAATGGGAAAGTCCAAAGTGCTGTGCAGGACAACACAAGCCTGTATTCTTTTTGATGGAGGTAGGGAAAGGAGAACAAAACACATCTTTTTGTCGAAACAAAAAAACTCCTAAGAATATGAAAAATGTTCTTCCAGGTTTGTTTTCTGTAATGGAAAGCAAGGTGGGGAAATTAGAGAAAACTAGTCTAAGTGTTGCATCACTGTAAGGTGACACAGTGCTCAGTTTGTAGAAAGTAACAGCTAAAGAGTAATCATCCAGAGCCAGCATTTTACTGAGCCATTTCATTAAACCTGCTGTTGATTTCACATTTGCCAATAGCAAACTACTAGGTTTTCATTGCTATGGGTCCCATTTTTTTGTTGTTGTTCGTTGTTTCCCAGGTTGTCCTTTTGCTAACGTTATAAGCTCTCAAGTCTGGAAGCTTCCTGCTTGTGTATGAAAATTGTTTTCTGCAAAGAAAAAATAAGTTTCCTACTCTTTGGGTGTAGATAGCCTCATAACAGCTGATGTGGCTTCACGGGCAGGAGAGGTTTTGTGCTGTGTGCAAAGGATGTGTCCCTGTGATAGCATAGCTGCTTTCAGTGGTTTTCCAGAAGGGACGGAGACAGACAGCTCAGAGATATCTCCAATAAGGAGGGAGAAAAGCTTGCAGGAACAGCTATTGACATTGCAGGTTGAGCTGTAGAGCAGACAGATGAGGTGTGGGGTGCCTGCTGTGCTCTCTTCCAGCCAAGGCATGGGGCCAAGCTATCTGACAGCATATACTCTGTTTGCTGCCTTACGGATTGGCCTGGTGTTCACATATCAGGACCATTGCTTCTGTCTTCTGAAATGATCTCCTACAGAGTTCAGGTTTTGCTTAGGAGACTGATGAGATCTAGCACCATGGCTTTTGGATAAACCCTTCAGTGCATCGCTTCTGCAGAGGTCCAACTAAATGGCCAGGAATTCTGGCCTTGACCCAGTGCCAGTTAAAATCAGTGGACTTTCTGCTAAACAAAAATTGCCAATCCTAGCAGAATTTGCAGTGGCTTTATAACAGATATTTGGAAATCCAGCTTCTCACTTTTTACCTTCCCAAAACAAACAAACAACAAAAAGCACAAGGTGTCCAAACTCTAGCATTAATTTCATGTACATAGGTGATTATTTTTCTTTTAAACTATACAACTTCAATAAATCACTGCATCTAACTACAGTGTGGGCAACAATTATCTCTGACTTGTAAAAGAGAATTTTTGAATATGGCTGAGGATAAGTTAAAAAAAACAAAACCTTCCATCTGTGTCCTAGCATGATTTCTCCCACTTGATGTATAGTTATGATACCAGAGGAAACTATGTGATCATTTATTTTATTTATTTTTGAACAGGAAGCCTCTTCTAAACAGAGCATTGGATATATGGAAAGGTCAGGAAAAGGCAAATGTCTTGCAGAAAAACTGGTCTCCTCTGCATTTCCATGAAGCTAAGACTTCAAGGATTTTTTTAAAGAAAAGCTGAGAGTAAAACTTTTGAATGCACATAAGAACATAATGAATCTAAATGTGAACTACTGTAGAGCAGAATGGATCTCAAAGCTTATGACTTTGAGGTCTGTGGAAGGATTTTGTAATCCATTCCCCAGTTCTGCAGCTTAAATTAATCAGCTGCTGAATATACTTTCATTCTGGAGCACTTGAGCTGGACTTACGGTGGAGATATATTAGTCCTTGTGAGATAGATGTCTAAAATCCTCTTTGTAGACCAAAAGGAAATATAATAAATGCAAAGGTGAGAGGAATCTGGCTGTATGTTTTGTCCTTAATAGTTTTATGATAGAGGTGTTCATAGATGAATAGGAACAATCTTTGTGGTAGCAAGGAAAATACTAATTTAATTACATGAATTTCTATGTTCATTGGTTTGCTAGGTGTAATCAATCTGAGCTTTTCATTGACATGCCTACCCTGAGGTCTGGCTTTGCTTTTCTGTGATATTTATGCTTTGTTTCTATCCAGATGTATTTTGTCTGAACTCATCATGTTAACTAACTCATTTAGCAACTATTATAAAAATAAGCAAAACATTTGAGGGCATAAATTTATGCCTTTATATAGTTCAGATATAACCAAGTTCATAATTGGGTCTGCAGATCAAAATGGTATTAATATGAATTGACTCCAGTGCCTCTCACAGGTGTGCCGTGGATTTTGGTTACAAGGAGGCTGTAATGGCACTGCAAAACCAATTTGGTTTCAACAAATGGTAACTGTCTGACTAAGCCATAGGTCAAGTGAAAACACATTTTTCTAAAGACAGTATTTTAAATTATGGCTTATTTTCAAGAGTTTGCATTTACCCTGAACGTATCTGTTAGTGTTCTTGTTTATAAATTTTGCAGTATGATCTACTTTGCTATGGGGAAAACAAACATTGTACTTAAGTCAGAAACATTAATCTGTCTCATTTTCAGTTCAGGGATCAAGCTGATTCAGTTTTATTCCATTCATTCTTCTTTAAAGGCCAGTGTAAAAGAGTTAATTTAGCACTTTCAGAAAAAGAATTGTTCTGACTTTACATGGGGCTTTTTTTTTTTTTTTTTTTTTTTTCTCCCCCTCTCAGGCTACTCAGACTGTGGAGTTCTCTATTTTTCACTTTGATAATGGATTTTACAAAAACTAAATTGGATTCTGAGAACACTGATCTCTTCACTCTTGTTACACAAAGTCTAAAGGAGTTCTTTTTTTTCCCCCAGAGTGTCTGGCAGACGTGAACAGATTACTTACCTGTTTATCACAGACTCATTCTCAGGATGTGACAAATTTCAGTGCACCACCACTTCTTATTTAGCAATATTTAGAAGAGCTTGTTGGAATTTTTCGTTGCTTTGTGGCAAAATGATTATTTTCAGCATGTCTTGCAGACTTGCTGCAGATGCCTTTCTGATATCTCTTTCTTTAAGGGATTAAAGGAATATTTTTGATATCTCAGGTGTAGGTAATATATGAGTAAGGTAATGTGTATGTAAAGTTACTGGTGGTTTTTTTTTTTCCATCTGAGTACCAATTATTGTTGCCTCAAATGTGAAAATAATGGGTCAGTTACATAGTTTTCTAATGACATGTAAAGTATTTAAAAGACCTAGTTACAGGTCTTGTATTATGACCTTGGTAACTTCTCCATTCCTGTCATTGAAAAGCAGTGTTCTTACAGTGTATCTGTTCTTGTCAATTGGTGTCATCCATTTTAGCCTGTAGGAATAGGGGTGGTTGTTGTTTGTGTTTTTTCCCTCCTTTGTTCCTAGGTACTATTTGAACCCTTACCTCTGATTGAGGAAAAATCGTGAAACCAGCAGCATCTCAGGGATCTCATTTCTTCTGATTGTGTGCAGCTCATTAGTTCTAGTAAAAAGGGGTGTAGGAGTAATTTATATTATTGGGCCATTTAAACACATTTGGGAGGCTGAAAAAATGGTGTTGTAGAGCACTGGTTTGTGAGGACTTACCAAAGGGATGAAAATGGTCCGTGTGTTTCAAGCAGAGCTGGTTACACCCAAATACATTTAATTGTGACTAGCTAGAGAAGGCAGATGGGCCGCATGACCTGTGTGTTCTATTCCTGTGTCTCTTCCTTGTTTCAGAGACTCAGGAATGCTTCCTAGTGTAGTGCTTTTCTGTGTTTGTACGCATGCCTGCTTACTGCAGTACGTTTGCCAACTTGATAAAGAGGTTGAGAGCTTTTCAGGCAAGAAGACCGTTTTGAGATTCTTTCACCAGAATGGATAGACAGATGCAGGAACATCGCATTTTTGTAATTTCTGTTGATTGGATTCCTGTAGTAGTGTTTTCTAAGACATGCTAGAAGGAAAGTGGCAGGAGGGTGTCTGTTTCTAAGCATGCATAAAGATGCATATCATGGGATATTGGAAGCTGCTTCTAATCTATTTTATCTCCTGATGTTTCAACGTGCAGTAATTAAAGCTAGCTGGTTACTTTCTGAAGGGCTCTGAATTTGTCTGCAGGCACAAAAGCTTCATACCTGGCTGAAAGTAATGTCAGGTTAAAAAGAGAAATGCTAGATAACCTACTCAATTAAAAGAGCTTGCTTGAAAATGAGAATATTTTGTATAATTATAAATTAGCTTTCCTTTCCACAGTTTTTGTGTGGTTTTGGTCTTACCAGCCTCTAAGCCGGAAGCCAGTGAAGTTGCAAAAGTTTACCATAGCAAATATACCAGAGCAAAGACATCTCATTGCAGAGTCAATCCTACTGTGCTATTTCTCAGCAGAAGTCTTAGTTTCCTAATGAAAGTGTCCTTCTTTCCTTCAGATAGGTTTTCATAGCTTAAGTGAAACATAAAAGGTGCATCTCTCACATGTTACGCGGTGTAACTTTGATTCTAATAGTCAAGTCAGCCATCTGACAGAGTTACTTGAGGTTTGATGTGTAACAATGAACAGAGAATAATTGAACTGAAGGCAGGAGTGCTGGCATAAAAATAGAGGTGGAAGACCAGTGAAGTCTGTGAAATCAGAATGGATCGGTACCTTGAGAAGTGTCGTTGTAAGGAAGAAACTGTGGGGAAGAATTTGGTTAGCATTCCTCTAAACCTCTTGTGTGACCCAGACAAAATAACTCCATTGAAATGGGAACTTATCACTCCTTGTCAGGGTTAGGCATAACATTTCTAAACATGTTCTAAATTTACTTGTAAACTTTGAGACTTAGAAAGTAAATATATTTTGGAAACTTAACAAGACTGAAGCAAGGTTTGGTTTTTTTTGTTCGGACTGAAGCAAGGTGTTTTGGGGTTTTTTGTTCTCCTAAAGTCACCTTTGACATACTATTGCCACATCTTATTAAAGAAAATATATCCAGAGTTCTGGATGAGTCATTTTCTGCAGAGGAAGGCTGGATTTATGGCTTTGAAGATCCAGCTTTGAACAGGCAGAAGTGATCTTATTAATTCATCCTGATGGAAGTGATTGGTGTGCAGAAGCTTAACTAAGATAGAAAAATGACCTTCTTTCATCAGAAAAGGCATTTACAGAGACTGTGTTTCATTCAGTAACAATCAGCTTTTCCATTTCTAACCATGTCAACAAACACAAATTCCTTCAGTCCTTGTGTACTCAACTTGTTATCCTTTGGGAATTGGAACATTGTTTTTCCAAAAATATTTTGAAGCCCTGCATCAGTCATTTGTGATAAATCCCAATGGTTTGCCTGGTATAAGCAACACAAATGTGGATCATGTTTATTGTGAGTTGTGTATTCTGAAGTAGTGTGTGAATGATTTATCTGAAGAGTTAATGTGTTCACTGAAGAGGTCGTCAAAGGAACTTGGATGACCACAGCCACAACTTACATATCACTACCTGCCTCAGAATAATTGCAGAGATGTCCAGCTGGTTCTGCTGGGTGTGGATCTTGGCATTCTTCTTGCAGCATCATCATAACCCTGTGACAGGTTGTTCTTGCCTCCTAGCCTGAAAGGGGGGTTTTCACAATGTGCCCATGCCTCATGTGTCAAGGGAGCTGGATTTGGCAGCAAACAGTACAGCTGATCTGTTTGATAGGGGAAGAGGAAAATGGGGAGGTTTGTCTTGCATCAGAGAGCCCAGTAGCATGCTTGCTGGTATTCTGGGATATCACTGTCTCCCTTTTGGAGCTGTTCTGAAAATAAGGATATTGGCTTTTCTTAAGGTAGCATTAATGTGGGTGTGTATTCATGTTGTATATAGCAGTACTACCATCTTATTTTGTACTAAGCTGGTGAACAGCCTCTGGAGTTCCCAGTGCATGTGTTTCAGGGATTTATGTTTGTTTATATATGTAGAAAATCTCCTCCATTAATTTTATAGGCAGCTACAGCACTTCTCTAATATCTAAAGAGTCTGTTGTGTACCTAAGACACCAAAGAACTGAATGCTGAGGTATTGTATTCCTTAGGGCTATAGATCTGATGCCCACCCCAGGAAAACAGCCCTTCGATTTCAGGAGGATTTTCAAGGAACTAGGGTTTCTGAAGTGCTTAGAACAAGATTCCCTTCCGCCTGTCCCCCCTTCCCCCCCTTTTTCCCTTTAATCTCCCGCATTGGTAGAGTCCAAAAGCAAAATTCCCTCACAAGATGACCCAGGTAATTTGAACAGAACCTATCCTATGATCCCATTCTTAGTTTTACAGGGTTTTGCTCTGCTCATTTGTCCTCAGGGTTTATGCCAGCACTAACAGCTGACAGGTTTTATCTCCTCTAGGTAGTTTGCATTCAACATCTCATTTGTAACCTGACCATTGTTATTATTGCATTTTCCCCTCCCAGTTGCATTTCTAGCCTATCTGCGGATGGCATACATACCACCTGTCTTCTGCTATGGGGAAAACAAGCATCCTGTGAGATTGGCTTTCCTGACCTTCCTAATGATGATCTCACTTTTTTTTTAATTTTATTTATTTTTTTTTTTTTTGCTGTATAGTCACTGTGGTAACTAACACTGTTCTTTTGAAGTCATAGTTTGGCTTACTAATAGTTGTTATTTATACATTCATTTGAGCTGCTTGTAGAGGGGGAACAAGTACATCCAAAGAAGAAAACCTTATTTGCACAATCCATATGCTCAATAGAACATTATTTCTCATATTAATAACATTTTAGTCTTGTAATTTTCCATTTCACTTGTTCTGTTAATTCATTAAAAGCAAAATTCTTCAACTATTTCAAATGCTCATTTCCAGAGCGCTAGCAGTTCAAATAGCTGAATAGAGTTTGTTCTGCTTCTGCTGCACAAGGCACACAGTCCATTAAACCTTTTATTTTATAATTGGATTTGTAAATGGAGCTAACTTTAAAGGTCTTGATTACAGTGCAGGATTAGCCATGCACTTACCACGTAGTAAAAAACTGGGTAAAACTACCATTCAGATAATTAATAGTTTAAGAAAAGAGTCTTGAGTCTTCTTCAACAAATGCAACATAGAACATTCACTTCTAACATACTTGTAGGAATGGTTCGTACTGGAAAATGATCTGGAACAGGACAGTTGAATGAAGAATTGATATTCTGGCCATCTCCACATACAAGTGTGAGGTTTTCAAGCTGTATAATGTACCATGGTACTATAGCAGAGGGATTTACTTCTTTATATCTATTTACTCGGGAGTCTTTTGAAGTCATAGTTTGGCTTACTAATAGTTGTTATTTATACATTCATTTGAGCTGCTTTCTCTTGTCCCTGGGACTTTTCACAGAAATGTGTGTAAATGGCTGCCCTCAGTGTCTGCAGTAACTGTGTATGGCATCTGCATTCATGTGAAGCATGCGAGGGCTTTCTGCTTCACGTTGAATACGGCTGCTTCTTACACCTTGAGAGCTCCTTTGTTTTCTCTCCCTAGCTCAAAAGCTTTGTCTTTTTTTTTTCCCCACTAGAAGTGGTTTATTTCTTTTAATCAAGTGTTGTAAATGTAGTGTCATCAGCTCGGTATGGAACTAAAAGAAAAGCATATCCTGGTGGGCAAAATAAAGGTATTTATACTCCATTGCATATTGTTAAAGACGGTGAGGTTTGTCTCTTGGGATTACAAATGAGTTTATGGACCTGATAATAAAAATATTTTAAAGGGCAGGAGATAATGTACAGATCAGATTCCAGGCATGTATGATCATGTATGAAAGGGCATGGAACTGGGCGTAAAGGAAAATTGCAGGAAAATGAAGGGAAGAAAAACTTCAGAATTTATAAATCTGAGGAAGTGATACAAATTATCATGTGAGGTATCAAATTATGTTGATCTTGCACTTCTGTAATAAAATTATTTGGTTTCTGGCAAAAAATGATTCTTTTCTGCAGACACAGGCAAAGGTAGCAAGCAGTCTTAGAAGCAGAATCGTGCTGAAAAGCACTAACAGCTGGAGGGAATTCCTTAAGTCAGAGCTCATGAATGAACATATGAGCTGGAGACATACAACGGTAAATGCCAAGACCAACTATTACCGTGTCTGTCAAGGTTGGGAATGTAAATGCCATGCCAAAAATGAAAGAAATTTTTTTTGCTGGGGAATAATTTCACTGTTGTCAGAACCTCATAGAAGTTCGTTTAGTTACTCTATGAAGATGTACTGGGAAAAGTTGTTGTAACAACTGATAAAATGTGAGAGTTGTGACTGATCAAATTATTTTAAGAAAAATAAATAATCACCTGAAAGCAAGCATTTCTTAAAGGCAATCTACTCAAGAAGTAACTGCACATGAGTAGAGAACTTACCTTGATGGCTGGTAGCAGCAACTCGTGGTTCATTTGCCAGTCACTGGGAAGTTCAGAGTGGATTCAGAAGGCAGCAGGGGTAAGAGGGCTTTCTGAGTTTTGTTTTTGCCTTTGAGGCCCTATTTGAAGATGGTGCTTCCCTCTGCTTTACTTTAGTTTTGGAACTTGGACGTCTGTCTTAGGATCTAGATGTGATAGAGATTGTGCACATACATGTTGAATTTTCTTCTCTAAGATACAGACCTAGCCTTTGAAATTCCCAGGCAAGGAGGATGAGGGAGGCAAAAAGATAGAACTTGAACTGATATGTAGGAAGAGGTTCCCTCATGTGAAATAAATTTTACACCACAGAGGGCTTAATGTTAATGCAGGAAAGAAACTGCTGTTCAGAAATACTAACATTGAAATTGTTCTGAATTCCTGTGGGGCTGCTCAGTCTTTTAGGTTGTCAGTTCCCAGTCGTGACTTTATACATACATATATTTGGAACTGTATACTGCATTAGGGCTGAAAAAGATGGTGAAGATGGCAGAAAACAGTCTGAAACAGACTTTTGAGCCTTTTGGTACTTTTTATTTCCAGTGCACTGAATCGTGAAGATGCTGTTTTTTCACACTGGAACACATTTAAATCATGATTTGGTTTAGTATAGAAGTTTGTAGGTACGAGGGAATGGGTAGAAAAAGGAGAATATAAAATCATAGAAGCAGTTTGGCAATTTGTGTTGATGCTTCCCAGCTAATCGTGAGTTGGTCTTTCTTCAAGTGAGCAAAAAGCAAGTGAGCTTCGAAGCAAGTAGAAAGCATTTAAAACTTTCCTACTGTTGCAAAACGACTGCAGCAGTGAGATGAAAGGAGGTTCCTCTGAAGGCTGCTCAGCCTGAGCATTGCTTGTTCTAACACAGCTCTTAATTCTGACCAGGCCCTGGCAGCAGTTTGGGACTGTTTTAACCCTGTGTCTGCCTTCTGGTCTGGCTCCATGGTATCTCAAGGATTAGCTGTATGCATACTCCAACAGCTTCGCGCGTCTCTTGGCAATATGCAGCCTCAAACTTAGTACAGTGGGAGGCCATTCTTCCCATCACTGTGCCTCTTATTTGTTTAGACTTCATTCAATTGTTGGATTTGTCACGAGCTTTACATTCTTGCATTCTTGGTTGGCCAGTAAAGGCACGTGCACAACTTACTAATAAGTGACACATTTTTGTCATCGTTTCCAGACTGGTGCCGTTATGCCTGCCCTGTGTGTGCCATTCTGTGGTCAGTGGTAACCCTGTTCAGATGTTATCTGCTAATGCATCTTAATAAACCATTACTTCAGACAAAGTACCTGAATAATTTCATTATGCTTGCATAAGCAAATGTCTCTGTTATTTTAACCCTTATCTTTTTAAGCAGGGATGTTAAGGTATGGTTAGGTGTGAGGGCAGTGCAGCAGTCTTCAAGGTTTCGAACCCTAAAGGCTAGGTGCATACCAGCCATCTCTGCTGCTTGTGCCCAGCATGGGTAATGCTGCAAGAATCACCAAATGAAGCACAGGGTTGCATTGGCCTTAGGAATTTCCATTGTGCAAGGACGTCTGAAATGCTTTATGCATTTGGCTTTGTACTTAACTAGAGAAAAAATGAGATATTTTTCAACAGGAAAAAAAAAGACAATGTTCTTCTGTGATACCCCTGGCTACTATAAAGAAGCTTATGGCCTCAGCAGGAATTTGGACTCTGAAGTGAGAGAGAAAATGAGACAAAGGAAAACTGACAAGCAATAAATATTCCCTTTCCACTTAACTTGCCAAAAGGCTTAAGAATCTAACACCAAAAATCTGTGTTGAAGTGTTCTTGCTCATTTTCCTAAAGCAGTGCTTTTCTTATTCTCTAGAAAATATGATCAAATCATTTTAACTAGGCTGCTGCTTAAGAAAAGCTTTGCTATGACTCATGCAGTAGTTAAGCTGAAAAAAATGTGGCATGAAGCTCTTAACTCTCACTGATATTTGCTGCCAATTAATTTTCTAGAGAGTGATATCTTGTTTGATACTCAGTGATTTACTTAAACATGGTTAGTATTTACTTGGTTTGAAGCTATTTTAATCACAGTGATGGATTTCTTCATCCTAATACTTACACTTAAATATGTGCACTTAAGTCCTATAGCTTTAACCAAATAGAAAACGACCTTGCTGTTCCAGGGTGAGGAAGATAAGTGTAGGGCTGAATCGTACATCTGGATCGTTGTACTTTGGGACTGCCAAAAGTCTTGTTTCCAAAATGAGATAGGATAAAATAAAAGAAGAATTTTCACTTTGGGAATTCTAAAAGCACTAAAAACTATTACTTTTCAATTACTTTTATACAACTTTACCCACCTGCAAAAAAAAAAAAAAAAGTAGAAAGGATGTGATTGCCCAAAACATCATGCATTCCTTAGTCAACCTGTGTATATCTAACTGTAGGAATGTCACACCGGGTTTTTCCTGTTATGGGTTTTTTGTTTGTTTCTTTGTTTTCATCAGTTCCTGGGTAGAATTTCCACTGATTCTACCCCTGAGAGCAGGGAGCGATGTTAAAGGGCAAGGAGTATGTCTTGCTGTTCATTTTTGTGGCCACCGGGTGTCATTCTAGGAGCAGACTTTGGCCAGCCTGGATGCATTACTATGGCAGCAAGCACTGAAGGCCTTACAGAGTAAGTTTCTTTGCACAGAATCAGCTTCAGAAGTAATGATTATTCATCTTTTGTATCTGTTTCCTTTAAAAATTATTCTAAGGGATAAAGAGTGTTGTTTCTTTCCTTTTCTACATCTAGAGTGTCATGTACTGAGATGTAGTGTAAAGCAGCGAGGCAGCTAAAGGTATTTATGTTCAGATGTTCTGTAAGTGCTGTATATGCATCTGGGGATGCTTCTGCATCTACGTGTCATAGTTTGCATATGTACAGTGCTTCTGAAGATGCTAATAGCTGCTTTCAAAGAGACTTTATTGGTGGCTGTTTTGAATTTGTTTTTAACTGATGCTGCGAAGTGGAGGTGCAAGAAGAACAGGGTGAAGAACAATCTCTAGGCAGAATCAAGTAATTGCTTCCCAGTTTTTTCTCAACTCATACTGGGCAAAAGACTGCTTCAGAAAAGGTCCACACAGCTGTATAGGCTTAAATTGGTGTTACAACAAAGAAAGCTTGCTTAACGTCGTCTCAGGCAGTCCTAGATATAACCTGCTGGATTTGTTTCAAATAATTCTTAGGAGGAGTTTATATGGGAGAATGAGCCACTGCACACACTGGATATCTTTAGGAAGAGGAATAGTTGCATGAAAAAGCGTATGAAGAAAAGGAGATGAAAAGTTTGACGAAGGGAAGCAAGTTACATGATACATAAGGCAAAGAGGACTGATTTTGGTAGGGCAGAGATTTATGGAGCTTTGAAAGTGAAGACATGAGCTTGAACTTAAAAGCAGGACTCTGGAAGGAGTCCCGCATAGAATGCTACTAAATTGCTGGGAACTTAAGAGTGCTGCGGCTTGCCTGATAGCAAAGCTTCACAAGTTACAAATACCAGTATCAAAGTTGCACTTGGAATTCTAGTCCCATGTCACTTGTGATGTGGTGTTTTCAAATAAAACAAAATGCATACACCTTACCTAACATTTAGCTCCCATTTATTTTGCCTGCCACTTAACTATCCACCAAAAGATCTGGAGTTTAGATTTAAAATACAGATTACATATAAGGCACTGTTCTTACGTGGAACACAAGGACCAGTCAGCTCAGTCATGAGCTGAAACTGTCCAGGACAGATATGTTTTGAGCAACATAGAGATTTGTCTCTTCCATGAAAGCTGATGCTCCTCCTGCCATCTCAGAGCTGGAACACTGTTTTCCTATCTACAATTCTCAAATGAAGATTGCTCATTAACAAGATGAGCAATAACAAGATGAACATTTACGAAAGCAGGCAGTGCAAATAATGAGGAAATCCTTTACGGTTCTTGTGTTCTATGCTTTTGATCAGTCTCAGCCTGGCTTGCTCTTAACTTGAGAATTTATTTTTGTTTTTTATTTTTTCCTGTGCGTGAGAATTCTGTTGTGAATGTTATGCTTACAGTTGAATAGATTTAAAGTTTTTCTAAAGCAGTTGGACAACTTATAATTATCTAAGTAAAATGCAAACTCTGTTTTAATTGGATCAGATACAGGAACACTTATTAATTTGTTCTTCCATTATGGCTACATTTCTGGTAGTATCAAAACTTGGAAACTTGCCTCTTGTCATACTAATAGCTGCTGTAGAGGCTATCACAGGCTGCCACTAAGTTGTCTTGTGTGCATGGGCATTGGAGATAAATTTCAGACTTGAAAACAAAAAGTGCTCTGCCCCTTCCCTTTAGGATCTTTAATATTTTACAAGTTTTCCAGAATGTGTGCCACTCATTTCGGAGTGAAAGTGATAATATCTGTCAGTTTTGTGTTGCCTAAGGTTATGATAAACCTCACTTCATCTAGAACTGTTGGGATGTTTCTCAACCGTATTTACTTTGCAGTACTGTATTGATTTATACCTGCCTGAAGGATCTTCTTCTCAAAAACTCTTACTGTCAATACAAGTCCTACTCAGTTTCTTCACAAACTGATCCTTGACAAGAAATGCTGAATTCCTAGCACTGATGCTAGAGTAGAAGTGACATACTATTTCTAGAATTTAGCAGTCAGTTCTGAATTATTTCTTCCAGTATCTTTTCTTGCCTTAAAAGTAAATATAATAGAGATGAACTGCCAAGAAGAAAAATGACAGCTGGAAGTAGAAAAGCTGTGTTTTCTGCTATGTCAAGTGATACAGACTTTATTGATGGTTAAGTGAAACACATCCTTTGATAGGTTTGGTGTCTTGAGAGCCACTAGCATATTAGGGATTGTACGGTGCCTGTTCACTTCGACTCTCAAGGCTTCTTTGATATTAAATGTTTCCATGTGCACAGTCTACAAAACTTGTGATGTCTAGATGATCACCAAATTTCTTTTGTGATTACTACAGACAATCATATTGATAACTGATCCAGTCAAATACTGCTTGGCTTGAGCCTATCGGGTCTTGCTTGATTTGTGCAACTGTGTTCTCAAGACTTCATTTTAATCTTCTATCAGAGACAAAGGTTTTGTTGTTATTTTTATATCTTCTATAACAAGCTGGAATAGTTTGGGGGTTTGCTATATCTAATTATACTATTGTGTTCTTAAGGAGACAGAAAAATGGTACGTTACATGCAGCTAGTAATTACCAGGAGACTCAGAAGTTATATTTGAAAAAGATCTAGTGGTAACTGCTTAAAATATTGCAGCTCCTGCAGAGTTCGCTTTTAATGTTAGGTTGAGCATATGTTCAAACACAGTGCATCTAGTTACCAAGTCTGACTTAACTACTAGTTGTCTTGTTTATGATGTTGAGCAATCGAAAGGGGGGAAAAATAGCATAACTTCTTGCTTTTCATTTTGGATCTTGGGTTGTTAGTTGTTCCTATCTTTTCTAAAGGAGCAATGTTGGTGAACATGTAAGGAACTATAGAGGTGGAGAGTTTCACATCTGTGCCCTGCCCCTTCTACGTGGAACATGTGCGGGGGCACAAGGAGGAAGGAAACTCATAGTTCTGCCAGGAAAGAATAATCTTTATAAACGTCTTTATAAATGTCTGCCTGCATGGAGGCACAGACAGACACAACAGCTGCTTCCACAGTGATATCATCCTCTTCTTGGATATTCAGGAACCACAAAGACCACAGAATAAGGAAGGAAGCCTAGGCACACTGTTATTTCTAAACTGCCAGGTTCAGATACCACTTTTCCTCAGGAGCACTGGGAAGCGAGTCTTACCTTCTAGCTTCAAAAAGCCTTTGTATTCCTTCTGTTAAAAATGATTTGGTGTTGTTGCCCCTAAGCTGGGCGTGTGTGATCTGGTCTTTTCTTAGAAAGACTGAATTTTATGTGCTTTTTTCCATCAGAGAAAAAAAAAAAAAAAAAAAAAAAAAAAAGCTATATATACGCCTTTGTTTGTTTGTTTGTTTTATGGGATGGGCTGTTCTTGGTAACCCAGTGTGGTGTGTTAGCCATTTTTACCGCTGCTCAAATACAGCTGAAAAAGGCAAGGTGACTTGAAGCAGGAGCATACCTGAATCCAGTGCTAACCATCTGTGCTGATTTTGAAAATGGGAGTAGTAAATACCAGGAGGATATTTGCTCTGTCCTTCTTTCTGCCCTTCTCTACACCATCAAATTAGAAACTCTCTGTTTAAAGTGCCAGCTGGAACTTGAGAGAAGATGATTCTCCTCCCATTAGCTCAGAAGACAATACTTGGTTCGTGTAACAAAACATTAAGATGTGGAGCTTTGTACTTTTTGGGAAAACAATGTTTGGAGTAAGTGCACATCCCCTTCAGATATAAATTAACTACAAGTTGACTGAACCCCTGCAACAAAGTTCCATTCAGATACTGTATTAAGTAGGTACATTTAGTAATAATTAATACTGTGCAAATAACCAAGATATGAAAATACCTCAATTCCAGTTTAAATATTACTTTGTATGGTCTTAGTTCGCTCCAGCTCTCTCCAAGGCTTTCACTTCTATCTCCAGCAAACAGCCAGAATCAATAAGTACTGTAATATTATCAGACCTGCACTTCCAACGAAGAAATGTAATGGTGACCTATTATGATTAAAGACCTAATAACAGATCAGAATGCTTCACAGTTGTACAATTCATGCCTTTTATGATTTCTTTTGCTCTAATCCCCCAAAGTGCTATACAATATTTGTAGAAAGTTACTGAGTGACTGGAAGGCAGTAAGTCCAGTTAGATGGAACTCCCATTTTGTTACTGATTGAGTTCTCTACAGATGTTAAGTGAAGCTTTATTAAGGTGGGTACAAGCATCCTCTTCAGAGTTAATTGTCTGTCAGTGCACAAATTATGAATGGTATTTGTTTTATTTTTTCTTTGAGATGATTACAGATTCTCAATTATTTGTAACATCACCTTTTTTGCCGTCTCTTTATTGAAATAGCTGATGCAGTGCATTATGCTTTTAAGTTTCAGATAAACTGCTTCAATTACTTTTCTGAACTATATGTAAAAATTCTACTAGCTTTGACAGGCCGTGGAACAGTCATGGCAAATCCACAAGGTCAGCCATTATTCAGAAACAAGGCCAGGGATGTTTCTTTAAACTGCATTCTAGCAGTCTGCAGAGGAACATTATGTCCTCATACCAAATGTTTCAGTTAGACAAGACTTCATTTCTGAGGTTCTGCTAGCAAATCATCACAATTTCTGTGGCTGAGATGTGAAGAGCCTAAATCCCATTCCAGAACCAAATCTTTTTTCCACATTGGTTTAGCAGACCACTAATGTTAAGTGTGAAATGCAAGCTAATAATGCAATACGTATGTGTGTTGGGGTGGAGAAGGACAGCCCTCCCAAGCCGTTATACAGAAAGGCAGCCAGAAAGGATGACATTGGTCTAACACAGCAAAATGGGAATTACCAAGATTTTTCAGCTGCATCTTTTTCTTTATTAAGTCACCATGGATATATTAGGAAAAGATTTAGGCCTGTAGTTTTTCGATGATCTACTACTTAGGGAAGCCCTCTTGAGGCCAATGCATTTCAGATTCTTTTCTTTTTTTTTTTTTCCTTTCTGTGATCAATTTTGACTAAGACATGAGTGCTTTTTAACCCCATTGATTGTCTTATCAAAACAATAATAACCCAGACATTGCTTTCTTCTATCTGTTTTGTATGCTTTTCCTGGTTCCAGAGTAGGTCATGTGGCTACTAAAGTTCAAAGAAGTCTTCGTTGAGAAACCTCCAAATTTATGTTTTGGGTCAATAATCAGGTTTACTTAAAATATCTTGTTGGGGTAGAGGGTAGAAGCAGGGATGGAATGGGATTATTGCAGTTTCTCCTTTGAAAGCTATTAGTTCTTCAAGCAGCATTGTGCATGCTTTGGCTTCCTACATGGAAATTATAGTAAAGAAACCCACGCAGTTGTCTTGTACCATACAGAATTATTCTTTGGTATTTCCCAACAGGGCCAAGAAGATTTTCTTCTGAAAGTAAACATAATTCTCTGGGTGAAACTTTTATGAGTATAGCGGAATAAAATCCTGTTTGGTTTAGATGGATATAGAAACTAAATATCCTCTAATCAATGTGGGCTTGATTACTTCTTTGCATGTATTTCTATACATGTATTTCTATACAACGGCTGGTTTAAAAAACCTATCGCAATTTCATATATGGGAATCTGGAGTTCAGTAATATAGGGTACTCGTAACATGCAACTGTCTACAAGTCTCATTTCAGTGTAGTCAAATGCATGTTGAACACTGAATTTGTCTACATCTATTGCAACCATCTGGCTGATAGGATGGGTAGCTTGTTCATTCAAACCATTATACCAGCTGGCAGCTGCAGAGAATGACACTGACGTTTGTGTAGTGGCAGGTACAAACATTTCTTCCAGTTTATATTCATGCTTAAATACTGCACCACACATTTTAAAAAAAATAAAATCAAAAAGCTAAAACTATCCCTAGGTCATGTCCCTCTCTGTTAGTACAGCTGTGTCCTTTTACAAGCTGGTCTTTAGTGCTTGGGTTGGTTGCATTTTCAAAAGGCAAATACCACTCCCTTTGGAGACAGTTTCATGATCAATAGATTTAGTTACAGGCAATGTTTTCTCCTTCCTTTTGTTCACTTTTATTAACCCTAGATGACTCTTATAATCTCTCAGGAATCTAATAGCTAACTCTTGGGATCGCTTCCTTTTCAGTCCCTCCATACCTCACACTCTGTGGAGATGCTATATATTACCTCCTGGCAAAAGCTGCTAGAAATTACCCACTTCTTGTGCTGTTGAGCAGAACATGCTTAATTTTTGTTGTTGTGTTAGTGTAGTTGTGGTTTTGTTTTCTATCTCCTCCTCCTATTCTCTTTTGTCACCTGGCCCCATAATGGTCAAAAATAGAACTAACTTTATAATAGTTGAGAAAATAGAAGTGATGCAGAGAACTAAGTTCAGAGAATACAGTGAACATAAAATTGTTATAGTTTCAATCATCTTCTTAACTGGCACTCTTTGAGAGGTGAGGGTTATACAGGTTAAACTGATTTGGTACGGTGGAATTCTAATAGACCTTTCTGTGTTTTCTTTTATATTCCTTTATCTGAATAAATCAATGAAGTGACTCCTTCTACAAGGATGAGATTAATAGGCAATGATTTCATATCAGTATGAAGTCGGATATTTTTCCTCCAGAGCGCAGTAAACATAGCATGGTATGTAAGGATTAGCTCAAACTGATGAAACTGCATTTATTAAAGATACTTCAAAGGAAAATCCTGATATAGTCTGACACAAAAATGCTGTAATGAAGCAACCTACTCTCCAGTTAAGGTGTATCTATTAGTTACATGGACTGAAGTATTTGCAGAAAGATGATGAAGCGCTTGCTTTTTTTTTTTCTAAGTTGCTTAAAATTATACGTCAGTATAATGTTATTTTGGGCATCTTTTAGTTCTTTTCCATTAAAATCAGAAGCCATTATATCCTTTCTTATGGTTGGGAAGAGTTCTTTGAGCACAGCTAAAACCAGAAACGCTTGAATATTCACCAAATGTATTATTTTCTTTTATAATTAGAAAATAAATATTGAACCTTGCAAGAGCTGAGACAGTAACAAAACTAACAAGCATTAGTTGTTTCTAATTAGGTCAGAAAATGGCATACTCTAATAGCTGTTCAGCAGAGAAGGACAAATGCCCATGAGTGAACTTAAACAATTACAGAGGATGTCTGAAACACTGTGTATCTGTTGCAGACTACTCTGATGCTGTTCCAGTAGTATGAAAGAAGTTGCCTTCCTTAAAGGGCCAAAGCCTGTAAACTTTGCCCCTTGAAAGATGTTTTTAGAGTTTTCAGCACAATAGTAGCAGCAATCAGTGACACAAATGCAAAACTTAATGCTACAGAAGAGTTAACATAAATTCTCTGTGCTCTCTCCTTATCCTGACGTGCTCATATGCCCAGATGTGAGAGGGTGAGTGGTGCGGGATTCTGCCTGCACTGTGCAGTGCCCCCAGGTTATGGTCATTTCATAAGAACCCTGCTTTTATTGAGAAAGCTTTACTGCTTTACTGCTTTCTTTATTTAAAAAAAAAAAAAAAAAAAAGGATGAAATTCTACATCTATAGCAGTGCAATAAGAATGAAAGTACTGTGGCTCCCAAAGTTCCTATGGTACAATAAACTCAATATTTCCTGCTGGTTTCAAAGTGAGCAGGTCTGGTTTCCCTCTCACTTAGAAATATGGGTAACCCTCATCGTGTTCAACTATTTGCTGATTGCATTGTTGGGCAGGAAAGTGAGTCAGTTATAATATGCCCTTCCTGTGGGATTTCATATTTGGGCCATTATTCCAAAAGTCATTAGCAAATTGTCCTTCAAAGGCCAAAATGCCCCTTAATGACTGAAACTAAACAAGTCAGTCAAGATCCTGTATGAAGCTGTGTGTGTTAATCCTGTCCATAAGCTTGCATACGATTCAGTACTCATGCCCCCATGAAACGTGATCAGTTGTGTGGAAAGGCTTCACCCTGCAATCACTGTGTGGTGCATTTTATCCTGCTGTGGGCTAATGATTTATTTAGAGCTCAGTGAAATATCTGTTTGACAGTGGCAAACGACCACACCTCATGCAGCCAGGGGACACCAGCATTCCTAGGCAGGTGGAAGCAGTCTTTGCTCAAAAGAATTCAAACTGTTTTGCGAATAAATGACTGGTGCCATTTCGAGTTGGATCTCTACTCTCCTGTGGGAGCCCCAGCAGACAAAACAAACAAACAAACAAACAAACAAACAAAAACATGGGAAGATCAGGAGAGGAGAAGTTTTTCTACCCCAAAATGGGACTCTGCTTGCTGGAGGCAGATGCAAATACGTCCCACAGTACAGGGGGTTCAGTAGAATAGGACTGTGATGCCTTTACGGCTTGGTACCACAATGTGAAGGAAGTCCCTGAGTTATGATCCAAGGACCTTAACGTGATTTTTATCTTTTGTTTTTCACCCTGTCTTTGTAATGCATTGTGTATGTTTGGGATTTATAATGAATGAATGTCATCCTCGATGACAACAGAAATGCAAATGAATGCTCTGAGAAAGCTGATGAACAACTCTTATTAGTTTTGGGTGAGCCTCTTTTTTTTTTTTTTTTTTTTTTCCCCCACTGTGTAAAGCAATCTATATGTTTCTGTAATCTTTTAGAATGCATTTTTGTTTAAGTTCTCTGCAAATATCAAGTATTCATAGTGTCCTGCACCTTAAACTGTGCAGTCCGAATCGCTGGTAAAAAATATGCACTATAGAGAATAGAGTAAATCTATGTATTGGACTTCGGAATGCTAGTACCTTGCCATCCACCTTCTCAACCTTCTCTGTGCATTGTATTCCAATTTTCTCTTGGCTGCTGCACTCTTCTCTGTTGTCTCTATGAGCAATGCATTGATTTCTCCCTTTAGATCAATTGTTGCACCAGTAAAAGGGGATATGAGTGTGTGCAACCACAAGGAGCTGGCGACTCCAAGTTTTCTATCAGCACAAGACAGGAGCAGATGGATTCCATGAGAGGCAGCGCAGCATGAGCATAACTAAGTTATGTGCTCTTCTCAGTGCTAGCTGCAAAAGGCAAGCCAGTATACAATTGAGCTCTCTCTGAACACAGCAGACATGCATGCGCCTGATACAGGAATTTCTGCCAGCAGTGCAATTTGGTTTTCCTTGTACTCAGGAAGTAGGGGAAGCTGCATTATCACTACATTGAGCATATGCTCTGTGGTAGCAGCTACTTCTGGTTCTTTCAGGTACTTCCAAGTAGGAAAAGTCATTATTTCAGCCTCTGTGCTGCCAAACTGCAGATTTGCCATGACTTTCTGTATTTTTTCTGCTTTTAAGAAATATGCTGGACTCTGTGGCTCTGTAAATATTTGAAAAATAAAATACTTGCATAATGAATTTAGAACTCCCCAGTAAGTCTTCTGTAGACCTAAACAGTTCTGTAATTATTGTTGATTTTCATTTTTCCAGATTTGTAGTGGGACTTTTAATTCATTCGTTCATTTATTTATTTATTTTGTGGCTGTGGATTGGCATTGGCAATTATGTTTAAAAACATCATCAAGGCTGGTGACTGCAACAGCAGCCAGCTGGTTACCCTTAGTAGATATTAGTGTAGAGCCACTGAACTTTATAAATGCAGCTGCATGGAAGAACCTCTCTCTCTGCCAACTTGTATAAGACAATACTAAATACAGCATTAAAAAACAGGTCTGTCATTCTTTCTTCCCTCAATTTTTAGCTTTATCTGGTTTTTATCAAGGATTAGCAAAATATGAATCTGGAAGGTATTGAATATTCTCAGAATTTCTCTGGAATTTATAAAGCCTACATAAAATTATAATTTTTCTTTGGCAATCTTTGGTTTTAACTGAAAAGTAAGATAAATATATACTTTAAATTGGTTGTCTGATGGAGTTTAATGGAAAAAGCAGAATACAAATCTTACTTTGGATCAGCTAACATAGGCATCCTGAATATTCCTAAACAGTTGTCTGCTTGCCTTCTTTTTTCAAGAATTTTGCCTCGTTCCAGACTGGATATTGCATATTCTTTGGACTATTTTGAACAGTGGAGCTCATTTAGAAACAACTAATAAGATCAAAATTGGCCCCATTTTTTATTTTTTCTTATGCTACATTTTTAGAACGCCTGTGAATTAGCATTTATAGTAGATTTTTACTTCTATTCCTTTCTGTAATAGCACTTTTTTGAAAATTTCAAATATTTCTTTCATCATTATCCTCCACAATCAGGCTGTTAGAAAATAGGCAGCATTCGTAGAAAACTATTTCAGGTAAACATGCGAGTGTTAAAAATATTGCATGTTTATTTCTGATGTGACCCTAAAGAGCTGCAGTAGAAAGAACACTTTACTACAGTGTCTGACAATGTTCGTTTTCTTATCCAAACAGCTCTTCGAGCTCAGCATGTAACTACAAGTCTGAGTAAATTCTTAGTTTAGATGTGTGAGGTCACTGGAAAGGAACGCCTGCATTTATTTGTACTGAAACAAAGCTAAATACATAAATGGATAAGTTTTGCATCTTCCCTTGTTAGCATCACGTTAAGTAGATCTCACAGAATCAGAACAAATGGAGGAAAAGAAAGCTCTTTTCCTTCCCAGAAATATAAAAATAGAATCTGCAGGAAGAAACTGGGCTTCTGGTAGAAGATGCAGTGTAGTTGTTCTGACTTGTTGCTGGCAAAAAAAAAAAAAACCAACCAGGGTGCACAGAGGGGAGCAGGGGGCATAGTAAATGTTTTCTGCTTTCTTATCTGGCTTAAAATTAGGGTTATCCAGAGGGAGCAGGGCAAAACACTGTACCAGAACTGTTCGTCTTCATTCACCATCAGGAAAATCAAGTTAGACGCTCGTTTGTTTGGAGGACGTCTGTCCAACTGGGTGGTTAAGTTTCGAGGACACTTAAATGCTTTCCCTCATTTCTTAGAGGGAAGTATTTTTACACTGACAAAAATTTAAGCTTGAAAGGTTTGGATTTTGGTTTTGTAGAAACGTGAAACCTAGTTCCAGTTTTGTGGGGATATATGTAGTTGTTCTGATTTTGCTGCAGTTATTTTCTCTCTATGTAAATGATTTTGTATAATACGACGACTTGAGATTTCACAGTTCTATCTCACAAGTGTAGAACTGTATCAATATCATTTGACAAATGTTGGATACATCCAAGTATATAATCTAGCTATTGATCTGTGCTTACTTCAGTTCTGCTGGTAATATAGGTAAGTACATAGAAATCCATGCAGCTGTAATGTTGTGCCATTAAATGAGCATCATATCCCATAGGAACAATGGGATATGAAATAATGACTTGATAGTTTACCATCCACCCTAAAGGTACTGGAGGGAATATTATAGTCTAAAGAACTGCTCTGATAGGTTTTATAGAATTATAGAATCCTTAGGGTTGGAAGGGACCTTTAAAGGTCATGTAGTCGAACTCTCCTGGGACCTGCACAGCTAGATCAGGTTGCCCAGGGCCATGAGAATGCAGCCTCATCTCTAGGCATGGGCAATCAGGATCTCTAGGCAGCCTGTTTCAGTGCCTCAACACCTCGCTGTAAAAAGTTTTTTTTTCTCCTTATGTCCAACCTAAATCTACCCTGTTTAAGGCTGAAGGCATTCCCCCTTGTTCTGTCACCGCAAATACTGCTAAGAGTCTGTTTCTTCTTCCCCGTATGGGGACACAGGATTTTTCTGCTTAAAGTAACCTGCAGGACAAGAAGGTAAACCTAAATTTAAGACAACAACAACAAACAACAACAACAACAAAAAACAAACAAGAAAAAAACAGTCTGTATATAATGCCAGGTCTTTTGGACATTGGGAACTCCATGTCAAAACTCTATGCCTCTGCGCATGGAGGATCAAGACTTTACTACTACATTCATGTATAGAGGACACTGTCTAAAGTTACATAAGAAAGAAGTACCTGGGTTAGTCTTAAGGTTGTGCACAGTGTTAAAGATGTGCTGCTTTCCTTTGTGCTTCTAAGTCTCACGGTACACGAGCTGTGGGGCATAGAGGTCAGTACCTGATCAGTTCCTCTGTGGTTAGATGGCATCTTGGAAAGGCACAGGTTTTCCTGGAGATCTGTGATGCCTGTAAGGTGGAATCAGATCCCATGAGACAAAAGAAGGTGCCTGGCATGCACTGAGGAGCTGAGCCTTGAGTTATGTTTAAGGAACTGTTTGTAACAGAGGAAACTCTGTGTTCAGTATGATACAGATTATGTGGTAACATATACTGAAATCTCCTTGAGACACATTGGTTCTGCTGGAAAAAATATTCATGTACCTTGCCTTGAAACACATCAGTTCAACTTCCTCCTTCTTTTGAAGTTTTGGTTTTTGCATGTTACTGCAGTCTGAGTCTGCACTGGTATCACCTGGTGAGGAAATAACAACCAAAATGTAAACTGCAAAAGTATATGAATGTTGAAAGTCTGGAACATAAATGTGAGCTGTGCAAGAAGAAAAAGACATAGCAAAATTCAAGCCTAGTTTTTAATCTGCACTGAGCCCTTCTTGAACTGCTCTGACTAGCTTGTCTATTTTTCACCAGCAAGACAGGATAAATAAATCCATGTGTAGTGGTGTGGGTTCCCAGGAGAAGCACTTTGAGAAACTTCCTCAGGTGAAAGATACAGCTGGATGCAGGCTTTACATTACTGACCAGCAGAATGGCTGATCAGTACAGGAGCTCTGAAACTGAGTTGCTTTTTTTTCTTAGTAGACAGTACAATAGGGATTCTCTTTTCTATTGCTGTGCCATCCATTTTTTAATACTTTGTCAGTGATTGATGTACAGCTGTCCTCTCAGCCCCTCATTTATTCCTAGTGCTCTGCCAGCATTCGTTTAAAAATGGTGTTCACCTACTGATAACAAACTATCCAAAGTCTACCAGCACAGTAGTAAGACTTTAAACTAAGTATTCTTGCACAATTCAGCCCTTCCCTATTTTTATTTCTTGCTTTTTATTTTCAATTACTCCTCATGCCTTCTTTTCTGGAGTGTTTTTTATACACAGTACTCAACGTGACTGTGGAAACTGAATCACTTGATGGAGACTATACAGTAAATTCAGTTTTTTTAGGCATGGAAACATCAAGAATTAAAAGGGCATTATAAGGTCTGTGCAGTTAGAAGAAAGCTGAAGACAACTTTTTACAGTCAGCAAACTTGGTAGTGAAGCTGGAGAAAATCCCCAAGGAGAATGTGAAAGTAACAGTGATGGGAAGCAAAGCAGAGAAGGGAGGTGCCCTTCATCAAAAAGATTTACTACAAAAAAAAAAAGTGAAAACAAGAACACAGACTGCAAGTAGGAAGGGGAATTTGTTGTCAGTCTGCCATGCAATTCTGGGCTCATTTGTTTTCTTCACGTCATGAATCTTTTCCACTCAATCAAGTTGAAAAATGGAGTATTTTTTAAAATTTAATTTACCAAAACTAACTTGTATTGGAGATTTCACAGCAGTTCTGAAATTGTTAATGTGATTTTCAAAATTGGATTTTTTTTTTTTTTAAAGATTTTGTTTCAGAAAGGAGCATAGAAAAAAAAGACAGCTTTTTAAGTGGTATCACTTCTTAAAGACTCAGTATCTTCATTTAGAAAGTCTGTCATTGGTATTTTGAGTAAAGCATGGGTTCATCATCTATTATCTCACTGTCTATTTTTGTCAGTTCATGCAATTGTAGAATCATCTGGGGTGGAAGGAACCCTTAAAGGTCATCTAGTCCAACTCCCCTGCAGTGAACAGGGACACCTACAGCTACATCAGGTTATTTAAATTAAAAAACAAAAACAAAACAAACACCAAAAAACAACCCTTTATCAAATCTAAGCCTCCCCCTCTCTTAGTTTGAAACCCCTTGTCCTATTAGAACAGACTTGCTAAAGAGTCTGTCTCCTTCTCTCTTATAACTCCCCTTTAGATACTGAAAGGCTGCTCTCAGGCCTCCCTGGATTTTTCTCCAGGCTGAACAGCCCCAGCTCTCTCAGCCTGTCCTCAATGGGAAAGTGTTTCACCTCTGGGATCATTTTTGTGGCCCTCTTCTGGGTGGACTCTAACAGGTCCACATCTCTCCTGTGCTGAGGACTTCACATCTGGATGCAGTACTGCAGGTGAGGTCTCACCAGCAAAGAGTAGAGGGGCAGGGTCACCTCCTTCTACCTGCTGGACACATTTCTTTGGCTGTAGCCCAAGATATGGTTGGCTTACTGGGCTATGAGGCTCACATCCAGCTTACCATCCACCAGATTCCTCAATCCTTTCATCTCCTAGCTTGAAGGGACTGCTGTGACCCAGGTGTAAGACCGTGCACTTGGATTTATTAAACCTTCTGTAGTTCTCCTGGGTCCACTGCTCAAATCTGTTTATGTCTTTCTGGATGGCATCCTTTGTGTTGACTACATTTCACAGCTTGGTGTCATCAGTTAAACGATTTAACATCAATTCTGTAGTGTAGAATTGGTACCAGCACCGGTGTGTATACGTAAGAACTGACTCTGCAAGAAGATAGAGGCTTATAAGGTAGGCTCTACTTCTGTATATTGTTGCAATGGCCTCAGGTTGCACTAGGGAAGGTTAAGAGTGGGTATTGGGAAGAAATTATCCACAGAAAATGTGATCAAGCATTTGGATGGGCTGTCCCATTGGATGGGCTGTCCCATGGTGGTGAAGTCCCATGCTTGGAAGTTGTTTTAAGAGATGTGTGAAAATTGTGCTTAGAGTCATGATTTAGCAGTGGACTTGTAGTTTTAGGTGATGGTTGGAGCTGATGATCTTAATGATGTTTTCTAATGCAAATGCCCCTGTGATTCTATATGCCATTTCCTACAACCTGCAAGGTTACCTTTCTCTGGAAAGAAAAGTAATAGAAGAAAAAGCCTAAATTTGTGTTCTTACAATTCCATGAGATATAAAATAAGAATAATTTGGCTGCTGCTAATAAAGTTAATTGTTAAATTTAAATAAGCTCTGTGACCTCTACAATTTGCTCATGTGTCCCATTCCCTCCCTGAAGCCTAGCTACCTATGCAGTCTAGCTCAGGACTGGTCTTTCTGTTGGAGCTGCAGCTCTAACTACTCACAGTGAGTCTGGACATAGCAGGAAGTGGGATTTTGGCTTGTGATGGTGTTTGTTTCTAAAGCGTCCTTTCCTTTCCATTTTGTAGAGTGCCCTTTGCTTCTGGAGTGGATCAGAACTGTAGTACTTGGCTCCTGAATGTGCATCCGAAGGAATTTGCTGGTAATGGTTCTTGGAATCTGTTAATTGAAAATAATAATGGATAATGACGAATCCAGGAAGGTGAGAGACTTTTGAAGTTTGTTACTGTGTAGGGAAACAATGAGTGATTTAGCAGAAACTGAAACTCTTAGGGAGACGCCTTAAAAGCAGAGTTCACCTTAAGAAGTTTATGCCTTCATCCGCACACAGGAATGAGAAGAAATTGATGTATAGCACTCGACCTACACACTTAGTGATTTGGTCCCATCTGAAGGCTGTTTAATGTGGTTCAGTCATGGTGACCTAATGCTTAGTCCTTCTGCTTCACAAAGTACATCGCAAATCTGCAGAGGAACAGTTGTTTAAGAAAAATAACTGTATGCACGTCTGGAAAATCATTTTATTCTATACTTAATATATACAAAAGCATCAGATGAAAGGCTTTTAAGTCATAAATATTAAACATTATACTACCTTTATCTGTTTAAAAATGAAAACAACCAAATAATCTGTTGCTATGCAACGTCATGCAAGTAAGTTAAGAACTGGCAAAAGTAATTAATACAAAAGATGTGACTAAGTATGCTATGTATGAGGCCTGTCCTGAACCACTTCAACTCTCATAAAATAAATTTTACAGTGGAATTGATTATTTAATGCATGTTTGGGCAATGCTTAATAATTGGTCCTGGAAATTCCTTTTGCTAATGAGTGTTATGCCAGGGGATGTAGTTGTCTCTTTATTTTATTATCTCCTGTGCTTCAGGACATAATGAATGCACCTAGGTAATGCCGACAAATCAGATTATTCAACTGCTAAGTAAGCTCTCTTTGTGATCCCTTCTTCTCTGTTATGGCTTACACAATCACAGTATGTCTAATTTGAGATCTTACATCTGTAAACAAATGAAAGGCAAATATGAGAGGGGAAATATTGCAATCTAAAATGGTACAGCCCGGAGGCAAGGGAAATAAGCATGGGATAAAGCAGGCTCTACAATACAAAGCCACTAATGATAATTGTTCCTGTACAAATAGCAGAAGGATGATGTGGGTTAATAGAGGGATCGCAAGGTATCTGTGGAGACAGATCTGCTGAATTGTTGTTAAGTGGATTGAAGAGCCTAAGGTACAGAAGGGTTTAAATACTTTCAAAAGCTTTTTTTTTTTAATATATTTTTTTAAGGTAATAGGAATAAGGTTACTATCCAAGTAAAATACTCCTACCATATGTTTAGAATAAAGAGAGAAAAAGGGATTTTTATGATTTCCCATTTAAAAACAGTATTATAGATTAGACTACCAGAGTTTTTACATTGACTGTAAATGCTTGGCACAAAGCACAGCAAACTGAATAACTATCAGAACATAATTTCAGTATGTGCTATTAATTGTGAATAAGCATAAAGTATGCCTGAGGGCAGCTCAAAATTCATTTCTCACTAGTATTAATAAGAGCTTACAGAAATATAGGAATACAAACATCAACTAGAAAAAAAGAAAAGGAAAAAAAAAAAAAGGATAGGATAGAATGATTTTGAAGGAATTGGTACTGGAAATGCAGTGCTTCCTCTTTTCCCTTCACCCTCTTATTTGGCTGGTAACATCAAGTTACCCAGTGAAAAGTTTATCTTGTGAGTCTTGTAGTCAACTAATGTGGTAGTTGAACTTAGGATCTCTGTCTCATATTCCTATGATTATACTGTTTATACATTAGTCATACACTGCCCAACTACAAATGACTTGCAGTTAAGATCTTGTGCAAGGTCAGCACTGGGGGGAGGAGTGAGAAGTGATATTAAACTGGAAGAGAAGAAGCTTCATCACTTCACTCATATTACCATGTCTGAACATCCAGACCTTTGTGCAGTTGGAAAAAAAAAAACAATGAAGGGTAAAAAATTTTAAAAAAGAACAAAAACCAGATGAAGTAATCCCTTCAGTTGCCCCTATCTCAATACAAAGGTACATACCTTAAGAGGCAACAACCAACGATTGAGAACATCAGCAACTGCTGGGAAATGATTCTCTGTGGAAGTTCAGCCTGGAGAAAAGAAGGCTGCAGGGTGACCTCATTGCAGCCTTTCAGTACCTAAAGGGAGCCTACAAACAGGAGGGGAGTCAACTCTTTGAAAGGGGAGATAACAGCAGGACAAGGGGAAATGGTTTGAAGTTGAGGGAGGGAAGATTTAGGTTGGATGTCAGGGGGAAGTTCTTTACTATGAGAGTGATGAGGTGCTGGAACAGCTGCCCAGAGAAGCTGTGGATGCCCCGTCCATCCCTGGAGGTGTTCAAGGCCAGGTTGGATGGGGCCCTGGGCAGCCTGGGCTGGTATTAAATGTGAAGGTTGGTGGCCCTGCGTGTGGCAGGGGTGTTGAAGATTCATGATCCTTAAGGTCCCTTCCAACTCGGGCCATTCTGTGATTCAGATGTAGAACCTGCATCCCAGTAAAAGAGGTTATCTAACAAAATGTTCTTGGAAACTTGTCTCTTTAGAAACAGAATTTAGGGTGCCAATGCAGAGCTGATTAGGAAAATGAGAATACCCTCTCTGAGATAAATTACCATATCTCATACCAGCTTTAATGATGAACTTCAGGACCATGTGTGTAACAGGTAATCCTTTCTTCATTTGTGTGGCTATACACATCTACACAGATTTCTTCAGTGCAGAACATTTTCCTGCCAGGGTGGTGTTGCATGACGTAGGTGGCTGAGTGGAATAGGTAACTGTTTATACGCATCTTTTCTTACAGCGCTGCAAAAGCACAACAGAAAGAAACTGAAGTGTCAATTGTGCTTTGGTTACCCAAACCAAACTGCTCAGCAACTGCCTCAGATTGTTTGTAGAAGATGCCCTTAAGCGTTACACAAAAGATGCAAACCAGTGGTAGAGACTAAATTATTGAAAATAGCAGGATTAAAGCTCTGTGGGGCTATGAATGTGAGGATGGCTGTAGTGTCAGTAGTTGAGAGAGACTTTCAGCAACAACCACCAGGAAAGAGCGCTAAGCTGTATGAAACTGGATGCTATGAGTAATCATATAATTAGCTTTGTACATAAGAAAGAACAGGGATGATTTTGTGACCTTGAGGCTATTTTACCTTCTGCTTTTTGTTGAAATAGTGTATGAGGCTATGTACTTCCACGTGCGCCCACAGAAGTTTCAGAGGTAGAAATGCAATGCCCGTCAGAGAATTTTGCATAATTGCATCTCATTTGCACATCTTTGTGGGTGCTTTATTATGATCTGAATTATCAGGTTTTTTTTCCTCAAGTAATTAACATTACAGTAGGTCAGTAGAACAGTATATATAATTGAATTCTGTAACAGGCAGCATGAGTAATTAACTGACTTAGACTGGCCGTGAGTCTACACGTGTGCTATGATCACACTACTTAATGCAGATGTAAGAGCATGTTCACATTTTCTGTGGGCAGTTGTCTGCAGCAAAAAGGAGAGTATGAGGTGCTTCCATAGCACCAGCATTTTGAGCTGCCACAGCCAAATCTGTCTGAGACCAAGGTCTCATAAAAAATTACTCTTTCACTCTCCAGCTGTTTCTTTATAGCGGTATTAGTGCTGAGAAAGTCATTTGATACCTTAATCTTTTTTCTCCCCGTGCTTATGCCTAAAAACAGCTGAAATTCTATACAGCCATCCACATCTTAAAAAAAAAATAAGAGATTAAAATTGTCTTGCTAATTCGAACAGTAACTTTTTTTGCATATATTGCATATGTTAGTTTGTTTAATATCTTCTAATCTGAATATTGTTCAAATGGGAGAAAAAGTTTTGGGCCATATCTTTAGGCACTTACAGAATCTTCGGGCTTCTTCCCTGCTGAACTAAAGAGGAATTCTATAGTTGCCTGTAAAAGGAACAGGACTAGATTTTTAAATCGTCCTACAAAGCATTGAGGCTCTATTAAAGAAATGTACTTTCACAAAGGAGTAGAAGAAAAAGCTGCCAGTCTAACTTATTCCATATAACCAAGAGGGTGATTAAATGTTCCAAATATGCAGAAGTCAAATATCCCATTTCTCCTTTAAAATCTTTTCCTTTTATAGGCTGTGGGTTATACTCCCTGCTTTGAAAACCTGTGCTGTTTAGGAACAAGAACTTATTTACAGTTTTAAAAACTTGCAACTAATCTTGGATGAATAGTCTAAATTACCCTTTGGCAGAGAAGTTGTAATTTCTAAGCCAGCACACAACTGCATTTTGCATTAGTTCAGCAATATTGGGTACTTTGAGGGGTTAAGAATGAAATATTTTCCATGATTCATATCTCTTTTAGCTTGAAAAGTCAACAACTCGATTTCAGTGTAGCCAAAAGAGGTTTTCAGTCCAAAATGTCTCATTGCTTGCAATTAATTTGGGTTCTTGCAGCTAGAGTTTTGTATCACAATGCATTAATGCATGAAAGCAGCTGCACGATGAGTAGTGCCACATGTTTAAACTAAAAATAATCTGTGTACATTGTTGCTGCACAAACAGTTGTACATTTTGGTAACTGAAGATAATCTGTTTGTTAAAACAGGAGAGATGCAGATGCGTAGTGGTAGAAATGTGAGGGTGACACTTGTGTGTTGTGCCTCCTCATCCCACCCTCCCATGGCTGGCCTGTTCTGTCTTGGCTAGGCTACTGAACACGTGGAAACTGCAACTAAACTTTTTGTGGCAAATATAAACAGGCAAATGGAAATAACTGACATTTCCCTGAAACAAGGAGTTCAGAACATAGACAACTGACATGGGACTTTGGTGGGGTTTGGGGAAGAAGCTCTGCTAGTTTAGAATTAATTCTGTCTTGCAGACATATCAATGGAAGAGGAAAAAAAAGGCAATTGAAAATTGTATGCTTTCCAACTTGTTAAGCTCCAAATCTTTCTTCCATTTAGAGGCCAGTGTTTTGTGGCCCTGCTGAACAGTCAGTGCCTTTCAGGAAAAGAAAACTCTAGAAAAATTAATTCTGATCCTCATCTTGCTAAGGCGCATGTAATCTTTGGGTCTCAAAAGCCCTCGCTTCTACTTCCAGCTTTGCACCCTGGGCTCTGGCTCACTTTAGGACTGAAAGCATACAGAGGAAAGCTTAAAGACTGCTTTTTATTTTATTTTATTTTATTTTATTATTATTATTATTATTATTTTATTTTTTTCCCCCTCCTTCATTTGTTCTACATCTAAAACCAGTTCTGGCTTATAGTACTTACCATGTCCATTATTGGTTGTCCAGTACAGTGCACTAGAGCCTGGGTCTTGCTTATGCTGGAAATCCTAGTCTGGTTTTTAAGAACATACGCAGCTATGTTTCCAGTCAAGCAGCTTAAATTAATTTACCACTTGAAATGATGAGGCTCCATTACTGCAGGTAAGTCTGATCTCATTTGACAGGTTCCATGTGATGGTTGATTACTGAGTGAAACCTGTACAGTATGTGCCCTATCTGGGCATAGTAACAGAATGGTAATATGGTTGAAAGTTAAAGAAGCAGGAGATCATGTCAAATGGATTATCATCATGGATCTGTTTATAAACTAGATGGTTGTAGCCATTTACCTGTCATTAGGGTAAACTTCTAATTATGTTTTCAATAGTTGTCTGCTCTTGGATCTGTCAAGTTATACAGGTTAATGAGAACATGTTATCATGCAGATCCATACTTCCTGGCTGTCTGTAAATGACACAGCACTGCTTATGACTGTGTAGAATGCTGCAGTGGAGACCACATAGAAAAGGCAAGAGAGATTTAGTAAAGTGCTTAGCTCCCCATTAAAAAGAAGGTGAGAGGGAATTTTTCAGTCCAGAGCATCAGATTTAAAGAGATTGATCTGTGATTATAGAAAATGGCTGCTGTATCATCTTTTCCTTGTCAAAGGGGCAATGTAAGAGGATATATACTTTCTATTCAGGACTGTAGTTGAAAATGCTTAACTCCTAAGGGTGCAGAATTTAACTACCAACTGATTATTTGAGCTAAAAAGAGTTGGTGGTATTTGAGTTCTTTTTTTCCTCCTTATTTCAAACAGGTTTTGTGCCTTTGTCCCTTTATATTTATTTACTTATTGGGAGCCCCTGTAACGTACAATACCTTACACACTATGTTGGCAGACAAGTAGATGCAGCTCTGGCTTCTCATCTGTGCATTCTGGATCTATAATGACAGTTCAAAAAACAAAAAAAGGGGCTAAAATTTTTTATGTTCCTGCTTTTGCCAAGATAATCTTGCTTATATGTTCTTTAAGCCAGGATTTTCAGTAACAATAGTATAAAGATGTATAATCCTTAACCTTGCATTTTAACCAGTAAGCTCATTTGTTTTTCTTTATATGCACTATACAGAAATGCTGTTGTTTGTTCAGACATCCTCCCTTTTCCAGAGTTGTGCCATAGATGTGCTTGTGTGCGTAAAGAAAAAGACCAGAATAAAAGGAGCTGTTATAAAGTGAAGCTAGAGGAGAAAAAAAAAAAAAAGAAAAAAAAAAGACATGCTAATCTCATGTAGTACTGAAGATTTGAGTACTGACTCTCTTTACCTGTGTTGTTCTTTTCAGACTGATTTTAATGCACTGTTTTAATGCACATATATAAACTCTCCAATTTTTATTTCTTTAGGAGAGGCTTAAAGACAGCATCCCAGTACCTAAGATTTCATTCTTAAGCTTATTTTTCTTTCCCACAGTTGCATCATGCAATATTAAATACAGATTATTCAGCAATATGAGAATGGTACCTTACATTCTTAGAAGACATCCATGCTATAATCCACTGACAACTACCATTTATCTTCAGTGCATAACTTTAGACCTCTGTACAACATGGGTAAATGAAGTCCAAACCTTTAGTTTTCAAGACAGTAGGTTACTATAGTCAGTTAATGAGCTGTCCTCGTTATTTCTGTGCATCTAATCCTTCTGTTCTCTTAGGCTTGGGCATCTCTTTTTCACAACCTAAAATGCTCTCTGCTTATCCTCTAAATTATTTCTGAAGGGAGAATTAAAGTCTGTTCTTTAACTGCCTTTTGCCTAGGCTGCCCATCCAGCAGGTGGGTAAATCTCTTCCTAAGCCTGAAGAGTGATGGGGACAAAAAGTCACAAGCAGTCCTGCAAAATGGGAACTCTGCCCCTTTATCTGTTGCGAAGCTGCACCAGTCTGCAGGGCGCAAAAAATGTATTTTTCAGTAAACCCAAGGGAGACCATAAGAAGGTATGTGACAATTTACTATCTTAGTTGTTATCTGTCTGGGATGAGGAATAGCTGCCTCTGATTCTCATACCCCAAACTATGTCAGCACTTCATTTTAAAGAGCGGGTGAAGTAATAGACTTACTGTTGGGAGCAGGAATTGAAAACAAGAGCTTACACTACTACCATTCCTGGATGACAATTCAGTATTTCATTGCTTGCTGTTTCTCAGGCTCTATGCATCTAACATTCACTGCTACACAGACACAGTCTCGAAAAGCAGAAACGGAAAACCATCCCCATCCTGTTTTTTGCACAGCACTGTCTGTGATCTGTTCACAGGCACTGGTCAAACTTTCAGGGTGTTAGGCTCGGGGAAAGCTTGTTTATGAAACCCAAGTAGCATCATCTGCGGATGAATCAAGACAGTTTGCAGCTCAGTATATCACTGCTTTCAGCAGTACTCAGTAATAGAATGTGTTTAGTCATTCATTTCAGCCTTCCTAGTAAGCATATAGGTGTGTGTTGACTCCTGGTGCTTAAAAACAGTAGTAAGATTAGTTGCTGTTTTTACATCTCTGCTGTTTTTACTGCTTTGAACTTCAATGTCTATGTTGTATGTAATTTGTAATTTACTATCTGTTCTGTTTCTTTCCCCTTTCTCCTATACTGGAAAAGGCAGTCCTTAGCAAAATGAGTTGCATCTGGAAGCATTCAAAGGCCAAAATTCAGTCAAAAACCTTTGAAGGGGAGGTCTAAGAACTGCAGCATTTCAGATTCCAGATAAAGTTTTGAAAAATTTCAGTTTAGGATTCCATTTCATTCTCTATTTTCTCATTTCTGCTATTGCGTTTACCTGTGAAATTGAATGTGTTTTGTAACAATGTAAATGAACTTATTAGGAATAGAAAGAAATGCCTTCTTAGATAGACTCAGCATGCTATAGACCAAGGTTAGCTCCAAAAGGCCTTAGTACTTACCATTTAGAGGGCACAAAGACGTATCTTCAAGACTCCATCTCAGTTGCTATTTTGTGTCCTTTTTCAGCTTAGCCTAGAATAACGATTATTGCAAACTAGTAGTGTCTAACGAGTAGATGTGATAAAAATAACTTTCTAGACTTGATAAAGAAAAATAAACAAAGTGTCTTTGAGTGGTACAGGAAAAACTTTTGTTTTTCAATTGTATTAGTACTTATAAGTACAGAATTGCTTGCTGGTGTGTTAATAGTGAAGCTATTGAGTCTACCTGCTGCAATGCTAATGACTTTGTGTGTTTGAAAATTGTTTAAGGATGGTTGTCTTCTCCAATTGAGATAAGGCAGAGATGTGTTCCCCACACGAATAGATGTGTTGGCTGTCTGCAGGCCAACTCTGCTGTGGAAGTATAAGAAATACTAAGATATAATATAAATACATTTATATCTGTATTATCAAATATCAACTACTTTTTGCACATGAACATAGTTAGCATGCACCATCTGCTAGTCATTTTTCTATTTGAAAAAAAAGAGAACCAAAAGGAGAATTTGCGGCTTTCTGTTTCTCAGCATTTTGTATATCATCTTATTTGGGCTGACACCTGTGCATTCAGTTTCCAAGAGCAAACTTTATATGCATGTGTTAAAGACAGTTTCAACTCACAGCAATTCAGTATTTTTTTTCTTAAATTTAGTTGATTTTCTATTTGGGATCTTTGCTAATGTACCAGGAAAATTATATTTGTAAGAGCACAGGAATAAAAAAAATACAAAATCATTCTTTGTCCATTGTATTATCTTGGCAATATAATGGTAGCATGCTCAGTATTCACTTGGGCCCAGAATTTGAACTCTTAGAGATCCACATTCCTCATTTACAGGCAGGACTCGCCTGTTAGGAAGGCTCTCCTTAACCTATGGGTGTGGGTAACCAGAGCTCTAACAGAGAACCTATTTATTTTAATTAATTGTTACTGTTATTTTCAAGGACTGAACATCTGAGGGATGAAGTGAGCAGTTGTGATTTCAAAGCCACAAGAAAAGAACAAGCTGGATGATCAGAGAGAGGCCCCCAGAAAACTGTGAGTGCAGCCCAGCATCCTGTGCCAAAAGCAAGCACTTCAAGCACATTCAAGTGCACTACAAGCTCCTGGGGGGATGAGAACAAGTGGTACTGGAACAAGAGAGACAAACAATGCACATATCAAAGTAAGTAGTTACGCTGTGTACTGGAAGTATTAAAATACAACACAAAGAATAAGAAATGGGAGACAGTTCAAACTACTGCTGTCAGCACCAAAAATGCCTACTTTTATTTTGTGAAGTGCATTTCAGGGAAGTGGAAAAGAATATAGAAAGCAATATATGTAAGGAAAGATGAAGGAGGGGGAGGTTTGGGGTTAAAAGGTTCCAAAGTTTTTAAACAAGGTGTTTATTAAATAATAGAACACTGTGTGGTTCACATACAAATAGGAGTGGAACACTGTGTGATTCACATACAAATAGGAGCTGAGCTTTTACTACAATTAGATAAAGCATGCTTAAATAAAGAAATAGTGTCACTGGCCATGTAGAAATGCTACTTGGGGCTATGAATTTGAACAAGTGGTAGGAAAAACAAGAAATCTAAAGCATGAGCAAGTGTGACTCAAGGACTGTGTCAAAAGGGTAGCAGGATAAAACAACTGTTAGTTCCCCTTTGGATTTGGAAAAGCATTTGAAGTAGTAAAATGAAGTAGATAGCTAGATAGTCTTATTAAAATAGCAACAATAAATGACCCTTTCCCAAGCAAGGCCAAGTAATGATGCTGATTTGGACTCAACAGCAGGAGCTGGAAAAGAATCTTTTTCCTTGTTTGGCTAGCTTTCCCCATTTAAGTACTTTAAACATTGCTGGGCTTTTCCACTTTTATTTTTATTTTTCCATGCCTAGGGAGGCCAATGTGGAGAGAAGGGTCCTGCTCTATGCATTACAGAGTGCACAGTAACTTATGGTTCAAGATTTGCCATTACCATAAGATTTTGGAGAAAATCCTATATAAAACTTTTCCAACACTCAGGAGACTTATTACTAGCTTCCTTATCAAATCCCATCTCAGTAATGGGCCACACAGGGAATGTAATCTCTGTGACTGTTGGGCAGTGGAACCTAGACAAGATACTTTACAAAAATGAAGTACTGTTTTCAGACAATTGCACAGATACTGTGTTTGAGCACCAGCAAGTTAAATAACCGATGCACGTCAGTTTTTATACCATTTCAGCCTTTTAAAAAAAAAATCACTCTAGGAAAAAACAACTTCTGCAAAAAGAAACTTGCAAAAAGAAACTTGCAAAAAGAAATAAATGGCAGAATGGCAGACGTTTCTAATATGGTGGTGGTGGGGATGGGAGGGAAGGAGTCTAGGGATGGGAAGGGTGTCTAGCTACCATGCTAAGCCTTTTAGAATGTGACTATTTTATTAGGAATTGAGGTGTACAGGCTGTTGTCAACTGGTAGTCTTCAAACTTTCAGTGAGCACCTATTCTTCAATTCTTATTATTTTTTACTCCCAGCTTTGTTGACACCATTTGTCTTTCCTTTGTTGCTGTCCTTCACTCACTTACTTTCCCCTACTTGCAGCATTACACATTCAGTGCTGTGCCACTTCTTTTCCAATGCACTAGCTGTTCTTTTGAATGAAGTGTATGCTGACTAAGCCCTTTTTTTCTTTTTTTGAAAGGAAGTGAGGCAGTGCTGTAAAATCTGAAAAAGAGCAAAGGAGTGAGATCTTCTGTCCAGTTGTTAGCTGTCTGGAGAGTGAGTACTGAACAAAACGAACTAGCTAATTCTCAGATGTGAGTACATTTGCCAAATCATTGGCTCTGAGAGTATTGCTTAGGGCTTGTCCATACAGCATCATTATGCAGTTTGTGATTATCTTAAAGATGATACTCAGTGGTGTGACTGTGTGACTCTAATCTATACATACAGAGATGATGTGGCAGACTCTTACTTCTAAGTTTAGCAAATCAATTGGGAACAAAGTGCAGGTTTTCCAAAGAAATACTCTAGTGTTCTTCCCTGAGAAACTTTATTCCTGCCTTTTTACTACAGTAGGATGGTAAATAAGCTAATGCAATTTCTGAGCCTTTTGCCACCTCATCTGTAAACAATAATTCTCTTTCAAATCACCCATAACTGTTCTAAATGAAAACAAATACCAAATATTGGAGACAGCCTGTAGTGTTTTTTGTTTGTTTGTTTTTTTCTTGGGGGGGGTGGGGGTCAGTTTTGTTTATTTATTGTGGTGTTTTTTTTTCCAGAAAAAGGTCATCTTTTGTGTTTCAGCAGTATGTAACTAATATATAGAACACCACCACCAAAAAAGGCAACCAGGAAAGTCCAAAGTTAACTATGCTGCAAGGATTCCTACTGACCCAAATTCTTAGAAGATTCATCACACACAGGACAAATATAAGTAGCCATATCTGGTAAGAACATTGTATTTATAGTGTAGATAAGTTTATCCTAGATCTGGAGTTCTGTTTCCACTTAGCGTGCTCTACAAACCTAGAAAAAAAAAGAAATAAACAGGTCTGAGTTAGCATGAAAAGAAATAAGTTACTTAGAACGAATGAAGACTGCCCATAATCACATCAGAACTGAGCCATTTAAATGAAACACTTTAACTTCCAATTAGTTCATTTGGTGAGGAGAACAGCGTGGCTATCTCTGTCAAGATAAGAACCTCTTACATTACCTAAGTGTGCTTCATGACAGGTGAAGAGCAAGGATATAGGAAAATAATTAGGCTGTGGGAAAAGAATGACCTCCTTCAAGGAGTATGCAAATAAAGTACAAATGTCTATAGTCACTCAGAAAGCAGTAACATAAATAAGACATATGAGACAATTAGAATTGTTTCCAGTTTTCTTTCTAGCAATCTCCCGCAAAATAACATTAAGAAAGAGTATGGAAGAAGATCAAATAGAATTTCAACGCAGGCATTTGTTTTCAAATTCTGAGACATACATGCTTCCCTCACCTCTCATCAGAACACATGTGCAGGACTGGTTTTCATGCAAGCAGATAAAAAGAGCTGTACCTAGTTGTTTACTGTACATATGTTGTGTAGTTACTGCCCATTGCATTTCTGTCTCTCACTCTTAATCGCCTTAGAAAAATACCTTCCCAGTACATCAACATGCATCAGACAGAATTGCAAACATTTTACTGTTATTCTCATAGTGAAAAAATGCATTCAAATTCATTAGCTTTTAACAAAAAGAATGCCCTGCGTTTCCTGTTCTTTCCTTGGCCATTTCCTGTCTCAGTTGCTGTTTTTGACTACGGATACAGACACTGAATGTTCATTTCACAGCACATGACAGGACAGGTTTTGGTGACAGGAGTCTGAGTGCTCAAACTGCATTTGATGACAAGCGTGAACCTCTGAAGTTTTTGTTACAGTGCTTGCTAAAGCTACAACAGTCAAGGAAGGATGCCAGTTTAGTTTACTTCCTGCACAGTTCCCCTGCTGGCAGAATAAGAAGGCAGGATGCAGAATCAGCAGCCTTAGGGGTTTTCTCTTCTACAGCAACTGCTGGCCAGGCAGGCGTGAGCAGGCAAGTTAACAGTGACTTCCAGGGCTGGAAAAAGAGATTGAAGCATGGCACAGAAAACATGCTTGGTGCCAGACACATGCAGGCAGGGAAGATGGAAACACATCAAACAAAGCCTGGTACCTCACCCACATAACCAGCTTTTGCTCAGATCCTTCTGATTTTGAATTACTGGATTCTTAGTCTTTGAATTCATAGTTAATTTTTTGAAGGGCTGAACTAGTTCCATGGAAGCTGTACCTTTCTGGGAGGTATAGGCATAGGCTAGAACAGACCAGTTCACTGCTCCTGAGGCGCTAAGGCTCCGCTGGGTTAATGGTTACCACATGCACATGCAAATCCCAGGATCTATTTCCCTCATCACCTCAAGATACTGGGAAAAAAAAAGTGATCTGATTTAGAGTCTCTTACAGCACAACTCTTAAGCTGTTTCCCATATATGTGAAAGACCTTGTGAAGAAGAGTAAAAGCAGCTGCATCTACCCTATCTTACCGAATGGCTTAAACGTTGTGTCCCTCAGCAGTGCTGAACAGTAAGAACAAGTCCCTTCCAACACACACAAGGCCTATAGCCATACGCATTTTCTAAACATAGAATCACAAATCCATTTAGATTTTATTCTGGTGCTTGTGAAAGGGTTGGAACAGCTCTTATCTGAGCTTCTGCACTCACCTGCGGCTCTAGCCTAAGGCAACACCTTGGTTTGCAGAAGTCTCAATTTCAGAATTTCTTTGCTATTAAGAAACCAGCCACATACCAGACAGCTAAGCCAAGCCACTGTATGTTGATGAGACTCTCACAATAGATTTTTTGAATGCTGTTAAGCAGTAACTTCAGTAACAATTGATTCAATGAAGTGCAATACTGATATTCTGATTGAACTCTGATTGAACATAGGTTACAGTTCCTCGCTCACCATTTGAGAAGGGCCTTTACACTGTGGATGGAAAACCAAGTCATAGAAGCCTTTGATACCCTTCCAATAAACCACATTCAAAGCCTCAGATTCTGTTACTTGAAAACCAACAGAACATACTCACATTGCTTTCAGTAGAGGAGGTGCTGGAAAGAGCTTTATTTTGTTTCGAGAACTTTTGTGGAAGGAGTTAGAAAAACAGTGGTAAATCTTCCCTTTGCATCCATTAAATATCAGAGAACAAAACACTCTTATGTGATTTCTGTCCATGCAACAGCACTGCATTTCCAACACAGCTGGTGGAAAGAAACAAGTAGCAGGGAAATAAGTTAAAAATCACTCTTGTGAACAGCTCTGAATCCAGAAACAAGGAAGAATGTAGGTTTCATCTCAGATTCAGTCAAAGGAGAAATCAAAGTCTTGCTGAGATTTGTTTCCAGACAAAATACAATGGCAAGAAATAGTCACGTTACATGCTGATTACATTCCCTACTCTAGCAGAGAATTTAGTTCTCATCCACTGTACTAGTCTTTTTCCATTTATTCACCTGAGAAATCATACCTTCACTACTACCAGGTAGTCTGTCATTACCTTATCCACAGAAAATATTATAATCTGTTTTTCCCCTTCTCTCTTTCATATTTACTGGGGGGACAAAGAGAAAATGAAACAACAAACCTGTAGACTGTAGGCAATTGTGAAAAAGAGACACCTCCCCCAAATGCTCAAAATGAAGATTTAAAAACAAAAATTAACCAACCAAATGCATAGAAGCATTTGAATTTTCTTAGATAATTTCACGTGTATGTATAAATAGCCAACACACAAAGCTGGTTCAGTGGTACATATGTGTTCTGAATAGGAAAAAAAAAAAAAAAATCCACATTCCTATCATCTAGTAGATGCTTGTTTTTAATCATCAATTTTAGAACTTTTTATAGCTATGTGAATGATATGAAAATTCAGAAAATGTCTTTTGCAGCTTTAAACATCAAACACACTAGTGGGGAGATAGATTCACCTTCCAAGCAGTGGAAAGATACGACACTGACCTTATAGCTTCAGGAAGTCATAAACAGAAATTGTTCTTCCCTACACTCTTAACAAGCCTTTATTTTCTCTGCTTTCTTTTCCATGCAGCCACACTTCAGTCTTGTGGATTTGCCAGTCTGCTGTGTCAACACCCAAGGCTGACTGAAAGCATTCATTCAAGAAGCAAACCCAGAGGAACACGTATCAGCTTTTGCTAATGAACTCTGTCAAGGTTCATCTGTGTTCAGAAGTATCAAGTACAGGTAATTTTAGTGATGCTATACTTGTGCACATACATAGGTACACTGAACTGTAAATGAAGTCTGTATTTTTAAAATGTTTTCAGATGTTTGGCACTTAATTCTTTTCAAAAGAACACCTTTCTGAGATTTAACTATACATACACTCAGCTCAGCTTGGGGCAATAATTAATGATTTAACGTGGGCAGATCATCTGCCTTAATACCAAAGTAGGAAAGTGTGTATCACTTTCAGCTGAACATAATGCCCTACATCTCAGGGGAAGAACCTCCATGCTTAGATCTGTTTGCTGCCTACTATCTTGCACCCCTGGAGATTGAAGACAAATCTTCAAAAACAAGGGTTTAGTAAAAGTAAATAAGTGCAAAAAAAAAAAAAAAAAAAAAAAAAAAACTATTAATCTGTCAGACTTCCATTGCTATTTGGAGTGACTTAATGGCAATCTTCACGAGGGGCTATAGTAGCTATATAGTATATAGCTGTGTATAGTAGTATATAGCTGTGGCTCCATGCACCAGAACCAGACAGAAATCCAAGCTCCAGTTCTGACATGCAGTTTCAGCTGATTGATGACACTCCAGCTGCTAAGCTGATGCTTGTCTGAGGAAAAATCATTTCTTATGCCTACCCTACTCTTTGGCTCTGCATACCGTACACGTCCCTGTAGAGCATAGTTTATACAGTAGGCCTTTATGCAATTGTGCCTAAGGTTCTGAGGATATCATCTGATGGTTTTTTGTTATTTTTTTTTCCCCTCTTTTTAAATGTAGTTTGGTCACGTCAATCCCTAAAGTTACTCTGTTCAAAGAGTATGTAAGGATCAATATTTGGTTACAAGGTTTAAAAGATCCTTCCCATTTTCTTATTTGCCCAGGGAAAAATAGATTCTTTCAATGAGACATTGTTAGTGACAAAAATACTTTGAAGAGTTGCACGCATCACTGTAACAGCAGCATACGTCAAACCATATTGAAGGTATTTCACAATTTGCAGTTTCCTTCGTGAAGCAAAAGGATCATCTTTGAGCATAAATACCCTATTCTGTGTGGAGTTCAAAGCACTTTCCTAGTACGTTAAGCCACTTCCCACAAACTTCACTCTCAGGAAGTTTGAATTGGCTGCTTTTCCAAAGACATTTGAAGGATGCCAGTGTTCTCAGCTTTGTAAACTCAAAATGAACTTGTATTCGTATTTCAGATCAAATGAAAGGCTCTAGTTTAGTATTTTATTTTTTGGAATCCAAATCCCTAGTTATTTTTTTCCTTTGTAACTCTTGTCTTTTGCCTAATCCATCCACCCAAACCATTAGCTTCAAACTTCTCACAGGAAAAAAAAACAAAAACAACAGTGCACACAGATAATTACATTTCCAAATCAGATGCTGGAAGAAAACTCTGAAAGGCTCCTTAACAATTACATAAAACAAGTATTGCTGATCAACTGAAATAGGCAGTACACATTAGTGCACAGATACCTGAAGAGATGCACCTAAGTATGTCATCTTTTTCTTTTAGATGACATTTATTAAATAATTTTAAATAAATATTTTGATTCTTACAGTAGACTCAGTAGAGGTAATACCAGCACTAGCAATGTGCTTCTTCTACTCCTGGAGGAATACAAACAAACAAAAAACAACAAAGTTTTAAAAATCTGTCCAAACCTAAACAAAAAATCACAGCAAGTTTGTTATTTTAACTAATTATAGAGCTGTACTAGTTCAGCAGTGATCTGCGAGACACAGCCACTCGTGGATATAACACCAGAACAATTTGTACAAGTACCTACCTGGGCGGCCCAACCAAAGCCAGTGTCTACTATCACCTGCCAGTGGCTTCCAAGCTTTAATCTGTGCTCATCAACACCACAACAGAGCGCATGCACACTGGACTGCTTCAAGGAAGACAGCTTTTCACGTGTTTTAGAAAACCACAGGGATCACAGATGTCAAAAAAGGTCAGGCTCTGGAGATGCACAGTCTATGCAGGAGTAGCACAAAGCAGAAATTGTTCTTAATTTAGCCTTCAACTAAAGAAGACAAGAGTGTCTAACATCCACAAACATTTCCTATGTGATTCATATTGTTTCAGTTTCCTCTTCTCTAAGAGTAGAGAATCCTGATTCTCACTGTTCTTTCTCATCTTTTTGGTCTTCACCTTCGGAACCAAAAGCCATTATAATCCGGTGTCAGGTATGGATTCAAGAGAATATAGGATTTCAAGCCATAGATAGAATTCCTTAAAAAAGGATGTGGGAAAATGTTTAGAATAAAAAGAAAAGCACACTGGGCCAATGCTACTGCTTGTCAGCTGGTGTACACAGCCCATTAAACCACTGCAGAAAGCTTAACAGTTTGCTTCAGTGACTGGAAGGATGAAAAAATACTTTAATAAATTGCTTTTGCCTTTATGCCTCATGTGTGCCAGAAACCATTGTGACACAGCCAAAGACTGGGAACTCTTGAAATATTATTTTAAGTTTTCTCAAATCAATTACAAAATATAGCAGTAGGTGTCCATATCCAGAAACCCTACAAGAAAGCCTTTCTGAAGCATCTCACAAGTTACTACGTTACTGAAAGTACCATGGGGATTAATGTTTTAAAAATTTTCTATGCTTAGTCAAATGACATTTGGGTGCTTTGGAAAACAGGGGGAAAAAAATGGAAAAAACTTTAGAAGAAACAAAAAGGAAACCTTAGAAGTCTTCAAAGAAACCCTGCTATTATCAGATGTAAAACTGCACTATAAAACAATCGCAGTCACATCATTTAAAAGTTGTGGGTTTTTTACATAGAAGAGTGGCATTACACTAAATATTCTGAGCAGTAGACATCCTAAATGTAATTTGGCAAAATCATTTGGCCACACCAATCTTGTTAAATACAGCATCAGGCAGCTATTGAGCAAAATTTATCCTAAAAGACAAAGAAAACACTTAATTTGGGGCATGCAGTAAATAAAAATGCATGATTAGTTTTTGCTTTTGAGATAAACATAATATTTCTGTTAAAAGTTCAACTACTTTTCTAACTGGTATTTATGAGGCTTTGCTTGTTTTAATAATGTAACATGAACCTATTAAACAATCCCTAAAATGTGCTAACGTGATGTTCCCAGTCAGAAATTCATCACTAAAGCTGCTGAACTCATTCGCAAAATAAAACCTCAGAGTTAGGGAGATCAAAGATAACCTCCATTGATGATCAGTGTTTGAAGGGCAAATCCATTATACTGCATAAATACAAAGGTCAGATAAGATATTTCTGTATAAACAGCAGGCCAAAAAGACTTCCAGAAACTGAGAGCCTATAAATTTGAAAGAATAAATATAAATGAATTCAAGTCATCTCCGTGTACACCCTGCCAATCAGTCCTACTCCTTAGACTCAGTCTTTGTTGGTGAGATAAATGCAAATAGTGCTTTTATTTTCTCTGTGGAAAGGAAAAAAAAAGGAAAAGCAGGAAAAAAATGCTATAATTCTGAGCCTAAACTATAAATACCTTAAGGTTTTAAAAATATAAGCCAGGAAACTGAGCATTTCTGGACAGAAAACACAAGGTCTGTTTTCAGACAGATTCCTTTTCGGACAGATTCCTGCAGTAAGTCTTGAAGCACCTGACAGTTTTATTTTGTAGTTTTTCCTTCATTGTTTTTCCAAGTTATTTTGGAAACTTTTGCAATCTCTCTTTCTGGAGAGAATAAATTTCAATCACAAAAAAAAAATAAACACCTTTTTCACCAGTGCATAGACGTTTTCAGTAACAAGAGATAAGCCTCAACTTATTCAGGGCATCAGTTTATCACTGTCTAAAGTTATCTAACATATCTGAGTTGGTTAAAAATGTAAGGGGAGTAAACAGTCTCTATAGAGTTTTAGAAGAACTGACTCCTAGAAAATGCCAGAGGTGCCAAAACAGCTTACAAAGATCAGAAGCAAAAATTCAATGAATTTATTTTTGATATAGAAATTACAGATCCTAGAAACGTAATGGAAAATGTACTTAAATACAGCCTGCCAAATTATTTCAAAAATAATTTCATACATATATATATATATATATACACACACATAGAAAGATATATATATCTATATAAAGGTATATAAATATATATATATATATACACAAACATGGAAAGATCTGGGATCCAGGAAGGCAGCAGGAGCAAGCCATACTGTATGTTTATCTGACTGCTCAGAGCAGATTCACGACCAAATAGTCTTCTGCTACTAATACAAGTTCTGTTTCAAGCTCCCAACATGTTCTTCATAGTTGGCATATGCAAAATGCAAAGCTCAGTGCTGTCAAACTGGTCAGATACATCCATCCACACATACCTGCAAATGTCATTACTAAAGGAAAGCATTCAGAAAGAGGAATTACTGTTATTAGATCTAAGCAAGATCACTAGGATCTTTTGTTTTTCATCCAGTCTAAATGGAACCATGTAAATGGGCCATCATATGATGCCTGTTTTGAATACCTGCAGGTGCTGAGCCATAATCTAGAGGATAATTCACTGTAAAAGAAGAAAACAGCAAACCATAGGCTGCAGCTTTTGGACCTCACTTGCTTTGCTTGTTGCGCTATGCTCAGTATTTCAGCCTGGTAAACATTAGCAGCTGTGATGAACAGATTCAGGGAACGGGGCTGGTGGAAGAAAAGGGCAACACGCTACTTTGAGCTTTTTTCCCTGTCAGCCCCTTCCAGTCGTGCCCTTACCACTAAACAGTTCTCTCTTTCAGTAAGTCATATGAGAGATCTTAACTGTTAACCAAATCAAAACTATTTTTGTTTCTTTTCCAGTATGCTCTGATCAGCAGCACAAACCACAAAGAGTGCCCAGCAGATGCCCAAATACTATGTTTTCCATCTCATTTCGATATCCTTGACTCATGCATCCTGTCTAAGCTAATGTTAGTTTCCTGACTGCAGCATGTCCGCAGCCCTGGACTGCCAACAAGTGCTTGAGCCATCCCAGAAAGATCACTACTCCTCGATTTTGCTGTGCTTTTAATGACTCTCTCAAAGCTACCTCGTTATACCACTTTAAATCTGGAATCTCTAGATTTACACTGGAATAGTGGAGCACTTTTCCCTCCAATTTTAAAAAATTAATTTTGATGTGACAGACTAGATCATTCAGCTTTGACTTGACCTCTTGGAAGAAAATAAGCTACTATCGCAAGTTGCATTAATCATTCACCTTACACAATCACATCCTCTCCTTTGAATGAAACAGCCCTAAACAGAAAGATCTGAACTGGAATAGACCCACTGCTTTTTGTAAGATCCTTGTGTCTCCATTTCCATGATAGCCTGAACTTCTCTTGTCTAAACTGCTGTTGTGTATGAGATAGCATAGCACTGACTTTGCATTGCTTATTTGCAAAAACTAATAATATTTAAATAAGCTTTTTAGGCTAGACTTCAGCTTTACCCAATTTCAACTAGCAGTCCAAGTGGGCAAGCTTGCATGGAACGACATATGTTGCTCCTAAAGTAATGTCTACTATTTATTTCCAAGGTAATGACAACAGCTACAAAAAGCACAAGAACACTATTTGATAGAGCAAATTCTCAGCTACAAAGCACTATTTTTCAACACAGTCACCACCATGAGTCACCAGCCGTGAACAAGAGCCTGCATGCTTACTTCTAAACATCTGCAACAGCAGAGGTGACCCACTGTTGCTGCTGCCATGGCTGAAATGCACCACCCACCACTTCACCATGCTCATATCCACTGCATGGTCTCCATCAATGCTCATATAGACTGCACTGATGGATGTCGAATGGCACAATTTTTTTCTGCATGGAAGAATTCAATGCCACCCCTCTGGACCCCATGCACTTCCAAGTCAAATGTAATTTTGTCAGACTGCCTCTCTGCTGCCGTACTGTCACATAGCAATGAAGTGTGATGGAATATAGGCAGGGAGGTTCGAACTCTACTGTCATACCACCAACGTTTGCCTCTGACGTTGTGGGCCAACTTAAAATAGGAGGCATTGCTTTTGAAGCAGACCTAGTATGTGCACCTAATGTTACATTCGTGCTCAAAAGTTTCTAGAAAAGACCTCCGGTCCTATGGACTCTGTTTACAGCCCAGAAAAAAAAAAAAATTCTGTGCAGCCATCAGCTTTAAAAACATCAATGCATGTACACTGTTTGGGCAGTGAGATACTAGAAGTCTACAGGGTCCCAATTCAGATTTATTTCCTCAAGTAGCAGGCTATTCATCTAAGCAATTATTAGCTGAATAATAAGGGGATGGAAGACGGCATCTCACCTTAAACCTTGACAGGAAAGGATGAAATAGTAACAGTGACAGCAGCAGCTTCATACACTAACACTTTGCATAGAAATTCACTTAACATGAGGCACAGATACAGGGTTTTCTTTGTTTTAAATAAAGAATGAGGCGATTATCCCAAGATGCAGTCCTCCCAAGAGAAACAAACTGAAATGACAAGAAACCTGAATGGTAAATATGAGGGCAGGAAGCACTAAAGCGGGAAAGTGGCTTCAAATATCAAAGGCTGCATTTAGCAAGGTATGAGTCATACCTTACTGCATCGTAAAACTTCTGTCCTCGTGCTTGTGAAAGGAGTTTCTCACATTCTCCTTCTTCCATGAGCTACTTCTGCTGATCTCATGGTGTTTATCCAACCTCCTGATAAGCAGTTAACCTACTGATAAGCAATTCAGCCATTCTAAAACAGGCAGTGATTGCACACAGCTCCCAGTTCCACCGCGCTGTTCGGGTTGAATAAGATTCATTTTCCAAACCAGTGACCTAGTAGTAATGCTAGAGTACTTGAGACATTCTAAATCAGTATCACCACCAGTGTTATTGGGATGGCCACGCTATGTAGATGCTACTGCACTCTGTTCTTAAGCCTTCCTTTGTAAAACAAATTATCAAAACAATACCATTTGAGTTTGATTGTAATCTTTTTTAATAAAAAAGATTTAAAAGTTACCAATGAAGCAGTTTAGTTTAAAATGCAGCTGAGCAATGAAAAATGTTGAGTAAAGTAAGTACCACAGCCACGTTCTCTCCATGGAACTGCATAGGGTGTGCAACACACTACCAACTTCTGTTATCTTCAATCTCTACCAAAATTACAGTGAGAAAAATAATTTTATGCCTTGCAATTATGGCTTGAAATTGCTCAGAGAAGACTATACAGGAACACATGCTGCTCATCTGAATAATGGAGATGGAATTTAATTGTCCTCTTATTCTGTGAAAGAAAGGTATAGCTCACAGCCCGCTTGACAGCTGAAAGGAAGCTATCAAAGCCGCAGGAGAAAGAATTCATTATATTCTTCCCAGCATTTTTTAAACTTCTCTATTATTAAACTGAAGCACTGACTTATCTTGATCATCTGTTCAGACCATTTGTAATGAGTGTGTGCAGATCAAACAAGAAGCCTCTTCTTGCCGTCTGTGCAAGCGCTGATCACAATAGAAGTGCCTCAGACCCATAATTTTCAGCATTGCAAAACTTTTGGAATGAAGCCGTGTTCAGCAGATCTCCTACTTACACAGCAGAAGGTGGTCCCAGCTCCTGGAAAGACTACTTGGCACATATATAGTTCTTGAAGAGGTAAGATACAGCATTAATTTTTGAGCACTTATTTCTTACGTTATCTGAGAACTATACTGCTAGATTTCAAACTGATTTAATGTAGAACTGACTACATATACATCTTATTGTATTACTTTAGTATGATAGGTGTGCTACCAAACTGGATGTGAAATCCACACAAAATGTCTTGCCTACCATTTGCTGAATCTTTATTTTTGCCTCTAGTTGCCTTTGGGAAAAAAACACTGCTGTGTGATCTTGATAACTATTAGCTAAATCTGCTAAAAGATCCTCCCTTTGGTTGTAGAAGATCTTGAATTATCCACTGAGGAAGAAACAGTGATTAAGACCACCACAGTTTCAGCTGTGGACATGTTACACTTCCAGTAATACTACATTGAATCAAGAGCCAATATTTCTTCTTGGAAATATTTCTTTTTCTACTCATATTCTGTTGTAGAAGTTTCCAGCAATGCCATAATACGGATATTTTTCCATACTAAATTTGTTCAAAATAGTTAAATAGCTAATGCAAATATTTTAGCAATTCTGATGCAAGCCTTTTGTATTACCAGTAGCATTCAGAGTGCAGTGTAAAGTACACCTGTAAGTGCACTTGTTTGCAAAGATGGAGGATGCCCACATTTATCACACTGAAAGCGCTTATATTTTATATTTATTTATTGCCACACACAGCTGATCTGATTGCTGTTAGTGAATCATATTTATAAGTTATTATGGGAGATTGATGGCAGTAGCATGTTTAAGACTGAGCAATGCTTATTATTTTATATATTCAAGCGATACTGTATGCGCTTGTTTAAGCAGTAAATGCCCAAACAAGCCTGAATACATAATGCTGTTTTCAACTTCGCAGTCACAATAATTTTTATTTTATTTAAGATTTGTGTCTTCCTTCGCCACAGGAAGCAGAAGCCTTAGCAGTCTAAATTCAAAGACTGCTCTCATACCATCTTAAAACTTAAAACTGTCAATCACTGCTCTGCGCTTATTTTTTGCTACAGATTTGCTCTTTGTTTTTATATGACAAAAGGTGCATGCAGTTTTAATCCATCACCTGCTGTATTCAGAATAAAACTGAGGGGAAGAAAAAAAAAACTAAGAAAACTTGAGTTTAAAATCAAATTATAACTTAAAACATGGTAGGGAAAACTAACACTGGCTGGGTAGAGGCAACAAAAGCTGTTAGCATGTGGCAGGATCCATCGAAGACTGACCTATGGTTGGTGTCTGATGGACATTGTCCATCGTTCATCACCGAGTTCAGGAGGACCCCATACAAAAACAAAGGTCCTCAGATGATTGTTGGTAAAGCCATACTGATAATCATCTTCTAGAGGCAGAAAAAACCTGTGTACTCCATTCTGTAATAAATGGGTTTTCCTTGGCAAACGCAGTTGGGCAAAAACTTTTTTAAAAGGGAAAAACACATATTTGCTACTACATCTAAATTTCAATCTAAACAAGGGAAGACTGCACGTTCAAGTGTCTTAATTATGTCACATACAGATCTAAAAATTATTTTACTATACCTGTAATATCCTGGTTGATCGTAAGAACTCTGAAGTGGCGCTTAGAAGCTCGAACTGACTATCTCACTTCAACTCCAGTAACTGTACTGACATAGCAGAGTTTGTTTCTTCATTGTATTATCTCTGCACATAGTTTTTTTAGGTCAGTGATGCTTTTATTGGTCCCACGCATCTGGAAACCAGAAATTCTCACAGCTCATTTTGACAGCTCTTGCATAATGTATATTTTAAAGATCAGATAGAAAGATCACATAGCCAGCTGATTCAAAATGTCTCTTTTAAACAAACTGAAAGAAGAATCTAAATCAGAAGAAGCGTGCCTCTGCAAGCAACACACCTTAGATGATCGTTTTAATTTTTAGTGAAATTTTTAACAAAGTAGCTTTTCATTACAGTAGCTGAAATTTAATGTTCTGGGAAGTCTGGGAAGTTTTCCATGTAACTTATAATTGACGATGGATTGCTCAGATGGCTTCAGCAGCACCATTTCAACACAGCACATGGCTGTGGGGGGTTGCTGGTCGCTCCCTCTCACTAAGAGGAGCTCCTGTCATTGGTCTGATAACTGCAGGTCCGTAAGTTTCCCAAACAACTAGAAGTGCTGAGTTCTGATAGGAGCTGTAGCTTGACCTTCTCAGAAAATGCATATCTATTCTACCCCATATAAACTAGAAGTTGATCACTTCTGCCACCTGATGCTTGCTAAAAAATACATGTAAAAATCCCCTCTGCCACCAAAAACCATATGGAATTCCATATTTCCAAGACTTAAGACAACGGATGCCTGGATGTACATATGCTCCCAACTGGCTGTAAAACAGGGTTATTATGTACAGGAAGCAGCCTCCAGCTTCCCTTTATTTACTCAGTAATGTCAGCCCCATGCTTGAGCTGGGAACCTCTGCGGCAGCAGCAACTGTGACATTGTTAAGTAAGTCAGGCAAGGTTAATTACCAGCTTGTTCACATATAAAGATGATCTGTGATGAGAAAGACAACTCAGGAAAAGTACAGCATGATTAACTACAGGTAAAACACCAGACTGTTTGTTTAAGCTTTCCATTGATACAGAAGTAATTCTCTCAAGAGCTGGTGCACAGTTTATTCTTTCAGTCTTTCAACATTTTTTAATCAAAACTCAGCATCTCTATCGCACACATTTTTCCCCTCATAGGCTAGCTGTGTTGTTAGGTTGAGTAGTAACTGAACAGCTCTCCCATGCAGACACATTACAGATGTATAAAATATCACCGCCATTTACTGGGCCTGGTGAGGATGCCTTTGTTACAGCTTTGTTTTAAATTCAGTACTGTGGCTGCCTCCTAGGGCCCTGAAGTAAGCACTCTTTAAAAAGAGCTACAGATTTATTCCTCCACTCTGAATAAGTGAAAATGTGTTTTGTTGAAACCTCCAGAGAGTAAATGGCTTTACTATAGAATTCCCTTTTGTTTATGGGCTTGATGAAAGCATTTGGCACTTAATGATTCCCAGGCTATTCCAAGTTAGGAAAAAAAAAAAAAAAAAAGGCATCAAGTGTGCTGAGTGTTAAAATGTTTTCCACCAACCTCAAAGCAAATTTAATATAAAGACTTGTTTCAGGTATCAAATTAGGGTGGAAATGTAATGCTTACTGACTCGTACTCTTTAGCATTTAGACTGGGTATAATGCCACATTTTGTTCTTAAAACAGTGTGGGGAATGAGGGAGACCTACAGAGGTGGCCACCTGAAATCCAACCATTCTCCTCTCAGCTTTAGCTTGATCATCTGCTGCTCCTCACATCGTTGATTTTCTTCACAGAAAGAACTCGGAACTATTTCCCTTCAGATTAGTCAGGAATTTTCCAGCAGGAAAACATAGAAATTAGTTTTTGGGGGTTATTTGGTTTTTCCTTTGGAGAAGTAACCAGCCACCAGTCACTTCCCACTCAGACATCATGGATTTCTCTTTAAGAAAATGGCATAATTTGCTCATCTTATCCTGTTCTCTAGCCAATATATTTCTCCTTCTCAGCACTTCCTCTTCTCAGAAGCCTCACAGGCTCTGTTCTTAATATCAGTCTTTACTAACAGAGACTGCAAAACATGTACACAACCACATATAGCATGTAAAGTGCTTACTTAGTTTTGTGGGAAAGGATCCTAGGGCTGAATGGCCTTAGAAATATTTTTTTTTTTTCTATAGATGGAAAAGGTAAATAGACTGGGAAACCTGTTTTTAAAAACAAGAATATTTTATATTTTTCCTTTCAGGGAAACAGAATTTGTACTGAAGACATTTATGTTATTTGCATGGATCACTAGGCATAAAGATACCATATAACAACTAGGCATACAAAAAAAAAATCACACTATCAAAGAAGGTATTTTCAACTCTAAAAATGTAAGTGTTTAAGACATGCGTTGGGTCTGGAATCATCATTGTATCCTGAGATTCTTCCTATCCTGGACTGGTCCATTTTCTTTAGCAAGTTTTCACCAGGGACTATTAGAAGAAATTGTGAGGAGTAAACATATATACTTCTACAATTTTATCATAGTTTATCTGCAGTGACTACATACTTTTAAAAGCTACTGAATATTATATGCAGCAGATTCCAAGACTTCTTCAGCTGGACAAAAATTCCAGACTTATAAAGCAGGAAAACTGCTACATTCGATCTCTCAGGGTAACCACCTTCCAAAACCCAAGCTCTTGCAATCTTGGCCTTGTTTCCCCTTAAAAACACATTAAAAGAGCTTTCTAATGAGAAACCTGTACTGTAGCTCAGAACGTGTCTTGCATGCAATCCATTAATTACTCCAAGAAAACCAATCATTATAGATCTAACATTGACCTTAACTTGTCTCTTACTTCATAGCATTTATTGTTGTTCTAAAGTTTCTGTTCTGTTTACAGAAGACATGATGCAATCCTGGCAAACCACCCAAACCAGCACCCACCTAGTCCCAGCACGTGTCACTGGCCGAGCCAGACAGCCATTCTCTAAGTCATCAGTTGTTAAAGCCATAGCAAAAATCACCACGAGGTGATTTTTATTCCTTACCACACTCTTGGGTGGGACTGCTCCTAAACTACCAGTTACCCCACTTTAAAATAACTTTTCCTTTCATGTACTTGGAAATGCTGCAGCGTAACCGAGGTCAGAGAAAGAAGCAAAATAAACATCATCTTTGGTCTGCGTATCATTTCACTCTCGTGACTTCCTCCTTTGATGCAGTTTAAACCTGCTGCCTACAGACCACTGACAGTCCCTAATTTAGGACTAAGAGAAATGCAAAAGATAGTCACGGAGCTCTATGCTTATGAGCCATTAAACTGGCCCAGTTCACAACAAGAAGGACTTGCTCCCTCCTCCCTTTCCTTTATTTGCTCTCCTTAAGAGCCAAAAAAGGTGGCTCATAGTATTGATGTTTGGTTTACTGACACAGCCATCTCTTTCCTTCCCCAATAAGGCAGCAGAATCCCAGCAATTTTTCTCCTTTCCTATCAGTTTATGTAGCTCACCTAACCACTGTGCTGCCCAGACTTCTATAATGGTTATAAAATTAAGGATAAGTTAGGTCATGGCAAGTTATATTCCAGGAAGCCTTAACTCATAAGAGATTCACTGAAGTTCTGTCACTAACCAGCGGTGACTACTTAAGCAAACAAAAGCATCTATCAACATTGTTCCTGAATAAGTTCATTCCTCAGAGAGGACTTCCATCTCTGCTATAGATCCTGAACTTCTTTGTCATTCATGCAACAGAAGTTACTTCCATTTTTCCCCCCAAAAAACACAAGGTAGAGGGGAAATTGCCATAGCAATCTGCCTTTTTTTTTCCACCATGGAAACTAGCTAACCTAACAGGAAAATGTGTGATTTGTGAGCCAATCCAATTCATTAAAATTTCATAAACAAATAGCACAAACAGGATACGAACAACACAGGTAGTACTGAAAACCCAACGACCATATGTCTCAGTATTTTACTTCATGTCTACCTTAGCACTAGCTTGGTCCCAGAAACTGATTGCCCATTATCATTCAGACACAAATTAATGTGCTCTTCTTGGTGTCATTTTTCACTATTATGTGTCCTTGCAAAGAGGGACAACATGAGATTTCTTTCATAAATGCATCCCAGCCTCAAGGGCAGACCAGTGGGCTCCATTGACATCACAGCCATTTTAAGACTGGGAATAAGGTAAGGAGGAAAGGAATTAGGGTGCAAAGTTATGCTGCTTAAATAACAACATGCCAGATTAGACATTCAAGGAACCATAGCCACTGCTGTTGCTACCTAGTTCTTTTATGTTCAAACAGCCACAAAGAAAACAGAAGCAGGTATATTTGGTTGTACACAGTAAAACATCTCAGCAAACAAAGTGAGGCAAAGAAAAGCGTTGCCCTTTTAGGAATACTCTCTTAGATCTGGCAGCAAGCGGTGGGAGAAGGTCGCTAGCATACATTCACTTGTGCCACAGAAGAGAAAGCAAAGCAAAAGCAGGATGAATTAACTAAAAAGTTCATCTTCTACTTATCTTAGGTTTTGTATTAAGGCTAATGTTTTAGTGGAAATTGGGTGGTAGTTCTTTCCTGCACTTTCAACAACTACTGAATATTATTTTGATCCCACTAGCTGCCTAACCACATTGTGCGTGTAACTGGCAATGTAATTTCAGATGATGCTTAAAGCACACTACCACCATGGGTCTTAGCCAGTACCTGGTGACTAAAGCTGGACATTTCTGAGGAAGGTACACACCATGTACTTGCACAACAGCGTGCTTACAAGAGGAGACTGTTCCTAGACCCTATTAACATTTCAATGCTTAAAACCAAATCATGTCTGTTCTGTGCCTCTTTGCCAAGTACCTCTGGCACTTTCATACCTGAGTATGAGCTAAAGCAAAGCTATTGGCTGCCTTCCAGATTAATGAGTTTCCAGTCTAATGAAAAGACAAAGCTGTGAGAAGTGCTACACTCTGCTTGAGCTGTTTGCGAGCACATCTGCCTGAGGAGCAGCAGCCATCAGACCACATTTGACCTTTATGAGATCCTGTCTCTCTCCCCTCCCCCCCTTATTTTCCCCTTTTCCTAGAACGTTTCCCACTTACAAAGGGGGGAAGTACCAGGCTAGCATTTAAAAAACCAAAACAAAAAGAACCACATCTACTCGTCCTTCACTCTACTTGTCTCCTTTTTCTCCATTTGGTTCTGGTGATCTACAGAACAGCAGCAGCTGCAGCTCTGTACAGTTCAGCTGTAACTAATCTAACTGAGGCATCAGAATGCTACTAATGTTCTCACTGCTAATTTGTAGTGCTATGATCAGGGCTTCAAATACAAAAATGGATTTTTGCAATTTTACAGATGAATTTGCTCCCATCTTGGTGTAACTTTACAAGTGCTTTGTGAGAAAGCAGTCCCCAAGTTCACTGAGGTAAATCCCAGAGCAGAGCATTAGTCAGAAGGAAAGAAAAACCAGCAAAGAGAACAAAAATATCTGATACAGTGGGAACCCCTCCATTGCAATACAATCACAGAAACTCCAAGATGCTCAAGTTCTAATATTGCCAAGATATAAAATGCTATTCATAATCACCTTCCTGCACAGTGGTTTAAGGCTTTCTAAGCAGTTCTTCAAGCCTGCAATAAACAATAAAGTTATCTTTTCCTAGGATTGTTTAAGTGACCTGACATTTAATGCCTGTTACACTCATCATTAAGCACAGCTACTGCTCACCCCATTGGTACTTTTTGAAACATAACTGCAGACAGCAAGACTGCTTCTGGATCACTCAGGTCTGCTGCCCCCACATATATTTGCTACAGCAGAACAAATTCAAGGTACAATATTACAACTGAGCGTGCCATGAAGTAAAGAAATTCAGAGTGCCCATGAAGAAAATTTCTGCAAGTGGTAGAAGTTCATCACCAACATTAATACACAATCACTTCAGTTTTTAGAGAAGGTTAAAAAATACATAGAGAGCACCCAGGAAGTACTCTTAGGTTTGTATTCTGTCTTCTTCCCACTTGTCCTGTCTTGTATAATGCCTAACTCTCCTATGCAATAAAATGCCAAAACTTGGCAGTTACTTCTTCACAGAAGTTTCTGGAAATAGCAGCTGCAATAATAGAAGCTATTGAGACTTTCATTTTACAGATCTGCATCAACCCCACTGAACATGACTTGCTGCATTCTCTAGATGTACACATGCCAGCAAGCTCATTCTGTTGTTCTGAACTAGGAGAAATGGCGAGCCAACTCTTTTCTACGTTAAATTGATGTAAAGAAGGAAAAACTTAAACTAAACAGCTTTATTGCCTTTTCTTGTGTGTGCCTGTCTGCAAGTTTCAATGGATCCTAGGCTGGAATGCCCATGATTTTATCAGGAAGAAATTGTATCTCAGCAGAGGTGAATATGAATAATACGAAGTCCAGCCAATAGAAATGGCTGCTGTCTAGAGCAGATATAGGAACTGAGTAGGAAAACTCCCCTTTTCGCTCCTGAGCAGCAGCAAAAGCCCTGTTTTCATCACTGTAGAGAACTTCACCCTCTCTCTCTGCCCATCTCCATTGCACTCAGCACGAATGCCAGTAACAGCCCCACTGATGAAGACATTCACTTCAGCAAAGCTGAATCAGTTCCACTGTCAGGGTAAATGGACCGGTTTCGCACTCAGAAAGCCTACATCGGTGCTCAGGCTTCCCCATCCAGACATGAAAGAGAAGTGCTACAGCTGGTTAAATAATTCTGCCCAGAAGATTAAGTATGTAACGCAGGCTTTTGAAAGGAGAAGTAAGACTGGCTGTCGTGCTTTCAGTCGCCCTGATAGCCATGCACTTTATGAGTGAGATGCCAAGTGCTATTGCAAACACAGCCTGTACCTCCATGACAGTTAGAGCCTCTCTGCTCTTTTCACTGCCACAGACCAGCGCTTTTGATCCATCAGCAGTGCTCAGTGTTCCTTCCCAAGGGAAATCCTTTGAAATGTACCTTCATCTTGATCGCTGACCTCAAGCTGGTTCAGTACCGCAAGCACCAGTGCAAAGAGCTGCAGTTGCTTTGTGCAGAACTTTATCTGATTACCAGATTTCAAAGCAGCTAAACCCAGACTAATCCACCATATAAATTAGTCAAACTATTTTTAATGCAGGTTCTTTCTTTTAAAACATAACAAGGGGCCTAAAATTCAGGCTAAAATTTAGCATAGCTTTTTTTTTTTTCTGTCCCAGTGCCAGCCTACTGCAGTTTATCACTGAAGATTATATCCTATTAAGAATATTATAATAAAACATTAAAACCACTTAGGAAAAGCAAACATACGTACAGATCCAAGAAAAAATTATGAATACAAAAAAAAACCAGAAGATGAAAATAAAACAGCTTAAGCTATTTATAAGCAATTGCCAATTATTAATTTATCCTGATACTACAAATATATCCCATTAGAACGTCAACATTTTCTATTTTGCTTTAAATAATCACTAACAAAGGAGTTTGAACATGAAAATGATTCATTCATCTACTCCATTTGACACAGAAGTCACTTTGGAGTAAGCTGTGTCAATTCTTTTTAAAAAACACATAACATCTGTAACATACATATATATATATATGCTGAGGGATTGCGAGCTCCAGCTGCCATGAGACTGAAGAAATGCTTATGAACTCAGAAAGCAGGAATTGTATTTCATTCACCCTTTTTGCCACGGTAAAAAAAGTCAACATGATCCAGATGTTCCTGGTGTTAAAGAATGCCTCCTTGGTAACTATTGTCCAAGATACAAGCTTTTTCTTTATAGTGCTGAAATAATTTATTTAATCCAGAGATAATACAGCAGCCTTCTTCCGTTACTCTTCAGAGTGGAGAACATGGTTTAACAGTTCTTCACATTCTGGTAATTTAAATGAAGTCACATTATTTGTCTAATGGCCAAACAAATCAGAAAGCATTAGAGTACAATGAGGTGATATAACTAAATAGTGAAATATTAAAATGGCAAGTTATGTTTCCTATCAAGTGGAATGAAATTGGGTTTCTTCTGTATGGCATTACACCTATCATTAATATTACCACAATCTGTAATTATTTTCAGTTCTTTAAGAGAATGATTCTGCTTTTCGTTTTAAAGAGGAAGGAGGAAACTGAATTTTTGAGTGCATGTGTTCTTGCAACTACCAACCCCTCTTAGACCTCTACATTTATTTTCCTCACCACCACCATCTCAGAGCTCATAGAACTCAGAGTTTGGCTGCTGGAATGTCCATGAACTTGGAGGAGCCTGGTTTCCTGGCACCAGAAAGCTGTTCTACGAAAGCCACTCTGTGACACCAGTGCAACTCAAAGGATGTCACAGACTCCTCCAAGGCAGCACTGGCTACAGACAGGGGTTTAATTTGGCCATCAGCATGGATACTAGGGCCAACGTTACAATGGAGCATCGGGTAAAATGACAGCTATCCCAGTGTAACAAAAGAGATAGGAGCAGTAAATTGCTTTTAAAAATAAAAGCTTGCATACAAGTTTCCATCAGTAAATCATTGTAGAATGACAATGTATATGTATTTACAGTACATCCCTTTTCACAGCCTGCCTCACAGTGATGCCAGCTGAAAGGAAACATCAACATAAATTAAGAGCTTTACTGGTAACTAAAGCTACACAGTTCTCATCCTAATAGCAGACAAACTTGATGATGTTTTCCAGCCTTAATGATCCTGTGATTGTAGGTTTGAGATGTCTCCTGAACTCCAGCATAAGGGACACAATAATAGATGCAAGAGGCCAGGCTGATGCCAGGCTTGGAGGGAATACTTGGACCTGAAAGATGTCACCAGCTGAAAAACAGCCGTATCATTAAGTAACTGATGACTCCAGTTAACTGGGTCGTTACAGAAAAATAGCACATGCTTCTTCATGCACCTGCAACATGAACCAAAAAGCTTAGCCAGAAATACTGGCCTTCCAGAGGTACTCAAGTGAACATGCTTGCAATAGGGATTTACTTTACAAAGCGTTATTGGACTGCCAAATTCTGCAGATCTAAGCAAGCAATAATGGTTACCCACATCCGACTTCCAGCATTGGAATTAACTGTGCATTGCTGTAAAGCCTGAAATCTGTGCTACCTCCTTACAGAGGAATCCAGATACATGGCCCAAAACTTAAAAGCCTCTGGATCAGCTCCTAGTGAAACTTCCCTGAAGGGATCAGCAAGGCTTTAATCTTTATCACCCACCAGGCTAGCAAATTAGCTCTGAGAGGAGCTCTTCCAGATAGGCAGATACATCCAGTTAGGCACAGTAATACCACCCTGCTATTTGGCAACAAGCAGGGCAATAAGCAACCCAACATGTGAGCATCAGGTTTAGGAAGCTGGCTGGAGGGTCACACCTTAGATAAGGTACAAGTCATTCCAGGAAAAGTAGCTGAGGCACAGATAAAATTCAAGCCAAAGTGCTCATGAAGATGTTGCAACAAGGATTTTTCTCTAAACGTCTTTAAAAATTAGGGACTTGAACAGTTTCTTGAATAAGCTTCTGAAAATAAAGTAAACACACTTAGGTGAAATCCTATTAATTTTTAAGGGTCGTTAGAATGTGCTGAAGTGTTTTACTGGGTAATGGTTCCGTTCCTTGCCTGCAAAGCTCTGAGGGAAAATGGGTTAAAATCTCTTGCTAGTCTCATTTTAAAAAGATGATAAAAAGAATTAAAGTCCAGTCCATGAAACAGCCTATGCACATGTATAAGAAAGAATGAGAAGGAAAAAAGCAACAAAACCCAGTTATAGAGTTATTTAAGAAACCACATAATTACCCAGACCATTCTAATAATTTCTAACAACTTTATGAAAGTGGAGCGAAGAAACACCACCACCCAACTCCAGTTGGGAAGACTTAAATTCTAATCAATCTGTTTATGTTAGCAATCTATTTCCAGCACTAGCAGATAGTATTTCAAGAAAAATTTAAAACATGACTGGTTGTGTAAGCAACATATTTACTAGACTCATATTACCAGTGATACACACGAGTAGCATGTTTAGAATGAACTTGAAAACAGAAAAGCAGTTCTTTCAGAACCTCCTTAATATTTATAGCTCTATTAGAGGTATAGCATCTGCCCTCCATCTGGGGATATATGAGGAACTGACAGAGAGCTTATGGGTTAGGGTTAAAAGGCAGGGGACGGAGACATTGTAGTGGGAGTCTGCTATAGGCTGCTGACTTGGTCAGGAAGATGAAGTGGATGAGGCCCTCTATAAGTGGATAGGAGCAGCTTCATGTTGACAAAACGTGGTCCTCATGGGAGATTTCAACTATCCCAATACCAGCTGGAGGGAAAACACAGCAGAGCATCAGAAATTGATGTTCCTGGAATGCACTGATTATAACTTTTTCTTCCAAGTGGTACACAAACCCATGTGAAAAGTGCTATGCTGGACTTTGTCCTCACCAGTGAGGAAGGGCTGGTAAGTAACGTGAAGTTCAAGGGCAGCTTTGGCTGCAGTGGCCATGAAACAGTGGAGTTCAAGATCCTTAGGGCATCAAAGAGGGTGTGCAGCAGGCTTGCTACTCAAGACTTCAGCAGCACAGACTTCGAACTCTTCAGGGAACTGCTTGGCAGAATGACATGGGATAAAACCCTGGAGGGAAGAGGGGCCCAAGAAAGCTTGTCAGTATTCAAGGACCATCTCCTCCAAGCCCAGAAGCAGTGCATCCTGAGATAAAGGAAGCAGGCAAGAATGCCAGGAGGCCTCCATGAATCACAGAATCACAGAATGGCCAGGGTTGGAAGGGACCTGAAGGATCATGAATTTCCAACCCTCCTGCCACAGAGGCCCACCAACCTTCCCATTTAATGCCAGCCCAGGCTGCCCAGGGCCCCATCCAACCTGGCCTTGAACACCTCCAGGGATGGACGGGGCATCACAGCCTCTCTGGGCAGCTGTTCCAGCACCTCATCACTCTCATAGTAAAGAACTTCCCCTGACATCCAACCTAAATCTTCCCTCCTTCAACTTCAAACCATTTCCCCTTGCCCTGCTGTTATCTCCCCTTTCAAAGAGTTGACTCCCCTCCTGTTTGTAGGCTCCCTTTAGGTACTGAAAGGCTGCAATGAGGTCACCCCACAGCTTTCTTGTCTCCAACCTGAACTTCCCCAGGAAGAACAACTGATGTCATCTACTAGGACTTGTGCAAAGCATTTGACACTGTTCTGCACAACATCCTGCTTGTCAAATTGGAGAAAAATTGATTTGATGGATGGACCACTCATTGGATAAGGAATTGACTGGGTGGTCACAATGAGAGAGTTGCAGTTAAAGCTCAGTGTCCAAGGTGCTGGGGTCGATGTTATTTAACATCCTTGTAGGTGACATGGACAGTGGGACTGAGTGCATGCTCAGCAAGTTTGCAGACAACACCAAGCTCAGAGGTGCAGTTGACATGCTAGAGGGAAGGGATGCTACCCAGGGGGAATCAGAGTCACCAAGGTTGGTAAAGACCACTAAGATCATCTGGTCCAACCATCCACCTATAACCAATATTTCCCACTAAACCGTGTCCCTCAGTACAACATCTAAACATTTTTTGAACACTTCCAAGGGATAGAAGGACCTAGACAGGCTGCAGAAGCGGGTCCATGCCAAGCTCATGAAGTTCAGCAAAGTCAAGTGCAATGCCCACAGTGAACATTTTCCCAAGCGAAGATAAGTCTTCATGTATATTAAGCTTTGCAGCAACCTGAGGAGAGAGAGAAGGAAAAAAAAAAAAAAAAAAAAAAAAAAGAGCATTATTTTGTGCCAAAATAAAGACATCTCATTTTGCTATTCTGGAAATTATCACTCAAATTTCTCATCCTGCCTGGTAATATAGGATCTACATGCCTTTGCAGGAAGAAAGAGAATCTAAGAAAATAAAGAACATTGGACTCCATAAAAACAAGTCACAGCAAGTTCTATTTTCTCTTCAGTGCGTTCCCGAAGCTACCCACACTTCCCTTGTTTAGCTTAATAGCTCTGCACCTCCTGTAGACCAACAGGCACACTAGCAGGTCAAGGGAAACACTTGCTCACACTAAGCTCTGTTCTTGAGACTCCATAACTGTTTAGTTTAACATAGCTGTGAAGGCCACGTACCACAGCCTCACAGTCCACAGCACAGAAACCATCATCCCAGCCCTTCATTATGAATACCGCACTTACCAAACATAGACAGAGTCAGAGTTCATAAGGGACCACAAAATCATACTTGGTGCAAAAGGCAGAGCAAGCCTCCATTTCCGCTCACACCTGGTATCTTCATGAAGTTTGTATACTTATAGCAAAGTACTGGATCTGGTGCTATACACTGCACACCATCCTGGGTGGGGGACCACGAAAGCAGCAGTGCAGCAAGCACATTTGCTTCAGATATATCTCAACATCACTTTTACAACTTCATATTATTACCATACATGGGCAGATTATTTGGGGAACTTCACTCAAGAAAGACATATCTTGGTTCATATAAAACATGGGTGGGACATGCACAGCAGCAGGAGTAGTGTGAGACAGGGAGTAGGAAAGGGAAAAGCAAAGCTTCTGAATTTCCTGACACAGTCAAAAATGCCTCCGGCAGACCCACTGTGCTCTGCACAGCTGGCACCACCTCAGCAGTTAAGCAGCAAGGAATCCACCAGTCACTGACACAGAATTAGCCTTAGACCAAGGTGACAGACATGTTGAAGTGGCCTAAAGCTTGTTGGGTGACCCTAAGTCTTGGTGCATCTTGATCAGAAAAAAGAAAACAAGCACACCTAACTTACTGGTATTCTCAGCCATTTGCTAACCAGTGATTGAGCACCTGGTGGGAAGGTAGGGCCAACCCAGGGGAACTCAGGTGCATGCAGTGCATCTGAGTGACTGGAAGGGGTGGAGACAGGATCCACCCCTTCCCAGACCTCATTTTTTGGCAGTGGAAGGAAGGGCATCTCTTGCTGGAGATCCCTGCCTACCTGAAGTCTTCTAAAGGTAAGTGGCTCTTTTCCTCCATTTTTGTGGCTGCTGTACTGGGCTTGTTCTCATTTGCTGTAGCTAAAGACTTTGCCACCCCACTATTATTGTGGTACTTTCCATCCCATTATAGCAATACAGCACATAATTTGAACATTTAAAAGGTAATAATGTTTTAGGCAATTTTAGCCTTACTAAAATACATGTGGGCTGAAATGGTTGCTAGAAGTATTAATTCAGCAAAACTCTTTCCTCCTCCCCCCCATTTATTCAGAAGCAAGTTTTATCTTAATTATCTACCATTATCAAATATCTTATGAATTTACTTACAGTAATTTGATTCTTTTCAAATACAATTTACTAAGTTGCTTTATCTCATTTAAATAGTTTTAAAGTAAGGGCTGTAAATAGTTGTTTTTGTTTGTTGTTTTTTTTTTTTTTTTCTGCCCCCAGGAATCCTGTTAAATTACCATAGCAATTAAAGTGTAGTTCATTTTATACATTTATGAGATGGGAGTATTTTATGCTTAACTTAGGAAGCTAGATAAAGACATGGATTGAAATGACTGTCCTTGAACAAGCTAGCACTCATTTGCAGCTCTAACTGGTGAATGATTACTTTTTCTAAAGTAGTGTCAGATCTCCTTGAACCCAGTGCTGTATGCAGCAGGGCACACAAAGCCCATGGAGACAGAAGTGCTGTGATCACAGAACACAGCTCAGAGGAGCAGCTTGGAGATAGACTCCAACTCAGTAAACGCTTGTTCCTATACTTAACCTGCATCTAACTTGAAAATAGCTATTGAGCTGCAAAAGGCTTCTGGAAATACAGAGAAGCAAGATTTTGCAGAAATAGTGTTTTCTGCACCCACTCTCCTAATTTGCTTTGCTTTTGAGAACTGCAGTTCATGATGACATTCAGCTAGAGGAAGGACTTCAGCTCCGGCTTCCAAATCTTGTGCAAATATTTTATCCTTTAACTACATTTTTGTTTTAAAAAGTTACTGTTCTGAGAGGTCTCTGTACTTCAGCCACACTCTGTAGGAACAACCTGATTTTACTGCTTATCCCCAGCCTCTGTGGCTTGCAGCTAAGAGCAGAACTGAGTCTAAACACCTCAACACACCATTCAGTGCTGGATGCACACAGTACTCCCCAGATCATTGTATTTTTTGACACTTATTGATGTTGATGAAACCAACTAAAGAGAAAGTTGGAAAAGGAGTGCCAAAAAAACAGTACCTCTCTGTTCTACACCACTTCTTCCTTCAGGGCAACTGGAGGCTGCTATGCTCTCAAAACTGAGATTTCAAAAGTTTCTGGAGCTTGGCCACAGAACATTCTTCCCAAAATTACTACAGACAACATCATTGAGTTATGGGACACAAAGAGGAAAAACAAAACGTATCTGCACACAAGCAGTACTAGCAACTGGTTACAAAAAGACTGCCCACAGGTCTAGCAGTAAAATTCTTTCTCCAGCCCCTTCAACACATAGAAAAGGTACAGAAACAGTAAGCAACCTCTTTATATTGTCAGACTACATAACTACTTTAAAACATTCATAGCCTAACTGTTCTTCCCAAGCCTTATACTTGCTTCACATTGGCTTTAAGGTATGCACTTTACCTTTGCAAAAATATTCAGCAACCTTCTTAGAACACAGTGATACTGCAGGCACAGGAACACTGAGAAATGCAACATTCACAACTGTGCACATTCTGAAACATCTCTGAAGCACACACTTGGCTCAGCTGGTAGGAATTGTGTGAACTGAAAGCACAATGGGTGTTTGCCATAGTTATCAGCTAGAGAGCAGCAGCAACATGTAATTGCATCCAATGGTGGAATAATTACTCCAGAACTCCCACCTCCCTCAGCTTATGAATGGGGAGCAAGTTGGTGTGGTACTGTCATCTGTGCACTGTTTTTGTAGCGATTTGTACCTGATGCTCTTTATTGTGGGGTAGTAACCCCACAACAGATGGATCTTCTGACAGGCCAGGCAAAACAGACAGCTGCTTAATGTTGTCTGCATCTACAGCAGCTATTCCAAAAGCCCATCAGTACCCCTTGGGATCCTTGAAATGCCCACTTCTGAGGTAATCTGTATCAAGTGTGCATAGAGCCCCTGGGCCAGTCCTTACAGGATGCTTCTGCCAGTCTTTACCAGGGACGCTTATTTTTGCCTCCAAAACAGTCAGTTCTTGAGATCTCTCAGTCACTCCAGAAATATGAATCTATTCTGTCCCTTTGTAACTCAAGGGCATCAGAGTGCACTGTGACTGGTGTCCACCAGTGCCTTATATTCCTGTGGTTCTGATGTGCAAGGCCATCAAATCCACACAGTATAATACACTCTATTACCCCTTTCCCTCCCCTGACTCAGGGCAGGGCCCCTCTATTTGTTACTTGCAGTAACGGGAGCAATTTCAGTGGTAGTTGATCTGTTCTGTTCTCACCGTGCTCATAGTGCAGGACTGGGTCTGTTATGCCACTTCTTCATGTCCTCTCCATGCTCACATAAACATCTCCACATAGATTTATTGTAATTTGCTTGATCAGGGAGGCATTTGTCTTTGATAGCTGAGACTTTAATCGGTTTGATGAACTGCTTCAGCAGACTCTTTTGATCATCCTGGTCTTCATCACGTGTTTCTGATGCATGCCATGAAATGGAAGCATGGGATGGAGGTAATTTCTGTTCAGAATTTTGAAGTGTAAGAATAATTTCAAAAGCTGGGGGTCTTCTGCGTTTGTCCTCATATCTATTGAACGTTACTACTAGTGTACTGTAATGCCATTCTGGTGCTGCTCTTGTGAGCTTCCACCATATATCAGGTGTATTCCTAACTCTCTCAGGACCATGATCCTGGCACGGGTCATTAGGAACAAACATGGGATCATACAACATCTCCACCACGACTGTTTCTCTCAAATACTGGATGCCTTTTTCAACAGCATTCCATTTTCTTATCTCAGGCTCCAGATCATCTTTGAAGGGATATCATTCCTTCACAGCTAATAACATTTGTTCCCAGAGGGTGGTGACTCCATCCAGACATCTACTAATCCCTCTGTCAATAGCTGAGTCTCAGGCAATGTTTCCTAGTTGGTAAGCTTTGTTACCACCTAGAGGCACACTACTGGCCCCACTGTCCAGGAGCCAGGTGGCTATAGTTTCATTCAGGTGCCATATAAACTCCTTTCTTGAGCTGTGAATTTCTGTCATTTTCAGGGGTCGATGAATAATGGTAACAGTAACTTCTTCCTCCTCACTCTCATGTCCATGTCTCTTACTTTTCTCAGTTGCCTTTCTTGGTGATGGTGGTTGTGGGAGGAACCCTCACCTGGATCTTCTTCTACTTCCTCCATTTCTTCTTCTTTCTGTTCTAGATGTGAGGACATCCATTTCCATTTCCTCCCCTCCACAGAGGGGAACATTGATACTGGTGCCTCCTGTGATTGATTGGGCTTGATTTGGTTGCTTCCTCTTTTGGTTCAGATCTCAGTTTGGAAACTTTCTATCTCCTCTTTCTTCTATAGTGCTATATAGAGCTCAGTAAGCACAAGCCAAGCCCCAGACAAGCCGATCCTTCTCAGATCTTCCTAAGTCACACCATCCCTTACTCAAATACTCACTTAGTTTCTAAATCTGTTTTGAGTGACAGACAGACAAATAGACTGTGCAGGTTAGGGCAGGATTGCTAGAAGGAAGGCCATGTGACACTTTGACCCTCACAGATGCTCCCATGTGCCATGCAGCTCCCTGCTGCGGTCAGTGAGGGATGGGAAAGGAGAAGGAAGGTCGCTCTTGCTGTCCCCTGCCTCAGTACACATACAGGGCTGCCCACAGTTGCTTGTGCAATGGCATGGGCAATGTGTGAGGAGAGATGTCTTTCTCTGCAGGGATCACATCATACCCTGAAGCACAAAGCTCAGCTTCCCGTATCCAGCCACACTGTCTGCAGACTACTTTGCTTTGATGAGGACAAGGAAATAAGCAGGGAAGTATCTTTCTGTGCTGCCACAAAAACAAAACAACATTCAGTCCAGAAATCTTTTACCTGATGTATCCATGCACCGGAGCTGGTTGCCATCAGTTCAGGGGCAGGCTCCCCGTGTGCCGGCATCATGTCGCCCTGAGCTATTGGCCAACCAGTGTGCTCCAGGCAAATCTGAAACAAAACCTAAATTAGGGCATCCTCATTTTGTTTTACAGCTCATGGAAGGCTGCCCAGGCTGCAGGGGACCACACAGCTGCAGGAATATAGGAAGTGAGAAAATAGGCCACTGTTAATAACTTGGTGATTCCAGGCATGCACAAGAATAACTGAAAATTGGCGTAACCTGGAACCATCTATCTTCACTTATTCATTTGAAGAGTCAAGGAATTCAAGACATCTTTGGAAATAAGAAAGAACTTGGCTCTTCTCTCCCAGGATATTGCAGTATGTAGCTCTGATGATGGCAGCAATATTATTACAAACTTGCAGCAGTGCAAGTAAGGAGGCTGTGAGGGCTGGCTTCCCACCCCTTCTTGTTTTCATTCCAGAAACAATTTTGTACCATCTACTGCAATACCTACCTGGGAATAAACATTCCCCTCAGACATTATCGGAGACAGGACCACCCATGGCAGAAGGCAATGAGCAAATTCCCAGGGGCCCTGTTCCCAGATGTAGCAGACCCTCCTCACAGCCACTGCCTGCTGTGGGGCAGCTCCCTCAGGACCTGCTCCCCATACCTTGGGGGCAGCAGGAATGCCACCGCTCTCCCTGCTGGGAGAGGAGCTGTGCGGGAGGCTTTAGTGGTTAGCTTTCTGTAATGAGTGGATGTCCTTTCACGTTCCCAGGAGAGATGTAACTGGGCTGCACAGCTGTTCTGCAGCAGACTGGGACAGCAGAATAAGTCAGCAGTGTTTTGCTAGGGATGCAAACTGCAGAGGACTGGTTCTGGTGTTTTTTAGCAGCTCTTGATACATTGTGCAGAGAAAATGCCTGCCTGAGGATGCCTCTCCAAAGCTAGCCTTTTCAGAGCCTGTGTGAGGCAGGCACTTTCCACATTACCCTCCTTCCCCTCCAGGTGCTTCAATTTTTGCAGTGTGCCAGGCCATCACATCTATCAGTATTCAGGCAGAGCTTTTCCGTGGAAATCTATGCGTGTTTGGCAGCTCTCCGATTGATTTCCCAGCACAGGTTTTGCAGAGGACTAATTTCAATGGCTTTTACAATGATTTCAGTGGATGCTTTTGGAGGATAGTATATGGAGGAAGAATTGCCTGGCTCCCATTAACACCAATGGAGTCACGAGGGCACCAGCCTGTGCACTGCTCTGGGACATAGCCACAATGACTGGTGAGGGGGCTGCTGCCTTCCCTCTGTTCTTCTAGATGCAATGCTTCCCTTGTGCAGAGCAGGGGGCAAAATAAAGCGGGGAGGGACAGCACAGTTTCCTCCACCTAAGAAATTCTGCGGAGTAACTTTGGGGTTCGCCTTGATTTTTAGAGAGAACCTTCCACTTCTGAATTTCCTGAAGTGTGATGTATCTAAGATCATGGCAAAAACAAATTACCAAAACAAACAAACAAGCAAACAAAAAAATCATAGCAAACGGAAAACTTAGTATTAACAACATTCTGGTTAGTAGTTGCATAGGACTCATGGTCCCACCAAAATTCTAGGATTCTTTGATTATACATCTTCCTTGATAGTCATAGATAAATGGGGCAGCTGCACAGCTGAAGCTAGTAGCTAATTTAAAAATTGACCTGTATTAAAAAATAATAATAATAAATTTTGGATCCTTCATTCTCTGTTTATGAACACCTGCAGTTTATATCACTCACATTTTCATTGGACACGATCTGTAAAATTATTATAGCGTAGTCCCACCGTATGTCACACTGTGGCAGTACCTTTGATCTCAGCCCTTGGGAAACATTTTTTCATGTGGGCAGCAGCAACAGCTGTAAATACAATGTTAATACTATTGGGGTATTAAATTTCCCTTTTATTTTGCTGGCTGAAGTCAGAAGGTTTATGCACTTCTACACTTCCCATACAGCATGCTTTCAAGTTTCTGAAGTTCCAAAGATGATCTGGTAAATGTTCTGTCTTAGATACACATACAAGAGAAAAAAGATCTCTCTTGTTTCTTTAGAGTTTGGGAAAATATGCTTCAGTGACAAATCTTGATGCTCCCCTCAGTTGCCTTAGCACTGACAGCTTTTCTGCTTTAACTTGAGCAGGAACAACTTGGTGGCTAAATCACCCAGTTACAGCCTGCAGATATGCTTCATGTTGAAGTTACTCATTTAAAATCCCACGTCAGTTTTAAGAAAGAGTCTGCAAAAACAAGTTCTCTCTGTCCTTGCTTGTTGTTTCATCGCAGCGCTAACATTCAAGACTGCATGCTGACTCTGCCACGCACAGGTAGCACAGAAATCTGTCCTTAGCTTGCCACTGTCTTACATAGCAGATGAGCTGCAAAAACACATCCCAACTACACCTGTAAGTCAATGCTGTAAAGATTAGATAATGCTCTGTGCAGTGTAAAGAGCATCTTTGACCTAAACTTTATTAAGAGAGGTCTTCTAATCCCTTTGGCCTGAGTCAGAGGTAGCTGCTCTGCATAACATTTTATTTGTTATGGTTTTAAATTGGGAATGTTATAAAGATTGCACTCCTCTCTTCCATGTAGAGAATATACATCTGTAGTAGGAATGTTTACTAAGTATTATTTTTTAAAGCACATACATATTGTTAAAAAGAACATACACTGAAACCCATTCCAATGATTTAAGTGCTTTTTGCCTTTCAAGAGCACTAAAGTGAAAAAAGCCTTTTAAAAGGTATTCCGCCAAATGGTATGAAAAAACTCTGAAGGGTCCAAATTTCCTTGACTTAACCTTTCTTACCCACTGCTTTGCAGGCTGAATTAGACACACAAACAGCAAGACCTGCTCTTTGCATGCTTTGTCCACACTGCTGTCAAATGTGCATACCAACATTCAGTTCTGTTCATTTTCAAATACCACTCTAATAGCCAGTTTTGTGCACACAAAGCTTTTTAAATGCATACACTGGGTCCTGTGCCTCAGGGCATATCTCATTTTGTGCCCTTGGGTATCAGTATAGTTTGGGAATGCATGGGCTGAATAGCAAATTCTGGGTCTAAATCCAGAGGGAGATGGAAAAGACCTTTTAGAGGAAGGGCAGGTGTGCAGGAAAGTATACTTCCTAGTGAGGCAGGTACATCCCTTTCCTCTTCAATCTGTGAGCATCATTAGGCATCCAGCTGAGATTTACAGCAGCCAGGAGGCTAATGTTCATGATTCTTATTTTTTTTTTTTTAAATTCAATCATCAACTAAAACTTTTAAAATAACCACTAGTAAGGAATGGAGCTCACACCCCTCCTTTTCCCGTACAAGAGAAGCCCCTGGACATCACAATAACACGACTATTCTGGCACTAATCCTGTGCATGGTTCTGCCCCACTTACTTATGGAAATAAAAAGATATTCCTTTAACATATAGAGCTGTGTCATAGAGGTAAGCCGAATTAGAATACCTTTTAAGTGGAAGATTAGGGTAAAAGTTGGACATAAAACAAATCCCTCTGCCAGCTAGAAACTGGAGCCAGGCTGCCCGCATCGCCTGCTGCTAGTACTTCTGAAGGAATGAATGAGGACTCCCAACACCTCCTCCTCCTTCTGCACTTCTCTCTTGATCTGCACCATTAGTCATGCTACGAGCATGCCAGCTGGATAAAGCCCCTTAGGTGAAACAGGCTGAGGAATGCCTTGCTTGTGAATCCAAATTAGGCTTAAATATAAATAGTGATTGGGCCACTCCACATTAAGCTAGTTCTGAGATTCCCAGGGAAAAAAGAATGTAAAGCCTTCAGAAAGTACTGGGTTTTTACATGGGCAGGTGGCTAAAGGCAGCTGCGTCTTCAGCCTGCATCCATCAACCCAACTCAATCTGCTCCATTCAAGAGGCTGGACAGCCACACCAGCCTGGCAGCGTGCTGAGGGCTCCAAAAATGGCACAAATAAAGAATTCAGGGGACTCCAGAGTTATAAGGGGCTTCTGAGGGCTGTAGTTTGGGATATGGAGCCTTAAAGTGAGTATTAGGCGTCTGTTCTTCCACATTTTTCTGACTTGAACGTCTTTCAGGTTATTGATAGGCTACAAAATTCCAGAAAAAATAATTCATAATTTTAGAGAGGAAAATTTTACATGAGTTGATGTGATTTAGATAGAAGAATTACAACATTATATTGCAAGGTGGTGGTATAGAAAAGAACAACTGCCTGAATTTAGGAAAAAGTAGAAAACAAGGAGAAAGATCTGCTTCTACAATGGAGGAGACAGATTAAAGCCTGAACAGACAGAAGGCTCAGTAAAAATGTATCTGCTGACTTCAACATGAAAAGAGTCAGTGGCAAGAATGTAAAAGATGAGATTAATAGTGGTGTTCAAGAATAATTAAGAGATTCTCTGCATAACAAAAGAAACAAGCACCAACTAAAATATTTGTGTGGTATGTCAAAGGTAAATTGACTTTTTGGTATGATACAATTATTAAATTGACAGTGATTTTATGCTTAGAGCTTCTCATATAGAGAATCCTTTGCCTCAAATTGAGGATTTTTTTTTCCTCATCTTTACATCTTTATTTCTCACGTAATGTTGTATTCCTTCTTTTTGGCATAAGCTCTGCCAGATATCATACATTCTGCCCCTCAAATTGAAATGTCTGGTTACAAAAGGAAAGCAATTTCCAGTGGTAACTTATATCTAGAGTAAAGAAAGAAAAGGAAAACAGTGGTGCGAACATTGAAAATGCATCTGAAAAAGAGTAAGAGATATTAAAGTATTTTCAGAGCGCAGAAATGAACATCCTGTCACGTTGCAATCACGTTAAAACCCTTGCAGAAGTAGTTAAGGGCTGCAGTCTGTGAGATTCTCATGGGATTGTCACAACAGCTCTTTGCAGCTGGGTGTTTGGTGTGATCAAAATTTGAAGCTGTTGATCTTGGACCTCTGAAGAGTGGGCAGCATCACTTCTTGAGACTTTGAAGTCATCTGTGCTGCTGAACCTACTCAACACAGAGCTGTGAAGGTACCAACTCTTTTGGAGGGTGGAGAAGAGAGAACATTTTCTACGTATCCATTCACCTGCTTGTAAGCAAGCACACTGCACAAAGGACTGAGGATGAAATCATGTGCCTCCATCCCTAAACTTCTTAGGTTATCTCCTAACCCAAAACTTCCATTTCTGAGTCTCCTCTACACAACTACAAAGTTTCACAGGCTCTGACAGTAACAAAATCATAGTATCATAGAACTATTTGAGTTGGAAGGGACCTTTAAAGGTCATCTAGTCCAACTGCAATGAGCAGGGACATTCAGCATGCTGAAAGTTCTGTCCAGCCTGACCTTCAGTGTCTCCAAAGATGGGTCTTCCACCAGCTCTCTGGACAACCTGTTTCCAAACCAGATAAATTTGAATACAAATCATTCTCGAGACAAGCTATGATCAAGTAAAAGACAGTTCATTTGAGAGCAGCTCTGCACAGTATTTCTCACTCATTTTTATACTTCAGAGAAAGAAAAGAAACACAATGAAATTTACTGCATAAAATCAATAAACTGCATTATATACAAGGCGCAAAAAATGAAGTGACTTTTGTCTGAGTAAATACTTCTTAGCGTGTGACCTTAAAAATATTGCAGTGGAATTTAATAGAGGTTTTTTTCTTCAGTGTAGAAATATGGACTTTAGTAAAATAATAATAATAATACTAATAGAAATCCAGAAGAACTCTTTCTGTTCCTACAACATACTGGTATGCAAGTTGGAACATTTTGGCCTGGATGGGTGGTCTACTAGATGGGTGAAAACCTGCCTGCGCCCTCAGGCCCAATGGGTGGGTGGTTAATAGCACATGCCCTACCTGGAGGCCAGCTATGTGCTCTTCAGGGGGTTACCCTAGGACCTCCCTGTTTAATGCTGCTTTTAATGACCTTTTTTCAGTTCATCCGCTGGGAGGAGGGATGGGTTCAGAAAGACCCAACTACAACCCAAGTGCCGATGGAGAGGTGACCAAGAAGACAGAACCTCAATAATCAGTGGCACAAAGGCAAGATACAAGCAAAAAAACTGAAGTAGGTGAGGTCCTGGCTATAGGAAAATGTTTTTTTCAACAGAGGATAGATAAGTGGTGGACCAGGCTGTTAAGGAGGCTGTGCAGAATCCAGCTTTGGAAGTTTTCAAGACTCAAACGCACGAAGGACTGAGCAGCTTGGGCTGGCTCTGTTTTGAGCAGCTTAGAGAATACCTGGGGCCAATTCTAACCTCTATTAGTCCAACCCATAAAATATTTTAAGACTATTCCTGCAGTATTTGAATACTGTGAATTTCCTTTCTGGGAATATTTCTAATTATTATTTCTTTCACCTTATTTTGCAATAGCATGAAAATCTTTTCAACTTCTTCAAAAATTAAAAAACAACAAAACCTTTTCTATTTAGTTAAGTACTTTCATTATAGATATGAATTCTGAGTACTGGAGCTTGTTTTGAAGGCCTCTTCATACAGTAATATAAGCAAAAGCACACCTTTTAAAATGAAATATGAATGAATTATGTAGAAATTAATTAATGCCTAGGGGCATTTCATCACATTTAAATGTAGGAAAGTATGATTATGAGTGCTATATGTAGAAAACAGAGCTTCTTAGAGAAATTAAGACTTATTTAAAAAAAAAAAAAGTAGGAACTGCAAATGTCTGGATGACTTAAGTCTCCTTTTGTTACTACAGCTACAAAAAAGAATTACTGAAGGAGAGAATTGGATTGGTATGGTACTACAGATTTGGCATGCTAATCAGTATTCTCCTTTTATTACTCTGATAACCACATGATCCAGAGCCATTTCTTCTTAATCACTTAACTTGGATTATTTTTAGCATTGTTTTGCAACTAAATGCCAAGTGTATTTCTTATGTTTTTGCCTGTATTGAAGAAAAAAAAGACCTGGTTCAATTAACGTATTTGGGAAGTCTCAATTTTGCCCTTCCCAGACACTCCACAGCCATTTATTATCAGCTTTCTAGTGATAGCATTTTATTTTCCATAAGTATTCTCTATAGTAAGTGACCTTTGACATACAACTATTTATGTGATGCTTCTGCATTTCTGGCTACAAAACTGTATACATGTTTGAATATAATCTCTTTCTATAAAATAAAACAATAGCCTTTTTTAACTGAAATGCATCCAGTTTTTTTTTTTTTACCATTTTGAGGTATTTTCTTTCTCTTCCAACATTTTAAAAATATGTTTTAAGCTAGACTATCTTTTGTGTGCTTGAAAACCAGTGCTTCGGATTTTTCATCCGAATACCTACATTTCTTTTTTTATTATTAATGTTTTGGGTTTGCAAGACGTACAACAGAAACAAAAAGAAAGGTATGCCTTTAAATTAAACTAAGGAAATAGAAGAAGCTTTTCTGCCAATTGAATATTCAACTGACAAAATGGTGAGTGTAAAAGGAAGATCACCAAACAGAAAAAAACAATAAGTGAATTTTTATCTAGGTGTTAGGCACTGAGCTTGGGCTTAGATGTTGATTCATCCTTGTCTCTGTCACAGCTGTGATATGGGACATGCTATCTAATCTCCTTCAGCCTGAAGCTGCAGTTCTTAAGAGATGTGCTCTCTGGCTGCCTCAGCCTGGCCATCATCCCCTCTTCCTCCTCCCTTCTCTTCAAGTTGTTTTTCTATTGCTGTAAGGCACTGAAGGGGCCCAAAGCAAGGCTGGACAAGTACTAGAGGCAGTGCAAAGAAGAGAGGATTGCTGGTTTGTGAGCAGAGACAAAAGTGAATAGTAACAGCACTAAGTGAGACCTGGTTATGCTGCCTGGCACAGCAGCTTCAGTTTTCCTGTCTGCAGCAAGGGCTTAGTATTGATTCCTTTCCTCTTACTAAAGTTTATTACCTGTAAGTTTTGGGTGTATTCAGCAGTGAACCATGGTAGCTTAGTCCTGAAAATATTCATAAGCACTTATTAGCAAGTCATAAAGATCAAATGCATAAAAGCACCAGAAGGAAGCAGCAAATGGATTCCTGCCAATAACCTGTTAAAATTAAAAGCTTCTGGGAATTGTGGTTCAGCAGATGCATATGAATCTGACAAATACTCAAAAGCACTGGAGTGCAGTTGTACTCTCACTCCTCGTCATTTCTATGAATAGGTGTTTTTATGGATGTACTAACAGCACAATCTGCAGTAAAAGGAGCAAGGAAACCACAGGGCCTTCCTTGAAAACCTTGCTGACCCAAAGGCGGAACTAAGTGCCACTAGTATCCCTGGCCACATTTTCATCACGAAGTGCAGTATTTGCTGTTATCCAAGCAGCAGGGGGGCACATCTCAGTCACCTGCTGGGTCAGACAAGATAAAGATCAATGCGAAAGAGCAGGCAGACAGCAGAGGGGCCTGGGTGTCTTCCAGTAAGCGACTGGAGTCAGATTAGCTCCTTCACAGCAGCAGCCCTTGCAGAGAGTATTGCTGTAAGCACAAACAAGTATGTTACAGAATCACAGAAACACCAAGGTTGGAAAAGACCTTCAAGATCATCCAGTCCAACCATCCACCTATCAGCAATAGTTCTCACTAAGCCATGTCCCTCAACACAAAATCCAAATGTTCCTTGAACACCTCCTGGGTCAGTGACTTCAACACCTCCCTGGGCAGCCCATTCCAGTGCCCGACCACTCTTTCAGTAAAGCAGGTAATTCTTTCAGATAATTCTTTTAAGTGACTTCCTATAGAGGCTTGCCCAAGCACTTCAAGGTACATGAGAAGTCTCGTTGACTACAGTAGGACTACTTGTGTATGTTAAAACAATCTGTAGGCCTTTGCAGAAGAGAACTCTTAGCACACGTGTGCCGGTGAGGATGAGGTGCTGACAGTGAGGTTCTTTAAAAAAACTCAGAACAGATTTCTGTTTTAGGAGAGCTGCTGGGGAAGGAACTGCTGCGCTACCATCACACCACCACAGCTGCTGCCAGCAGGTGGGTACCAGTCATTGTACACAGAGAAGGCTTTGCAATGCTGCAATAGGAACTGGGGAAAGGGGACACTGATAGCAAAAACATGGAATTGTATGGGAACTGCTGAGTCGTGGCCTGAAACTCTGATTGATCACCTGAGGCAAGCAATAATTCAGCCAGAGGAGCACAGGTGAAGGCAATTCAGCTGTGCTGCCAGAAGCTCCTAGACCTATTTAAGAGCTGGCTACCAGTGGGGAAGGATCTCATCTGGAGATTGCCTCTGCTGGTATTTTGTGAGTGAGCCCAGGATAGGGGTAAGCCTTCTATTTATTCTCCTTTGTTATCATAGTCTGCTTTGCCTAACTCTCTTGTTTATTTTGTGATTGTAACATCCTAAAATTCTTTGCTTACACAGGAATCAACTTGATAGGGGAAGTTGTTGTGCATAAACAGCAGTGACCTCATGTGAGAGGGGCTTTTTTTTTTTCCATTCCAATTTGGTGGTAACTAACAAACATAGAAGAAGCCAACACTTGATGCAAAGGACAGGTATTTGGCAGCTACTGCTCTAGCGTAGGTCACTTGGCATACGGACTGCAATTTCACAAGAGAAGGACAAGATTAGACAACCTTGAAAGTGTATTTTTCCATTAATCGTGGCTTCGTAGAGCTGACAGAGCTGCAAGAATTCGGCAATGCACAGAGGTTCATCAAAAGCCATACAGAATCCTTGAAAGGAAGTTTTAGGAACTGTTCCCATGAACTGACCTGGGGAACTTGAAGTCAGGGGTTACCTAGAAGCAAACACATCTCAGGAGAAGCAGCTCCATCTTTGGAGAAAACCATTGTATGTACCAGTAAAGCACCAGAATTGTGATCTTGTGGGAAATGATGTAACAAACCATTAGTGTTAATATCATCATCAATTCTCTTGATTGCAGAGGACAGGCAAAGCCTCTGTCAGAGGACAGATCTGACCATCTTTAGAAAACATTGCACAGACATCTTTGAAAGAACCTTGCCAACATCAGTGACGCTCACAAGTCAAGTACTACCAGCATGTGACTGCCTGTCTCCCCACACTGTAAATACAAAGTTTTTTTTTGTTTTTTTGTTTTTTTTTTTTTTTAAAGTTCTGAAACTGCCAAGAGTATTAGGATTATTTAAAGGTCTGCATTAGATTATCCTACTTATTTCACGTCCAAAATGCTCAGTTGTTAGAGGGATGAGCTCCAGTACAAATTTCATTAAGGATTCATAGATAAACTTCATTTCTGTGACTTACTGAATAATAATGACATATGAAATGATAATGAAATAATAATTTCCCTGACACAGACAATTGCAATAATTTCCTCCAACTTAGAAAATAGATATAGAAAAACAGGAGGATATTTATCAGGGGAGACCTATGAATCACCTGATGACTCATCGCATCTTAAGAGGGGGTAAATAACTGCTACTTCAGCAATCGTTTAGCCTTAATTTTTAATTTAGCCTTAATGTTTTTGTGGGGCAGGAGATGGCACACATGTACAAACACGATAATTAGTGCATGGCACTAAGTGCTGTGTGGCACTAATAACTTAGATCACATATTGAAGCTCTCTAGAATAGAAATTCTTGGAATTGCAGTACGGACCCTGTGCTTTCCATATGATTTCTCAGGCCCATGTAAATCTGTATTTGCACCTACCACCCGCTGCTTACAGTTACGAATGAGTCAGATATGGTATTAAGACTTTAGTATAGATGGGATTTTCAGTGTATGAGTTGCATATTGAAATAGTGCACTCAGAAGAAATCAGTTGCCTCTGATATAATCACTTTGATAGGGAAAAGCATTGGCATCATGCTGATACATTATGTAGGCACAGGCAGAATCTAATCATAACTCACAACCGTTACAGCAGTTTTCACTTCTGAACCCAGAAAGTCCAATAATTGCGTTTCTCTCTTCTCTAAATAAAACTTATCGTAAGGAGTAATAAAGTGTGAGAAGACAGGAAAAAATCTGTCATAAACTCTTACCAAATTCTTGCTCACAAATAGCGATTTGGGTTCAAAGTCTACGATAATTCAAATCTCCTCACATCATGAATGAATGAATTTGGACTCATTTTAGAAAAAAAGAAATTGCTTCAATTTCTCTTTCCATACCATATTTCTGAGTAATTTCCATCTTAAACAGAATATATGTATATATTAGAAATCAAAATAAATGCAAATTAATCAAATACAAATACAAAGAGCTCTATTTCGTGATCACAATTAAATAATTCTGTGTATGATTTTCAGTACCTACTCAGATTCTTTTCAAAAAGATTTCCCAATTTTTGGCATATAGTTATGCATTATAAAAACTCCTCCAAACCACATATGCATGTGCATGATTACCTAAAAAGATACACAGCTGTTGATTTACTGAACTTCTCCTAAAAACTGCAAATTGTTCAGTGATTATGCAGTTTTTCATTGTATCACATAAATGCACAAAATATATCCTGTATGTTCTCTTGTTATTTAAGCTTTCTTTGTTACCCTAAGGTATCAATTAATCTCACTCGACCCCAAAACTCATTATTTTCTCTTTGGAAAAGACAAAGATGTAAACAGAATGAGAACGTGATGTATGTATTATTCAGTCAGCTTCCTGCTATATGTGTGTCTGCACACATAAATGGGCAAGTGATGCGTGTTACGGAATGGTGAAAAGAATCCTGTATATACCAAACTGAACAAATACGAGTGCTAGTCAAGGAGCTAAAGATGGCCTGCATGTACAGCTCACAAATTATCAGCTGCCTGTCCCTAATTAAATTCAGCCAACTCTCACAGCTTGGAAATGAAGACTTGAACAGCTCCACTATCAGGCCAAGCATCTCAACAGCTATTCCTTCTTTCCTCTTCTCGCATCCTAAATCTAAAAGAAAGTTATTTATAATTCAGTACTCCCTGAGTCATTTCTTGGAATTACTGCTAAAAAAGGAACTCTGAGAATTAAAAGCAGCAGGAAAAGGCAATCTACCCCTCACCCCTCTGCATACGAACTTAACCCTGCCTCTTGTTTAACAGCCACAAGAGTGAAAATTCCCACTGAGAGGGAGAAACTTGTCAGGAGCTTTGTTAGGACAATAACTTATTGCGTTGTCACCTAGTATTGCATTAATACTCTCCTCTTGTCTTCTGATGGGGTTATCACTACAGCCGCAATGTAATTTTAGGTCCATTCAAGTGTGTCCAAACAGTTCCTCTGCCCAAGTCTCTTGCTTTGTCTACCTGATCTCAATTGGATGCTCGAGTTACTTCAAGGATGCTGAATACTTACAGAAGGGAAGATGGAGCTAGAGTTTTTTTTTGTGAAGTAAACACTTTGCTTGTACAGTTTCTTAACGGAAATTTCTTCTAGGGTCATATACTTCTACAAGGTCAATAAAGCATGCCCACCTTGATCTTTCTGCTAGCATTTGTAAGAAGCCTGAACTAGGTTTCTCTTGTTTTTCTTTTTGTTTCACATTTGAAGCGGGATTCCAGCTTTCTACTCCTTTAAACAAAGCTTCCACGCACAATGACTTGAAGTTGTAAATGGGTCCAGTGTGAGAGAATTGCTATTACACATAGTGATATCCCCTCTGGGTGACAACACACATAACCACCTTCAAGAAAGTGGCCAAGAATTAATGATGAAAAGCTGGGAAGAGTGGCCAACACACCAGAAGGCTGTGTTGCCCTGCAGTGAGACCTGGACGGGCTAGAGAGTTGGACGGAGAGGAATCTGATGAGGTTCAATAAGGACAAGTGCAGAGTCCTACACCAGGAAAGGAATAATTAGACTGAATTGGGCTGCCCAGGGCAGTGGTGGAGTCACCAACCCTGGAGGTGTCCAAGGAACGTTTGGATTTTGAGTGCTGATGGACATGGTTTAGTGAGATCTATTGGTGATGGGTGGATGGTTGGATTGGATGATCTTGTAGGTCTTTTCCAACCTGGGGGTTGGACTCGATGATCTCTGGAGGTCCCTTCCAACCCCTACAATTCTACACTTCTGTGATTTGTGAATAACCACATGCATTACTACAGGTTAGGGGCTGATCTGCTGGAAAGGAGCTCTGCAAAGAAGGACCTGGGTGTCCTGGTGGACAGCAGGTTGGCCATGAGCCAGCAGTGTGCCCTGGTGGCCAAGAAGGCCAATGTGATCCTGGAGAGCACTAAGAGTGTGGCCATCAGGGTGAAGGAGGTGATCCTCCCCCTCTGCTATGGCCAGGTGAGGCCGCATCTGGAGTAATGTTTCCAGTTCTGGGCTCCCCAGTTCAGGAAAGGCAGGGAACTTCTAGAGAGATTCCAGCAGTGGGCCACAAAGATTACTAGGGCCATGGAGAATCTCCCTTACAAGGAAAGGCTGAGGGACCTGAGAGTGTTCAGCCTGGAGAATACTGTGAGGGAAATCTTATCAGTGCTTACAAAAATCTCATGGGTAAGAGTCAAATGAATGGGGCCAGGCACTTTTCAGTGGTGTCCAGCAACAGGACAAGGGGCAATTAGCACAAACTAGAATACAGGAAGTTCCATATGAACATGAAGATAAACTTCTTTACTTGAGATTGGCAGAAGTGGAACAGGCTGCCCACAGAGGCTGTGGAGTCTCCCCCAGAGATACTCAAACCCTGCCTGAATGCTTTCCTGTGCAGCCTACTGTAGGGAACCTGTTTTTATTGTGGGTGTTGGACTAGGTAATCTCCAGAGGTCCCTCTAACCCCTATGATTCTGTGACTCCGTGATTCTGTGTTTAGATGTATGTTAATTCAGCAGACTCCCTTGAATGCTCTTTCCAATTTCCACTGTTCCCAAAACTTAGTGAAAGCACCTAGGAAATTTTCTGTACATACTTACGTACAATGAGTTCAAAGCAAAACAGGGAAAGAGAAGTAAAAAAGAAAGCATCTTAAGAATAAGAGATTCCTGGAAACAAAAAATAATGCTCTCAAAACATATGCCGTTATTAAGGAGCAATTATTGTGTGGATTTTGTGTGATAGTCTAGTTAGTCTCTATTTCATTTGCTTTCCAAAGACTCCATAGTCTATAAAAGGACTGGAAATTTCTATAATGAATACTATAATGGCATTCATTATGCCAGCAGAATTAAGTGTGTGTCAACACTTCCATTATAAAATTCAGTTTTTAAGAATGTGTAACTCGTCTCTATAAATACTTCATGCTGCAGTTTATTTCAGAATAAGTCAAAACATTATTTTCTCACAGCATACACTGTTGCAGTGATGTTACTGATTTCAAATAGACAAAGATCTTGATTAACAAAGATGAAAGAGGGAAAATAAATTCACTGCTTTAACATGAAAATGCTTATTTTTTTTACAGAGATGTATTTCAATTTTAAAATACTACTGGTATATAACCAACATAATGCTGGTTTTGTTTCCTTTTAAAAACTAACACGCCACTGCTCTGATTCTTTCTGTGGAAGGTTAGCTTTGGGGTCTGGTTTTGTTTCTTTTTTCCCAAATAATGTCTGTTACAAAATTATGTTTCAGTCTAATTTTCAAATCGGGACTTTCCAATTAGTGTGGGGGATGAAGTCCTGTACATCTGCAGAAGCAGATTAAATGGTATAACTGTTGTGAGGGTGCACGTGCCATCTTTTCTCTGTTCTACCTTCTGTGATTTCTATTCACTGTGACAACAGTAAATCTGATGTTGCACAGGAACAAAGAAATGTTCAAAGATTTTGAGTTAATACTTGATGGATTTACGTCAAAAAAACCTCAACTTTGAAAGGAGAGAAGAAACCAGGTGTTGTAAGAGCTGTAAAGCCCATGGTAATTAGACTGGGGGTAGGGAGCAGCTTTCCTGTTGTTGCTGACTGTGAGTATAAAATATACAGCTCAGAAGGCTTCTTTGTCTGAAAGATTACTTCCCATGTAATTTGGATTCTTCACTACTCATTCTTTTGTTAATATTTATGTGCTCTTTGTTTTCTTGAAACTACCAACACAAGAGGAAGGACAGCAAATTAATGACACTATTGAATTCACAATATATATTACAGATAAAAATGCATGGTAGGAAGACTGAGCTACTTTCTTACCCAAGGTAACACAGACAAACCAGAGATGTCTTGCAGTAAAATTTCATTTTATATTTAAACTTTGGGGGCCCTTTTTGAATTACACCAGCCTCAAAGTTTAGCTCCTGCTCATAAGTTTTTATGTTTGTAGCTACAAAAAGGAGTATAAATTGTGATTGCTTACAGTGAGGTGTATGAGACAGGAGGAATAAAGACATTCAGAAAAACATTTGGATACTGCAAGCTGTTTTGGGTTAGGCAGAAGCACTTGACACGTCTACAAGGGGGAAAAAGAATGAAATTCTCCTTGTTACTACAGAAACAGACCTTAAAAACAGCAATAAAGTACATTCAAATTCAGTCAAAAATTAATATGGCTTCTAGTAAAATACTGAGCATGGATTTCTAATATAGAAAAAAGATGAAATGGAGGTAAAATGGAAGAAAGATATCCTTTAGGGTAATAAATGATGACCAGGTGAGAACAACTCATTTCAATTCCAAAAAAATATTATGTTTTAATGCTTGGATTACTGGGAGGAAACAGAAGTTTCATCGCTATGAAAGCTGCAAAGCACCACCCCAGCATTTTGTGGAATAATTACCTGGGTGAACCACAGAACTCCTTGTTTGGCAATGCAATTACATGCCAAAAACTTCCACAATTCCATTTCTTTCTCAGTCTTTATGCCCCTGAGTTCATTTACATTGTATTGTTCAAAACTGCCTTCAAACAAATAGAGTTACATTAGAAACTGCATTTTGTGTTCCATGCTCAGAATACAAAGCACTTGTAAAAAGAAGGTACCATCACCTCCATCTAACAGAATAAATTAAGTAAGAGAGAGTTAATTGCTCAACATTCCATCAGCCTGCAGCAGCAGCAGCACTAGGAAAGGCTGTTTTTTAGTCTAATTTCAACATGAAGGGGATAAGGAGCATCATCTTAGCATGTTAAACCTGGCTGCACAGTCTTTCCTGTATATAGAACAGAATTGGCAGCTCAGAATATCAGTTGCAATTCACCTGTTTTCATGTAGCATGTGGAATCATGACATTCTCAGATTTTTGGTCTGAGAAAAGGAGAAGCAGATCTCCCATGCAACTGAAAGGGAAATTCATCACTACATAATTTACTCATCTGTCAGTTCAACTAAAGGTGTTTCTGGAATATCATAAGACTGCAAAATATCCAGATATTTTTGTATAGAATATGCATCCATCAGCTAAGTTAATTTTAAAATCAGCAGTGTTCTGGCAATGCATAATAATCTAACATAGCACAGTACATTAAGCAAAGATCAGTGTTAATTTGCACAGTTTTTCCTTTTTTCAGTTTAGTGAGCAAAGGCTGTCATAATAATCATGCTGGTTGTCGTCCAGCTTTAATGACTGCATTCATGAAGGCTCCACAGGTGCAGCATGGTATAAATAGTGTGATCTGCTGTGCACAATTTGTACATTTAGGTATTTACATTAATTCTTGCTTTGGAAGTGTACTCCTCCTCTAAACACTGTGCAGATGTATGCATAGAAGACCATGTGGGAAACTGAGCAGCCAACAGACTGTTTCGTGGGATGCCGTGCAATTCTTACAAATAGAAGGAAACCAAATGATCTGGAGATGTGCACAATAGGGAAAAATGTCAATATGAAAGGAAAAAAAAAAAGCACTAAAAATAGAGATAAGAGCGTCCAAGCTCAGCTCTCCCAGGCTGAAGTAGCACATGGTAACAGCACTAAATACTCTCTTTGCTTCAAGCAGCGTTATGGACCAGAGGAAATGAGATAGGTGGGTCAGGCAGCACTGTAGAGCATCCAGCTGTTTCCTTTGTGTCCACCCAGCAATATCAAGGACCTGTTTGCTTTTACTACCAGCTGTATGAATCCTTATTCCTATGGCTGATACAACTAAATTACATCTCACGTATGTGGAAATGGTCTTCAGTTCTTTTTTATCACGTCCAGAAAAGACTAAGATACTAGGGGGGAGAAAAAAAAAAAAAGAAAAGAAAAAAGAAAAAAAAAGTAAATATCAAAACCCTTTTTAGCTTTAGGCAAAAAGCTAAATATTTCACAATAAATATTTGCTAAGGTCTCTTGCAAAATGAATGAGTCCCATTATTTTCCCATTCTTCCCACATGAAGAAATTTATCTCAATTGTGGGCTTCACCTGTTTTTCTTCAGGAAAACATACATCACAGTACATACCTCTGGTAAACAACTTTGCTAGAGCTCTTAGAGTTTAAAACACAAGAAAATCAAATATAATGCCTCTGATTACTGCGAATGCTACATCCACAGTAAAAATGAAACAGGCAAATATCCTAAGGGAACATCAAGAAAGTCTGCACAGCAAATAGGAGACCAAACTTTCAAAGTAAAGATATTTTTGTTTGCACAGTGGGAGAAGATTGCAATGAGATGTACCCAAGCTATTTCTGAAACTCATTTCCCTCTCGCTAGACTTGAGTCTCAGCGTACTCATATCACATAAATAGCAATTGCAGCAGTTCACTCCAGCTGCAACTGTTTAGGATTTGTTGAATTAAATGGTAAGAGACTGGAGCTGAAAGACTTACTAGAGAAGTTAGGAAATAGTCAATTTATTCAAACATTTTTTAAAGCAGCATATTATTCTGTTTTTCAAGTCACAACAAACTAATATCAGATGCTTGAGTCTACATTTTAATGCATATTTTACCTTTTAAGTAAATGCTCAGTCTTGTGAAGTTTTCCTCAGCCATGTACAACCAGAACGAATTTTCAGGAATGGCTTTTCAGTAAGCAGCAGACAGTCTCTCCAAATCAGTCCTCCACCTTGCAAAGTTTTTCTCTTCGTGCTGCATAAAATAGGCAAAACACAACAGTAGCAATATTTGTTTTTTGAATTTATCACATTCCTACTCTTAATCTCTGAAATGCATATTCCATAGTCAGCTTGAATCTGCTGCAAAAGTCATGCATTACTTCCTTGCTGCAGGTGAGGTACAGAGCATAAAGCTTTATAAGCCATGGAAGCAAGAAGCCAGGCCCCCAAGAATTACAGCTACCCAAAGCAATTCTGCTCACACGGAACAAAATATCTCTGCTCAAAAGCTCGGAAAGCTTTGTGTTGGGAGATATCATGAACCCTCTCTACTTTCTCCATATAACCCATGGATCAAATAGCATTGCTACAACCCCAGAAGCATTCACATTTCAATTTACTTCCTTGAAAGCCAAGTGCAGCAACCAGAATCAAACAACAAATCGTGTCTATACTCCTACCACAGCCTAAATCATGTCCTGAATTACAAGCTTGGGCAGCATGACAAAATGAAGTGTTTTCAAATATCAAGGCAGCAGTACTTCCCACTATTGCGTTTCTTTAACGCTCTATCGGTAGAGCAGCACTTCCAGGCTGCAGTTCCTCACTCTTATCTCCACAGTACAGATTCACTGACTGATGTCCCCGAGCTACAAACTTTGCCATCCAACACCAAAAGCAGCTTTGTCCACTGACAGATCTGTGAATTTTCCCCTCCAAGAACTGCACCACAGATTAGTCCTGCCAAAGCCACATTCACTTCATTGTCTCAAAAGTTCAGTTTCCCCATATTCAGAAGCAGGTGGTGGTTGACAGGCACACTCTGCATCACCAGCTCTTCCTTCTGCACACTCTCTAAGTTATGCAGATGCCTTTGAAAAAAACAGGTTTTGGTAATGGAACAAATGACCAATGGACAAATTAAAATCTACCAGATGAGTTATAACAGTCTGAGGATGCAGTTGGAGCTAGCCCCAGTTCAAAACAGAAATGCACCAGCTTGCCACCATTCCAGCTGAGGCATACCATTAATAGCTGCAGCTCAGATCACTAATATGTTTTTTCTAATGGCAAGATGTCCAAGACAGTAACACATAAAAAGAAAGCATGAAAAAGACAGGAATATATTTTGGTAAAGCCTTCTCCTTCTATTATGACTTGATAAAACAGTGACAGTCAGAGGAAAGCCATACCCCATAACGTATCAAAAAACATTACAGCAGAGAACTCATTGGTTACCCAGGTGGGAATGCATGACAGGTCTCTCACAGTACAGCACTTCTCTGCAGTGGTCCCCCCTGCCCTAAGTGCTTCCCTGCATACTGTCTTGGTGGGAGGACTTTTACACGCGTACAAGTCATCTTCACCCAGCCTCCCAGAGCTCATTCCATCTGGCTGTAATTCAGAGACTTACACTAGTTCTTCAGAGCTCTTCAACCAATGAAAACCATCAGCTCCCAGATTTGGCTATCTCCCTTTGCAAACACTACCACATCCTTGCCTTTGGTTTGTTCAGTCTTCCCACACCCAGGTTCCAGCACTCATTTTTTCCTTTAGTTCAAAGTGAAGATTTTCAAAGACAATAATAAAGTCAGACCCCATTGCCCTTTGCTTGCAAGACATGCTAGCTTAAGTCATGGCCTTAGCTCCTCAGGCTCGTTCATTTTTTATCAGAAGAGATGCTGAGGCTTTGTTTTTATTTTTCCTCAGTTGGACTGACCACTTTTTTTTTTCTGCTTACCAACTCTGTTACACTGATATGAAATAACCGAAAAGTCAGAATGTTTCTACCTTCTGAGGCTCATTAGCAGAGTTCAAAGACAGGTGGAAAGCACACAGGCTTGGGTAGTTTGGGTTCGCCGTTTACACTGCAGAAGATGTAAGAAAAAAATATATGAAAGTGAATAAAACTAGACATTAGATTATAGGAGCCTTACTTTAATCCTCTTACATTTTCCTATGAGAGGGAAGGAAATGTAAGAGTCTATATAATCCTATCAGAGGAATGGGAGTCCTGATTCTCCCAAGAGGGAATAATTTCTCTAGTCATTTTTCCAAAACTTACAAATAAATCTTGGCTTGGCCTGCATTTAAAAAGAATGATTTCATGAACCCCGCGCTTAAAATTGTCCCATAGGTCACAGGGAGGAAATTTTCCACTGCAGCCATTACTCAGAGTCACCTTCAAGGAGCCTACAATGGAAGCCAAAATTCTAAAATCCTTTAAGACTGCTTAAAATAGTTGTGAACTAAGCTACCATATTTAAGGCAATGATCTTACCCTGCCGCACAAAGTGGTTTGACAGTAACATGTTAATACGGGTACTTTATAGAGTAAATTATTTATGTAGAGGATCTTGCTGACTGCATTCACACTGGAAAGAATGCCGCCCTTACTGACTTAAATGCCACCCTGGAGCATGGCTAAGGGGAACTGCAGCATTGCTTAAGTAAATAGTCTATTTGTTCTTTCACATTCCCACAGGACAAAAAGAATTTATAAGTATCAGGATATTTTAACCAGTTTTCATTCCTTTTTTTTTTTTTTTCCAGGAAGAGACGTCGGTGATGTCATTTGCCTTTACACATTCTCTCAGACTAACAAGGATGAATTCATCTTCAAAGGAGATCCTGTCAGCAGTTGACTCCCAGGGGTGCTGGTTCCCTGCCCCGCATCCTGTGGGTATTTATTGACTGGCCTGTGAGCTGGTGCTTGTCATCACCCTGTGTGGCACCGTTCCTGACTTTGCAGCCTCCGGACAACATGCCACCAGATCACCCCGATGTCAGCTCCTAAAGGACCAGCACCTCTGGTCTCTGGTTATGAGGTGCCTTTCGTCAGAGCAAACTGCAGTTAATAAGTTGGAGAAGAAAGTAGCTGCATTCTTAGGCACAATGTGAAGCAAAACTGTAATGCAGAAGGACTATTAGGAAACTGTTTGGGAAGAGTTCAAAGGCTATCATTTATACAAGAAACCTGATCTGACTTGAAAAATAAAGGTGTGATTTCACACAGGATATTGGCCTAGATATAGGCCTTTTCCTATCACATAACACAGGATTAGATTATTTCACATCCTTATCTCAAGATTTTAACTTGAAAGTAATGATTAACAAAGCAGATACGAACCCTTAGAGGCCTATTTCAGTAGAAACTGAAGTAAAAAAATTTATCAGATCGTAAACATTACGAGGCAATTTGACACTCAGGTATATCCTTCATGGCATAAGGAAACACTTTACTCCACGCCTGTTAATTCTTAGTCCTATGATAATTTTAATATCTTAAGATGTAAATTTAATGTTGGTGGAAGCTGCGTGTGTGCTGATCACAGAAGCCCAGGATGGCTGAGGCTGGCAGTGGCTGCCATGTCCATCAGTCCAAGCCCCGGCTGCAGTGGGGCCACCCATAGCAGCTGCCCAGACCCATGTCCAGGCAGCTCTGGGAGATCTCCAAGCAGGAGAGGACTCCACAGCCTCTTTGGGCAGCCTGTGCCACGGTTCCAGCACCTGCATAGTACAGAAGTGCTGCCTGGTGTTCAGACAGCACCCCTTCTTGTTTTGCTTTGTGCCCATTGCCTCTTGTCCTGGTATTGAGCGCCATTCAAAAGACCGTGGCTTCCTCTTCTTTATACCCTCCCTTTGGGTATTTGTACACATGGATGAGATCCCTCTGAGCTTTCTCTTCTCCAGCTCTTGGAGTCTTTCCTCATGGGAGATAAGGATTAGATTGGATCAGGTTGAGTCTCTTGGAATCTGATCCTAGCAAAATCTGCTTAGGCTGGCGCCTTTTTTGCAGATTAAGAACCATCTCAAAACTGGTTAATATTTTTGAATTACATCCTTTTCACAATGTTTGTATCTTGTATGGATTAATGGCTTCGAGTCTGCCCTTGTTCCCACTTGGGCACACCATTCTCACTGGGCGCTGCTGATGTGCTTTCTGAACTGCAGCCTAATCCTGCGGGATGCTGAGCGCCATCCAAAAAGATGCTGACAGCTTCAGGTCCTGCTTAAATTGTAGGCTTCTGACAGTAACTAACATGCTGACAAAGCACTAGGGAATGGCAATATCACTGCCCGTGTTTATAAACCCACTCTAAATACCTAACTTGAGACAGATTATTTTCTGAGGACAAAGTTGTATTTTTTTAAATAAATTTTAACTGTAATCGAGTGGTATTCTTTTCAAAATGGATTGTGACAGGGCACAACATACAACATCATCAGAAACATAATATGGAATAAGTATTTCAAAGACTTACTGTCAACCTGAACACATTTTATGGGATGATCTGTGATCCAGATGGTAGTGAAGCTGAAGTTCTTATTTTTTTGTGGCGCTGTGGGAATAAGATACTGTGATTTGGTGCCAGTGTGTGATCAATAAAGAAAAATGTTGGCAATACTTTGGAATATTGTGCATTCTTAGCTAGATGACGTGAACTCCAATGATTAATAGCGGGATAGCTTTGAAGAATTACTGGAAAAAGATTTAAAATCATTTTCCTTTGTGCTATTTTTCCATTCAGTGGATTGGCAAGGAAATAACAATGAGAATTTACTGGTATGAATAATGTGTCATTGGTAAGTTCTTTATACTCCTGTCCAACTGGCAGTTCTTAAGATTTTAATTCTTCTGCAGCATTACCTGAATTCCCAAATATAAAAATGAATGCTTGGTTCAAAATATTAATACTAAAGTAATGAACCTCTACAATGCAGCTCCTGAATATCAGTGTAAAATTTTAATACCCTTCAGTATCTTGTATCGTTCTAATCAATTAATAATCTGCAAAAATTCTATCTACATTTATGTAGGAAGGGGTGGAAGAAAACTGATAGCATTGAGTTACCTTGGCAATAGCATTTTCTCATTAAAAACATCCCTACAGAGCCTTATATCTGCTTTTGTAACATATTAATGTACGCGTTTAATAATTCTAGAAATGTTAGAATTGCTGCCATCTACTAAGGTGACCTGATTTTTTAAACGACTCTTCATATTTATGTGTTTGGAAAAATGCATGGGATGAAAGCCTCCACGCTCCAACTTGGACCTTACTTCTGCCAAAATAATTAAGATTGTTCTGTGAATGAGACAACTGATGAGAAATTCAGTGTTTATGATTTTGTATGCCCTCCGCTTTAAACCTTTTCTTCAACACTTTCCACTAAGTCCAGGTTTTAGGTAGCGATATTAACTATTTTGTCATACAAGTGCCAGCTGCTATTTTTGTACAAATCTACTCTAATTTAGGACACCTGGAAAATTTCAGTTTGCATGTGATCAGTAAAGACTTATCTTTTACAGATCAGTTCCTTGGAAGCTCTCCATCTCTTCTCTGGGAAAGTTCCAGATGGCCTGATTAAAACTTCTGTGTGCTCCTGTAGATGACACCACACCTAGGTTGGGCTGAAATGATAGTGTACATTCTCTCCAGTTGACTCCAGGCAATGTGGAACGGGGAATATGCCTTCCTGAGAGGCAAAGAGATTATTTTAGTTGGGAAACGTACAGGCTGGAGATTAAAATAACAGAGATTTGAGGAAAAGGTCAAATTTGTTGGGGCAAATGAGACAGTGGGTGTGTTTACATTATTCTCATTTGAAATAAAATCCTATTTCTGACATATTTCTTGCCTTTGACTGCCATTTCATTGTAGTTTTGCAGCACGTGAACTTTCTATGAATGACCTCTGACACAAAGGAAAGAATGGGGATTAGGGAAGCTAGTAATTAAATCAGGTGTGGCAAGATAAGATTGGGAGGCCGAGACTCAATTATTTAATTAAACAATTAGCGAAGCAGATGTGATTAATTAATTGAGAAGGGTAAAAGAGAAGAAAAGTGAAAAAGAGGAAGAACAGAAATAAGATGAAGTGTAACGTGGTAAGTTGAGCTAAGTGGGGGACAGTTTTACAAGTGCATTGTTCTAGCGCCTTATCTTTCTTGAGTGGTTGGGTCAGCTGTTCAGTTCCCAGTTGCTCTTCTGTTTCTGTTAGGTTTCTCTAATAAATGAACTTGCTTGTGACATCTTCTTGAGGAGCCTTTCTTTCTCAAGTAAGCTCTAACCTCAATAAGGGAAGGGAAGCTCTTCTAAGGCTGCTCCTGATAATGTGATTTTCTTTTGCTGAATTTGAACTAAAGTACATAATTGTCTCATCGTTACTCCAACTCTGTCTAGAATGGTGTACCAAAAGATTAAAGATGTAGTGCTACAGGCAGGCATATAATGTAAGTAGTTTAATTAAATGTACACATGTGGCAAAGTTCTTAACATCAATAATATCTGTTAGTATATTGGAAACACCTGTGACAGCAAGGCAACCCAAGATCTGTTTTATTTATTCTCAAAGCTCTATAAATGTAAATGTAAAAAAATCTATAAATGTAAATATTCCAGTAAAATAACTAATGTGATTGATCTTAATGTATGTATTTGATAATCTGTCTTGGCAAGGCTAACTACAGTACATTACAAACATTGGTGGTGAAACCATACCACTGTTTCATAAATATCTTCAGCTGAGCATCATTTCTCTGGAGAGAAGTTTCAAAGCCACTAGGATATTCATATATAAATAGCTTAGAAATATGTTGGAATGAAGGTTAGAAAAAAAAATATTGTAATGCTATTAGTGTTTTTTTCTGGTGTATGAAACAATCTGCTTGTTCCTATGTATATTTTGGTACATAGTATCCTTAGTTTTACTGAATCTGTACATAACTATCCTACTTTATAACTGCGATACGTGCTATTTTTTTTAATAGCAGGAGTTAAGAATGTTTGGAAATGCAACCCAAAATCTGTATTTTTATTGCAAACGTGCATCTTGCACTGCTTATTGAGATGGAGACAGGAAGAAAGACCAAATTCAATAGTTATTCAGAATTCAATAGTTATTTAGAGCCATCATAGAGAATCTTATGCCATCTTCTGTTGTGATCACAATGAAATTGAATGCATGCTGATAGGCCACAAGACATTATTGATCAGTAATTGTTAGCATATGATTAAAAAGCAGCCAGAAAACATATCTGGCTTCTGACCTCAGACGAGTCATCAAATATATTGTTATAAATAAGCAAACATTCACACCTACCTGACTAAGCCTTCATACAGATACTCAGGTATGTTTGTAAGAGCATGTGTTGTTTGAACAGAGAGACATCTGAATCAGGTGTAGAGCCCAGAAATCATAGTGGTGCTCTACTCTGAGAGCATAAAAGGGATGAAATTGAATTTTTAAGGCAGTACTCATGTATTCAGCACACTCCTACATGGCCCATGAGAAAAAAACAGAATTCAAGACAGGTTATTGCTGCTCATTCAGGCCTCAATACAGACTGCAATGAAGTTCAGTAAAGGTGATTTACCTGCATTACACTTTTCACTTGTTGACTTTGGAAGTCCATCAAAATCCAAATGAGCCACCAGGTGACAGAAGTAGGCAGCATTTTTTTTAGTTTGGGAGACCTCTAGTGGACCTCCATCCTTCTTGTCTCCAGTTGCAACTTCCACAGCCTGCACAAAGCAAAGTTAGGTTTGCATTTGGCTTGGACTCCATATGTATGAATGAATTTATTAAGGTATTTGGAATCTAAATGGAGCTGCTCTAAAATCACACGCAGTAATAACTTGGATTGAGATTTGAATCGATCTGATAAACAATTGATTAAGCTATGCAATGTTGAGCAGAACAACATTGACTTGCTTAGAGGTCCGTGTTAAAATACTCACCTTTAGGTGTATTTATAAGTATTTACAATATAAAAATGGTGTATTTGAAGTTGTGATCCAAGTGACCAAGCTACCTTCAGAGCTCATTTTTCTCTGGTTGTGTCTTAGGTTGGTCTTAGGTTGTGTCTTAGTAAGGGCAGCCTTACTGCATAACACTGACATAATGAAGGCTCTTCAAAACTCATTCTTTCTCTTCATTATATTTTTGAGTACTAATAGAACCAGGATCACGGCTCTTCAACTTGTTTACAAATTCAGTAGGAATGGACAATAAGTCTAGAGTACTAGGGTAGATACTGAAAGGGAGGAAAGAGAGTGCAACATTTACAAATGATTTAGTAATTTTTGAGAATATGAATTTCATGGTGTAATTTATTCAGTGTTATCAGTTATCAAAGGGTAAATAATGTGATACTCTTACTTGCAGTCTTGCCTCATTCCTCAAGGAGCAGTGCTCCCCTTTACGGAGAAGGAACAGCTAGCTCCCTGTGAGCCATATAGCTAACTCCAAAGCACAGAAACAAAGAGCCGCTTGTGTTTGTGGCAGAAAGGATAGATTAAGCAGGCTACATTCATATAATAAATACAAAAAATACTTAATATGAAAAGAACGATACAGGCCATAAAAATCCAGTGCAGAATAATTGCTTCTACAGGAGTGCTTTCTAAGGCAGGAGTTGTTTTCTGTGCAACTCTTTATGCATTTGTGCATATGTCTATTGTCCATTTTTCAGTGACCAAGACAGCAGAGTGTGGGGAACCGCTGCTTTTCTAAAAGACTGCAAGTGTTTCTACTGCAATTTCAGTTTTTGTGTTTATTCCTCGTCCATAGGAGGTTTTGTACAAACATAACCTTTACTAACTGTTTAGAAGTTCTTCACACAATTACAACTAATTCCATAATGTGAGCATAAGCATTCAAACCTCAACCCTGAAACCATTTTGTATGCAACTACATAGAAATCAAGAGAACCTTGATTCACAAAAGCAAACATTTGCCTTTTGTCTAGATGAGCAGATGTTTGTTAGTTTTAAATTACATGCTGAGCTTTCAAAATACTTGTTCTTTGGTATGATTGCCCAAAGAATATATGAATACATTCAGAATATGCAGGAATATAGAAATATCTATGCATGAATTCCTTTTTTAGCCAGTCATAATAGGAAACATAACAAGCAGTGAGGAGACAAGAGAACCAACTTCTCCCTTACAGTGGCTCCTAATCCTATAAATAGTTGAGTAAATGCTTAATTCTAACTGTTGTGAGACAGGAATTTATAATTGTGCTTGTGAATAGAAATAATTATGTTTGTGAAGCTACACGTTTTCCTTTGGTCATAAACCATGCGTAAAAATGTGTTCATGCCTTAGCCTTCCCATTTTCCTGCAGAATATGGCCCTATTCCTCCTCAGAAAACATCTCCTAGCTTACCTCAGTGGGAGAGTGGGGATGATTGGGAAGGACTTTCTGAAGACAGCATGGAGGAAAAGGAAATATTTACCTACAGGAGTAGCTAGGGATACTTAATGCCCAGTGAAAACAGTCAGGATTTTGTCACATCAGCTCAACTCATAAAGGACAGAGTATGTAAATCTAAGCATCTCGTCACCTGCAGACCACATCGGTGCACAACTTTTTTTGTTGCAGTGTGGTGAGGAGACAAGGAGTGGAGCACACATAAGACACGGCGCCTTTGTTCATTCTGCAATGATGTTATTTTGACACTGGTGTGGGGAATTATTTTCACAGAGGTAAGTGTAGTTTGTGAAAACTGTGATGAACATTTATTCTAATTCTTCAAGTTAAGAATAAAAGACAGAGACTTTTCATTTCAACAATTTTAGGGTTCAGGAATAGAAAGACTACATCACAATCAGTCTCTGGAGCCCTAACAGGCTGAATTTCCATTGTCTTTTCTGGTGGCTAGGTCTCAACGGCACTATTCCCGAACCTGGTGCAAAATAAATTCCTGAGGGACAATCCAGATAATTACGAGCATAAGAAAAATCACTTAGAAAAGTTACAAACGAGGATGCTGGAAAAACAGCCATTATAAAACAGTTTGAAAGATTTGCAAAACATTGAGACACTGATTTTTCTCTGTAGTCTCAAACTATTTAAAGACGGAAATTAATGAAGAGCTGTCGCATTTTTTAAATTTAAAAATACACAGTATACAATTTTATGGAACGTATTATAAAACATTTGAAAATTGAGGTAAGTCCCCAGTGCACAATGAAAAAGACTCCACAGTGTAAGCTAAGTGGTGTCAGATGAGGTGTAGCATCATAACCAACCATGATACAAATATCCAAGACTGAAGTGTAATTCTCAGTATGGAGAAAAGTCAAGGATTGAAAGATTTGTATAAAGCGTTTATTGTAGATGAAGAAAAGAAAGCAAGCACCAAAGGGAAGCATGACGACTCGTAATGAAATCCAGATGTTTTTACTGGGTGCTGGAGTCACTGTAACTCTTGGATGGGGTGGTACTGCGGCCCTCTGTGGAACTCAGTACTGGCAATGTGATGTCCTGTGAGCTGACATGGAACGACCCAAAGTATACAGCTGTTGGTTTGGGATAATTATCCAGCCATTCAGAGAGTCTGACAGTGCTTCTGCAGATTATTGCACAAGTAGATCCAATAAAAAGACAAAAGTGTGCATAAGGAATACTGCATATAATAAAATATTCTGTTGCAACTGCACATATTAAGATTAGGCCTTCACTTGGAATATTGTTTTCTGATTGTCCTACCCAACTACAATGTAATAAAACAAGATAGGACTCTGAAAAGCATGGAAATACAGAGGGAGTCAGATGGAAAATAGAGTAAAAAAAAAAAAAGCCTAGCTGAAAAAGGATAAGTCTTTAACACAGAAAATAAACGGAGAAGTGAAATTATTTCTATTTACTCACTTCCATAATTGAAACAAATAAATGCATTCAATGAAACTGGAAAGTCAAAAAAAAAATTACAATAAGCATAAGTAGCTGATGACAGACGATCAGTGTGAATTTCAGGAAAGACTGGACATTTATAAGGATCATCACACAGCGTTTCGGATGAGATTAACAACACGAGCATTTTGAAAAAGATGCAGGGTCTTAATGACCAAACATATACCCTGATCTTTAATTACAGGAGGTTTAAAACAAAAAGATGCTTCTTCAGTGTTATTTCATATTCACCCATTATAGGAGTTTTTGCATTTTCCTTTGAAATGCCAGAGCCAGGATGGCAGATGACATGCTAGTCTGACACGGCCTAAAGCTTCCAAAGCTATGAAAAATGTTGTGTTCATGTGTGCAGATTGAGACATTAGGGCCACATTTTTCAGAGGAAACTTGTTCTCAATCCCCTGAAATACAAGAAACAAACAAAACAAAACCATCAGGAAATGAAGGTTAAGTTACCAAGCAATACTTCATTCGCTTGATTACGAGAAGTACTGTTACAAGACCTGGAAAGCAGCACTTTATATTTTTCTTTCAAATTTAAAATAACAACAATGGAAGCAAAAAAAAAAAAAAAAAAAAAAAAAACTATTTATAATGACAGCAATAATAAAAATAACTGCACAGTCTGCTCCGTGCAGTGACTTTTTTCACCCTCTGTAAGGGAAGGGTTGCTATTTATGGAATGCTCCAAGTCTGCCTTTCAGGACGCAGCCCAGCTTGGCTGGACAGCTTTCAGTTGCTACTAGAAATATGTCACTTATTAGGAACAGAGGGGATGTTTATCACTATCTCAAGGGTTACTTTGGCTGAGGCAAAGAAATAGCTCAGTTATATAATGGAAAGAGCTGGGTCAAAGGATGAGGCATTTATATAGCATGTACTCAAGTCTCCAGGAGGGCAGACTGAGTCTCTCCCTCCTGTGCCTTTGACACAGTGTGGACCCACGGCTACACAGATCTCCCCAAGCTCCCTCAAAGCTACGGGGGCTGGAGTTACTATTAAAGAACACTGCTCAAACTTCTCAGCTGAGAGAAAAGGTGCATCTTTCCCACTGCTCCTGCTGCCCTGCCCGTGAGCCTCTTTGTTGTTACCCCACCCATCACGTAGCTGTAGCTCAAACCACATCCAAACAAACCAGAAAGGTCATCAGCTCAAGCAGAGAAGTTTGAGCACGGCATGTTTTAATGGTGCTTAATAAATCAGTGTGTGGGGGGGTGCACCTCACCACGTTCACTTCTGACTTCCAAAGCAAAAAGAAAGCTCCCCCACACCTAACACCACCCTGTCCTGCTTCAGCACAGGACAGAGCTGCCAAGCACCACACGGCGGCAACTCAGCCGATCGATGTGCATGCCGAGCACTTCGTTTCAAGGTCACTCCAACACCAACTTCAGTCAGAAGAAAAACAACCCGCATCCGGAGCGTTCCCTTGGCGCTTCATTTCGCAGCATCCAAGGAGAGCATCGATCTCCTATCACCAACCCAAACGCCTGCCGACCACCTCTCGAAGCACAGCCGGTAAGTCAGCACGGCGCCTCGCCCCAAGGACCGAGCTCAGGAGCCCGCTGGGTCCGAGGCCTCCCCGAGCCCCACCGCGGCACCTGTTGTGCCGGCAGCCGAGCGGGGCAGCGGCGGGGGCCGCCGCGGGGCGCCGCGATCCCGTTGCCGATCGGGGGCTCGTCCTCCCCCTGCGCCGTAACGGGCTGCCCGGGCTGCGGGCCGGGGGCGGGCGAAGGTGGGAAGCGAGGAGGACGCGGGCGAGTTTAAAGCGGGGGGAGACAGAAGGGAGGAGTTTAGGGAGAGGGCTCTTGGGAAAGGAGCTTTGGGAAAGAGTCGCGGAGGGGGCGAGCGGGCTGCGCGGCTCCGGCGAGAGGACGGGCGCCTGGCGGAGACTCCCGGGGCCGCGGCGCTCGCCTCTGCCGGCTGCTTGCCCTGCCGGCTGCTTGTCCTGCCGCCGCTTGCCCTGCGCCCCTCCCGGCGGCGGGGCGCTCCGAGAGCCGCGGAAGGCGTCGGTGCGGAGCGCTGCGCTGCGCGGCCGTCCCGCCCCGCCGCGGGCGGCCGGCTGGCTGACAGGTGCGCGCTGCTCCGCGGCACCGGCCGCCCGCACGCCCCCGGCGGCCCCGCGCCTGCAGCAGCAATCCCGGCCCCCGCCCGGCACGGCCCGGATTGTTTAGTCCTCGAGAAGCTGGTCTGAGTCCAGATCCTGCTTTGATCCTTTTTTTTTTTTTTTTTTTTTTTTTTTTTTTAAAGAAAAAAAAAAAAAGCCCCAAGAAAAACAAAAGCTGAAGAAGCAGACAAGGGCTCTAGGAAAAAGTTTTGGATGGGATTATGTGGAAACTACCCTGCAATTCTCCGCTGCCAGAGCAGGCTCAGTGCTGCCTGCTCCCCTGGCGGCGCTGAGAGACGCCCGGGCCTCGGTGCCGCTCCGCCAGCGCCTGCTCCGCCGCAGCCCCTCGCCCCGCCGGCCCAATGCTCCTCCTCGGGCTGCTCCTGCTGACATCCGCCCTGGCCGGACGGAGGCACGGGGCCGTCGCGGAGTCCGACCTCGGCAGCAAGTTCGCCTTCCCCGGCGCTAAGGAACAGAACGGTAACGGCGGGGCGGGCGCGGAGCCCCCCGCGCAGAGGGGCCGCCGGGGGGGGAGCCGGGGCCGTGCGTGGGTGAGGGGTGTGCGGGGCGGGCTGGAAGAAGGCTGATCCCGCGGAGGAAGAGGGAATTACTTTCAACTTTCATGTGTACCTGAAGTGTTTGGAGAACTCTCAGACGGGAGTCCCCCTGGGCCGGGGCTGCGCGGGGCTGGAGAAAGGCTCCTTTCATTCAGCGCGGGCGGCTCCGGGGTGTGTAATTTGCTTAGCCTCTGAACTCCATGTGATTTAAATTATTCAGATTTCTAAGCGCCTTTCCTCTTGATCTGCTGTTGCGAAGTCATTTTTTTAAAAGTGTTTTGCAAGCTGATGCATTATGTGCTGCATGAAACCACGCGTGGTGCACGGTATCTGAAGTTTGGGCCGTTAGCATGTGCTTACAGAAACCGTGGTGCTTCACGTAAGGAGGGAAAAAGGGGGAAAAAAAGTCCTTTGCGCGTCAGCTAGAACGAGCTCTATGCCTGAGCACAGAGCGGCACAAAAGGAGAAGCTGGGAGCTCTCAAACTCCTGCGTGCTGTAATGAAATAGGGCAAAAATGCAGCTTGAAGACTAACGTGATTTAGTCGGCTTTGAACTTGGGACTCCCCTGATAAAAGAATTCTACGTCATCTCTCTAATAGAAAGAAAAGATGGGGAGCTCAGCAAGCGTTCTGTGTGCTGGCAGGATCCATAAAGTGCTGGCGAGCACAGCATGAGAGATGCACACTGCTGTGGCCCGCTAATGTGATGATGTATGGCACCTGCGGGCTGCCAGCACTGCTGATCAAAGCGCGGCGCGGGGATCAATCTCTAATCAGAGCAGTTGTGGAGGGCTGGAGGAAAGTGATCAAAAGACCCCGGGACCCACTGCTCTGACAGGAAGCCAATCAGACTCTGTGCACAGTACAGGAAATTATCTGCTCTGTGTGAGAGGAGAAATTGCTCCCTCTGCTCCTTCCTGGCTTACCTGACATCTGGAGAATTTAGGGCACCACTTTGTGAGGAAAAGGAGCTTGGCACTAATAGACAAAAATCTGGTACTTTTGTGCCATAGCCTGCGCAATCTGTATGATTGCAGCAGGATGCCCAGATGCCATTGTTCTGCTTCAACTTTGTTAGCTCAAAACCTGCTGTGGGGTCGGTTTTCCATAGTAGTGCTTGTTAATGCAGGGCACCGTACAATGGCAGGGATCCAGCAGAGAGGTGTGAGAGGTGGATCGTGCAAACAGAACTTGTGTAAGTGGACCTAAGAATATGTGACAGCATAAGATGAATTCTCTTCACATGCAGCCGAAGTGCAGCTGCCTTGGGTCAGGCTTCAACTGGTTTGCAGTGCGATTTGGCATGCTGTGAGGTACAGTCAGTGCCTCTTATAGTAAGTGCGAATCCAGGAGATTTCAGTGCTGTGGAACTGTATTCTCTGGTAGTTTATACTTAAAACAATCCAGGTCCTTGATGTTGTTTACTTGAAATCTGTTCTCTAGTTGTTCAGTTGCAAAACTTTTCTCAAAAATGACTACAAGCTTAAGTGCAACTAAGTACCAACTCCTGATTTTTTTCTTCCCTGATTTTAATTATTTGGGGGATCAGCAACACTGGTCAAACCAGTTCTTACTTGGTTTAATTAGAGCGGTTTTTACACTCTGCTGCAACTTAAAGATTGTATAGCTTTTAGCTAGAGGCAGGTTAAAAGCTGCCTGGAGTTGGAGAATGAGATATTGCTGTTCGTGTGCCAAATAATCGTTGGTCAGCAGAGAGAGAGCTTTTTCACTCACGCAATCTACGAATAAAAACTCTGTCTACTTGTGAAACTGCTGCGTGGCCAAGTAGTTCTGATGCAGCGTGGATTACAGTGTTACTCCGCTCTGTGTGTGGATGATGCAGCTGGTGGGTCAAGGTGATACTGCATATGTCTATGACCAATTGTTAAATCAGTGGGACTGCTTGTGTTGCAGAAGGTAAGCAGTTGCTTACGGACTTTCCTTTTAATAAGTGGAGGGTTTTTTTTAATTGCTAAATGAGCGTTAATGTCAGAATTGCAGTTGGACTCAATTGGGTTTATTTGTGAAATGGGAGAGTATTTAAGAACCCCTGTTTCTATAGGGGGACATTTTAGGTGGTAATTTCCTAGGGAAAGTACTTCTTTGTATTTGTGAATTAGGTATTCTTAGAACACAACCTTTGGCTACTAGCTCCTAGGAGCTCAGTGTGATGGGCCTTGCAAGGCTGGTATAGCTCCATTTGAAATGACTTACAGCTATGTCATTTTTTGCTGGACCTCTGTGATGGTCAGGTTTTCCTTAAGAAAAGATTTATTTGTGAACTCTGTTTAACATTAAAGGAGTTTGTGATTTTCTTGGGGGGGTGGGGGGGGAATCGTATCTTCAGTGTTTTCATCTCAACTGAGTAAATACTCATCTGAAGGATCAAAGATGTTTATACAACTATTTTCTGGAGATGGAACTAGTAGCAAGTGGTGAATGTAGTGATGGGTCCCATTTATTTACACGGATTTAATTTTGACAATACTTTGTTATGCTGGAAAACAGATTATGCTTGAATGGATCTTCAGATATAGATGGCTTTGTCAGTTTTCTTATGACTGATGTATTTCTTACCATTTTTCCATACTGTAACAAGGAGTCAAAAGAAAGGCACCTCAGTTTCCTTTGGGGGAGCAAAACTCAATCTCTTGCATACTGAATTTGGTTGCTTGGATGGCTTACTTGTTTCTTCTTTCTGTTAATGTTCTGTGTACTTCTCATTATACTTTTCTATACTATTTTTCTATAATAATACCTTCAGCTTGTTTCTGTAGTTTCAACAGTGTCTGAGGGAGCTTTTGGTGGAGCATTTAATGAGAATGACTTAACTCTAGTGGCCTGAGTGCATTTGCTTAGTGGCATTGTTAGTTTAGGTTGGATTTAATTGCAGCGTGAGCTGGTAGGAGAAACTAAATTATTCTTCCTTGACTATTTTAGGGAAGATATGATAAGTGTTTATGCTTATTTATGGTGATCTTTTCCATTTTGTGCTGAAAAGAATCTGTTTCCGTTGCCTTTGCAACCTCCCTTTGGGTATTTGGTACATGTGGATGAGATCCCCCTGAGCCCCTTCTTCTCCAGGCTGAGCAGCCCCAGCTCTCTCAGCCTCTCACAGGACAAGTGCTCTGAACCCTCTATCATCTTGGTGGCTTTCCAAGATCTTTCTTGTCCAATTCTGGCACCCCCACTACACAGAGATCTGGCCTCACCAGTGCTGAAGGGAGGAGAAGGAAGGATCAACGAACAGTGATGAATAAAGTTGCTGAAGCAAATTCTAGAAAACCATAGTCTTCATTAGACTTCTGTCATTCCTGCAGCATAGGTAATTTGCCAATGTTTTGATAGCTCTTCATTTTCTTTAAGTAATTTCTTTTTTATGCTTTTGAGTAGAAACCCTTAATATTAAAGATCTGATCATAGATCACTCTGTAATGTATTTCTTAAATCTTTTGGAAAGGGAAGGATTATGTCATTTAAGCAAAAAAAAAGAAAAGTGACAAGCTGGAATTGAAGACTTGTTTATCTCAGACCAGTCTCAGGAAGACTTGGTGGGAGCAGGTGGAATTCAGCAGTGTCAGAAGGACAGAAATGGCTTCTGTCTTCTCCTTAGGTAGTGCCTGGCCTTACACGTCCCATCATAATCATCTAGAGGATTTCCCTGTTTGTGCATCTTCAAAGGAGCTTGGAGCTAATCCATGGATAAGGACAGAATCATGATATGAAACTACTGGTGAAGATCATTTAACTTGGGCTTGCTTCAACACTTGAAGTATGTTGATGCTGTTGATTGGATGCAGGTCATCCAATTCTTGGAGGTGACAATGTCAGTGCTTTTATTAAGTGCATTAATGTGACTGCAAGATTATCTCTGACAAAAGAACCTACTTCAAAGCAGCAATGCTGCTTCTGCTGAGTTCAGCTGAATTAACAACTGCTGGTACAGTCTAACTACTGCTGGGTGGCAGAAATCTCATTTGTTTTGAGAAGAAAAGGAAGAACAAAATATGAACGTGTCATCTAAAAGGAAACATGATAGTGATGCAATTTGTGCTAAGATTAATATATTTCTGTTTAATCCAACACTTGTTTTGAAACACTTTAAAGCTCTTTTCCTGGAAAGTGAAGAAGTACACCACATCCTCTTTTGACTTGTGATTATGACAAATTAGAGAAGTTCTTCAACACTGCAATAAAATGCAATGCAAGAAGGCTTTTTTGTTTTGTTTTGTTTTTCAGAAAAAGTGGTAAGGCATTGGAACAGGCAGCCCAGGGAAGTAGTGAAGTTACCATCTCGGAGGTTTTCAAGGGATGTGGCAGCTAGGTGCTAGTTTTAGTGGTGATGGTTTGGCAGTTGGACTAGATAAACCTAGTGATCTTTTCCAACCTTAAAGATTTGAAAGTCTTTTGGTATGTTGGGTGCCACTTGTTCTCTAGTCATGGAATCATAGAATCTTTTGAGGTGTAAGGGACTTTAAAGGCCATCTAGTCCAACCCCCTTGCAATAAACAGGGGCACCCACAGCTAGATGGAGTTGCTCAGAGCCCCATTTGGCCTGATGTTGGATGTCTCCAGGGATGGAGCAGTCACCACCTCTCTGGGCAACCTGTTCCACTGCTTCACTACTCTTAAAAACTCTTTTCCTTGTATCCAATCTACATCTCCTCTCTTTTAGCTTGAAACCATTTCCCCTTGCCCTATCACAGCAATGAATCCTGATAAAGAATGTCCCCTTCCTTCATATAGCCCTCCTTCAGATACTGAAAGGCCACACTCAGGTCTCCACAGATCCTTCTCTTTTCCAGGCTGAATGTTTTCATATGCAAGTATTTGGAGCTGGGATAAGAGAATATGAATTATCCTCTTATGTCTATTACAAGCAGGAAAAGCTTTGCTCATGAAATAGGAAAATGTTCAAGTGTTACCATATAGATGCCTCCTTTTACACTGATGAGAATGAGAGAGTTGGAAGGGAGTAGCAACCGGTAACAACTTACCTTGGTTTTGTTTTTTTCTAGTGGCAACACACTTTTAGAGAATTAATTTGGTTTGGCACTTATCAGCAAAGCCCTAGATCTGTGTCAAAGAGAAGTCCTGGTGTAAAATAGCAGGGAATGTTTTATTTGAAGAGTAAAAAAAAAAAAAATATTAATAAATAGTACTTGGAGACACTCCTGCCATGCCGTCCATGTCAGTCTGGTCTTTTTAATCTCTCTGTTGCTTTTTAAGTATCATTTGTTTGAAACACCATTAAGTGAGGGGAAATGAGTTTGCTGGAAGAGCTTCTACTTTGTGAAATAAAGAGTAATATTGCTGATTTGAGTCTTTGGCTATGGTCTTTTCCAGAAAATGCAGTTGTCCAGTCTTTTTGTTAAACTCTATTTGTGGAGCTGCGTTGGATGAACCAGGGCATGATAGCAGGTAGAACAACTGATAAGTTTGGGTTATTTACTTATGGTTGGACTACTGCTATTATTGTTTGATCTCCTTGCCTTGGTGTACCTCACTGTGTAACCATCTGAGTGCCTTCACATTCATTGAAAGCAACGGGGAGCTCAAGTCCAAGTGGTTTCGTGTTCTTCCTCTGACAGACAGGAAATCAGAGCTCTTTTTATACAATAGTTGAACATTTTAAGAAGACATATGGCACAGGAAATTCTTCTGCTGTGTGTGAAGGTATTTCCAAACAGAAAGTGTTGTTCTGACTCTTCTACCGGTAGTGGTGAATTATATGAGGCCACTTCCATCTGCAGAGAGTCTGTTTCACTTGCTTGTGGTTCTGGGGCTTATTCAAATGCTCTCAAACAAAATAAAAGGGATGGATGCAATAACCTCTTTATGGAAAAGCCATTAAAAATCTACAGGGCCATGTAAACAAATTGGGTCATTTACAAGATGTTTAAGTGATGGATATTCAGTCCAAATTCGAAGGTGTGGATTAAGTTTTACAGTCGTCTTGACTGAATTTTGCCCTCAACAAGACTTTCTTTTTCTGCCAAAATGTCTTTGACACTATAGATGGCACATTCTCAGGAACAGTGTTTTCAAACATTTCAGTGCATTCAGAGTGGAGCGGAGAAATAGAAGAACAATTCAATAGCATAATTCGATCTTTTTTCTAGGTAAATGAAGGCCCTTTCTCGATACGCGTGGTTACACTGTAAAGCTGTAGTGGAACTTTGTAGTGTTCCAGGGGGAGATAAATTAAAACAGTTTCTCTTCTGGATTTAAACATGCCTGAACTAATTACAAAGCAACCGTTTTGGCTGTGTGTTCTATTCGTATTAATAGCTTTGTATGGAACAGCAGCAACTCTGATCCAAGTTAAAACTCTGTTACGGAAACTTATGTTGGACCAAATTTAAGCATTGAGAGTCATACCTGTGGCACATCAACTGAAAACCCTTATGACTCATCTCATTATTCTTTCAGAAAGTGGAATGCAAAAGAGGATAAATAGCTTTTTTTTTTTTTTTTTTTTTTTTTTTGGTGTAATAAAGTGCTATCTACAATTACTTATATACGTCAGTGTAAATGTGAGCTTACATAGGGAGAACTTTGTGAGTTTGGTGAGGAGGTGTTGGTGTCAGCTACTGCAGCTGCCTTCTTTGTCATGAGATGTGGCTGCTCAGCTCCACTGTTGCCAATGTAACTTCAGCTACTTGCAATTCTTCATGGACTAAAAGGAGAAAATAATTTCAGAATGAAAACAACCTTGCTAAAGTTTGGCATTAGTTGCAATTGACTGTACGTATATGAAGCTACCTGTGTATGTATACAGTCCAAAATAATCTGACTGTAAAATTAACTTCCTTGGACATTTTGTATTTATATAGTCCTTTACAAGGTGAATCAGATGAATGTTTCATGGTGCAGTGTAGATTGTAAAACACTCGTGTTCACAGTGTTCATATTATTGGCACTTTGTACTTCAAAAACGTTACAATAGACTACCTCTCAAAAATATATCTCAAGGCTTCAAGTGTCTTACTGTATAGGGTGTCTGATGTTATGCAAGGAGATTCATACCTGTAAATATGTCTCTTGCTTATTATTATGGTAGACCTGAAAGTGAAGTAAAGCCTTGTAACTGAGAGCTAACAAGCAATGACTTCAAAATAAACCTGATTTCTAGACAAGGAGATTACTTGTCTAGAGTAGAGTGATTCTACTAGTAGTACTCTACTACTAGATTCTAGTAGTAGAGTAATTCTACTTACAAAGAGAAACTGCTATATCTGACCTTACCTAAAGACTAATACTTAAAATTATGCAGGGTTCTTGTTGGATGTGGTCTTTTCTTTGTTTTGCAGGAAGATTGCAAGAAAATAATAATAAAAAATCATGATTTTTTTCACTAGCATTTACTACCTAGTCTTTAACAACTTACAGGAATAGCTGTACTCTTATTTCTAGTGTAAGTCTCATCCACAAAAATAGCCTTTCAGTCTCTGTGGTAAGTGGACGTATTCCTTCTGTCTCCTTCAGATATTTCCCTTAGGAGGGGAAAAAGGAAGGTAGTTTTCAGCATCACACGTTGCCATTCTAACTTGTTTGTTTCCATCCCATGTTTGATGATTATGGGAAAGTCCACTGACTCCCTCACTGGGTATCTTCCTGATTCATCTCTTTGCTAGATACTTTCATCATTCCAACCTCTCTAGAGTTGCACATTTATTTTAAAATCCATCTACTAGAAGGAATGTCTCCTACTCATCCCTCCAGCCCATCATTTGTGAAGTTTCTCTCCAAATATTAAAATCAGTCAGATCTGTCACCAGATAATACAATCTGTTCTGTGTTTAGAAGGATTGATAGCTAGTAGCCTTTGGCTGCTTTGTAAGAATACACAAATGTGTGTTTTATAAGAATACACATGTGCTCTTGAAATATGAAATAACTCTCAGTGAAGTGATTTTCAGCTCTTCTGATTCTGTGTTGTTCTCACCTGCCGGTCCTTTCAAATGTAATGAAGGTGTGTATTTTTATGTACATCAGCATTGCATACAATTTATGCCTGACCCCTGGGAGCATGGCACATCTATATTCAGCTTAGGATCTGCAACTCTAATTTCTCTAAAAACTTCTACTAATCAGTCTCTGTTTTTCCTGTGATATGTGCTGATATAGGAATTCACAAAGTATTTGCTTGAAGTGCTGATTCAGCCTTGTAGTTACTTCTTGTGGAGACTGAATTTGTGATGAGTGATATTGTTAGTGCTAAGGATCTGAATATTTTGGAGAACAGTACATCTTTTCACTTATGCTCATAAGTTCCTTAATGGATTAAAATCATAGACTCTTTTGAGTTAGAAAGGCCATTTAAGTCCAACTGCTCTGCAATGAACAGGGGCGCCTACAGCTCAGGTGCTCAGAGCCTTGTCCAGTCAGACCTTGAATGTCTCCAGAGATGGGGCATCTACTCTCTGGACTTGTTCCAGTGCTTTACCACCCTTATTGTAAAAAAACTTCTCCCTTATATCCAATCAAAGTCTCTCCTCTTTTAGTTTGAAGCCATTTCCCCTTGTCCTATCACAACAACGAACCCTGCTAAAGAGTCTCTCCACTTTCTTCTTATAGCTCCCCTTCAGATACTGAAAGGCCACTCTCAGGTCTGCATATAGCCTTCTCTGCTCCAAATTGAATAGCCCCAGCTGTCTCAGTCGGCTGTTGCAGGGAAGGTGCTTCTTCCCTTGGATATTTTTGTGGCCCTCCTCTGGACACACTCCAACAGATTCATGCTTCTTGCGCCATTACAGAACTGCAGGGGTTGGAAGGGACCTCAAGAGATCATTGAGTCCAACCCCACTGCTAAAGCAGGTTCCCTACAATAGGTCACACAGGTAGCTGTCCAGATAGTCTTGAATATCTCCATCAAAGACGACTCCACAGCCTCTCTGGGCAACCTGTTCCAGTGCTTTGTCACCCACCCCCATAAAGAAGTTCTTTTGCGTGTTAGTATGGTACTTTCTATGTTCAAGTTTTAGGCTGTTATTCTTTATCCCATTGCTATGCATCACCTATTAGAGCCTGGTCTCATCTATTTGCCTCCCGCCTTCTTTTAGATATTTATAAACATTTGTCAGATTCCATCTCAGTCTTCTCTTCCCTGGCTGAACAGACCCAGATTACTCAGCCTTTCCTCACATGGAAAATGCACCAGGCCTTTAATCATCTTTGTGGCCTTTTCCTAGGAGATCCTTGTCATTTTCGAATGGAGCAGCCCAGAATTGGATGCAGTAGTCTAAGTGTGGCCTCACCAGGGCAGAGTAGAGGGGGAGAATCACTTCCCTCAACCAGCTGGCCATGCTGTTTTTAATGCACCCCAGGGTATCATTGGCCTTTTTGGCCACAAGGGCACATTTCTGGCTCGTGGCCAACCTCTTGTCCATTAGGTCCTTCTCTGCAGAGCTCCTCTCCAGCAGGTCTCCTCTCCTAACCTGTATAGATGCATGCAGTTATTCCTCCCCACGTGCAAGACTCTACGCTTACTCTTGTTAAACCTCATCAGGTTCCTCCCTGCCCAGCTCTTCAATCTGCCCAGGTCTTGTTGAATGGCAGCACAGCCTTCAGGTCTGTCAGCCAAACCTCTCAGCTTTTTATCATCAGTCCCAGTCAGTGATGGCATCGTAGAAGGCTAGACATCTGTGATGATGACATCATAGGAGGTTGGTAGTGCATGAACTCCTCCTGGTGAACCCATGCTGGCTACTCATTATAACCTTCTTCTCTTCCAATTTCTTGGAGATGGCATCTAGAACAAGCTATTCCATCACCTTTCCAGGGACAGAAGTGAGGCTGACTGTCCTATAGTTTCCCAGATCCTCCTTCTTGCCTTTTTTGAAGACTAGAACAACACTGGATATCCTCCAATCTTCAGTCACCTTTCCAACTTACCAAGACCTTTCAAAGATGATAGAGAACAATTCAGCAGTCGCCTCTGCCAGTTCTCTCAGCACACGTGGGTGCATCCCGTCAGGGCCCATGGATTTGTGTGCATTGATTTTTCCTAGATGACAAGATCCACCTTGACCAAAGGAAAAGTCTTAATTTACCCAGACTCCTTCTTCTAATTCCAGGGTCTGGGATTACTGAAGGCTAGTCTAAGCATTAAAAACTCATGCAAAGAAGGCATTCAGATTCTCCACCTTTTCAACATCCCTTATTACCAAGACACCCAACTCATTTAGTCAGAGACCCACATCTGGACAAAGAGTCCAGGTGAGATCTCACCAGTGTAGAGTAGAGGGACAGGATCACCTCCTTTGGTCTGCTGACCATGTGATGACTGTTACGAGTTGTTGGAATGGCCACTTTTATTTAATTTTGTTGATTTATTTATTTTTTAACTGGAGATTGCTACTTTATAACTGATTTTCAGTATCTGCAAGAAGCAGTGTGGGGGTGGGAAAGTGGCTGTTCTGAAATGAATTTAACCAGGGCTGGAAAAGGGGTTTTAAGTTCATTTTCTTCTTGAGAGAAAGCACTGTGGTTACTTGCAATCTCACCTAGTACATCGAGCGTGGCACACTTTGGGACTCTGGAGTATAAAAGTAAAGAAAGCTCTCTTATTTCATTATTTGTCTGCTTTGCAAACTTGCTGCTTGCAGCTGGAAAGATGGTTTTGTGTTGTTGTGTTTATATTTCTACTTCACATTTTTAAACCTTGTGCTTGCTTTATTGGTAAGAATCATAGAACTGCTTTGTCCCACTAATCAAGCTTGAAGTGCTGTGTAATGATACCAAGTGAAAGAGCTGTGATGTGTTTCTGCAGTGTAACTGCTTTTTACATAACTGCATTGCCAAAATTCGACCTGGCTTGAGTTCTTTTGCCTTAAAGAAACTGATGCTGTGGCTGTGGCATGTCTAATGCCAACCAATAGTTTTACAGGATCTATAGCTTCTCCTTGAGTCTAAAATGCTACCACTGAAAGTACTGGGTCAGGGCTGGAATAATGGCCATGCATAAAGCTGATTTCTCTTGCTTGGTATTTTAAGCAAACACAGAAAATCCCTTATCTTGTTACTGATTCTGATTCATTAGAAAGTGTTGTAAATGTTTCGCCGTAGGTGTTCAGTTTTCTTATGGAAAATGGCAACAGCAAAGCATTCATTCCTAGCAGCAGTTGCTTAATGGATGGTCTTTAATTACTTGAATTTATAGTTATGTGCACTTGTATGTGGTTTGTTCTGACATTTTTATGTATGTGGGTGCTTAATGTTTGTTTGTTTTTGTTCTTTTAATTGAGGTAATATTCTCAGGTTAAATTGACTTGTTCAGCTTTTTTTCACTTTCGGGAAGTGTTTATTAATCTTTACGTTCAGCATTTGAATTTCAGAAAATAACATATTCCTTGCAGTTTTAAAAGCAGCCATCTCTTGTTTTTGGTTGACTTAGACAAGCAGTGAAAATACTGGATCTGAAACTATTTAGACTGTATTAAAAGTGGTTTAACATTATATTAAACAGATCCTCAAAACAATAAATGAAGTTGTTTATGGGCTAAATAGTAGGCTTGTATGTATGTGTAGGTGAAGATCAAGTAATGCTAAGTAACGACAAATAGTGTTTCTATTTCACTCTCATTTTCCAGTATTATGGAAGAAAGGATTCTTTCCTGGTCTTCTACATGTCAGCTGTTCTTACATCTATTTAATTCCAGGCAGCAGAGGCTGTTGAATCTGTGGATCCATACGCAGCCTGTAGTTTGGATGTGGCCAGTATGACCTGCAGAGACACAAAGATATACCATCTCATCTGTGTGCTGCGCCTGGTTCATGCCATTTTGTTCTGGAATTTGCATCTGCACCCAGATGTTGGTACTGAACGTGGAATAGAGTAGCTATTTATCTCTGAACCCTGTACTCCTGCCTCTCTATAGGGTCTCAGAAGACAGTTGTTCTTTTAATGAATGGTCTTATAAGTCAGAGCACCTTTCTTTGTATGTGTGTATCTACAGACTTATGTTGGCAATACAATGTCATACACAACAGTACATTGGTGTTAGATGTTAGTCACAGTTTAGTCACACCGATTTTTCAGTTACATTATCTCCTTTCCATCTTTGCTTTCAGAATATTCATTGCTTTGAAGTCCACTTTACAAAGATTTGGTAAAGTAATTAATGATTGCATTTAATTTTCTTCCATCCCCACTTTAGTCAAATCATTAATATGAAGGCAGCATTAACAGTGCTGTTTAATGTAGTGCACTCTATCCTATGCAGTAGTAGTTTATTGGACTTTCTCCTCACTTAACTACAAAGACTAACAGTGTATTGACTACCTCTACTCCCCTATACTTGTCTAATGACAGCACTTTGGGTAGGTGTCAAAGATACAAAGATATAATGAGGAGCTTTTCATTGACGCACCCAAGAAGTTTCCTCAGTGTATAAGGAGTTGCCCTGAACTTGGGAAGAAATTGCTTCTCATTACTAGGAGATGCACATCTGCAAGATAAATCCACTGTCATTAATCAAAGCCTGGAAAAAGGAAACATCTAGCAAGGTGACTTCTTTTTCAGACTTCTGATTACATTCATAAAACATGAAATTAAATAAGCTCAGCAATTGTATGCATGTTTGCCACGGTGGTTGTTCCTGTCTAGCTATAAAATTCAGTTACAGGATATGAATTGCTTTCTTATCTGAAGAGAACGGTCTCTTCTGTAGTTTGCAGGATAGCTGAGCATTGCTGGATGCATTATAGCACAGAGAAGCAGTATATGCTGAAAATTGAGACAGACAGATGTGGAAATCAGTGTTGAAAGCTATCTGTTGGATAAAAAAAAAATTTACAGTGCATTAGAATCTGTCTTTCTATCTATCTATCCCTTTTGTTAGAAGTAGAAGGCTGAATGTTGATTCCCAAATGTGGTTGAACATTTTTTCCTAACGTTGTGCATGAATAACTTTTACTTTACAAGTCTATTAGACCTATCACCTGATTAGTACATTAGTAAGGGTACTGAAAAGGAGAATTGGGAAATTTTTCACCATAAGGAGATGAAGCTGAAAACAGTAAAGACTACAATCTAGTTTTCATGTAGAGTGAAAAATACTGGCTTAGCTTATTTTTCTATGGCATGGGAAGCTGAGAACTCTTTTTGAGACACTGTTCCTTGTGGGACTGTAGCTCTTTGAACAGATAGGTCTTGCTGAACTTTTGGTACACAAGCTTCCAATGGTCTCCTGAGGCTGCTCTATGTTGGCAAGACATAAAAGCCCAGGTGGGCAAGAAGACCAATGGCATCCTGGCTTGCATCAGGAATGGTGTTGCCAGCAGGAGCAGGGCAGTGATTGTCTCCCTGTACTCAGCTCTGGTGAGGCTGCACCTCGAGTGAGTTTTGGGCCCCTCACTGCAAGACATTGAGGCCCCGGAGCAGGTTCAAAGGGCAACAAAGCTGGTGAGGGGTCTGGAGCACAGGGCTGATGAGGAGCGGCTGAAGGAGCTGGGAATGTTCAGTCTGGAGGAGGCTCAGGGGAGACCTCATTGCTCTCTATAACTACCTGAAGGGAGGTTGTAGTGAGCTGGGGGTCGGCCTCTTCTCTTGTGTAACAGTGATAGAACTAGAGGGAATGGCTTCAAGCCACCTTAGGGGAGATTCAGACTGGACATCAGGAAATACTACTTCTCTGAAAGAGTGTCAGGCACTGGAATGGGCTGCCCAGGGAGGTGGTGGAGTCACCGACCCAGGAGGTGTTCAAGGAATGTTTGGATTTCATGTTGAGGGACATGGTTTAGCGAGAGCTATTGGTGATGGGTGGATGGTTGGACTGGGTGATCTTGTAGGTCTTTTCCAACCTTGGTGTTTCTGTGATTCTGTGACATGGGCATTGTAGTTATTAGTCCATAATGATCAACTTGAGTGGAGATTTCTTAGAGGAAGAAATGAATCCTGTGCCGTTTTCTTTCACTTGATGTTAATCAGAGAGTTCTTATCCAGGAAGTAGAGAGAAACCAATACTTTTGTCTCTTACTGTTTATGCTGAGACTTGCTGTCATGTAATGTGTTTATAAGTCTGGTGAAGCACAGAAAAAGAGGCAGACTCTTAAGCTGGTTAGATTCTCAACGTGAGCAATTTTCATTTTTTCCTCCATTGTCTCTTTGTGCACCAAAATCAAAATGTTGGACGTGGCCTTTTGAATTGCTTGTCTTTTAAGAGCAGTTTAAAGAGACAGCTTCATCCCAATGGTTTTCATTGTTTAGAGCAAATGATAAGCTTTAAAAATCAGGATCCAAGTACTGGGGGGGGGGGGGAATAAAAATTTAAAAAGTATGTCAACAGAAAAATATTTCTCTATCTGAAAATTGTGGGTCATCTTTATTGGCACATGCTTACATTGCCACTTGGGGCAGTAAGAGACAACAAACAATGATACCTTGGTGAAAAAGTAGATTTAGTGTAACCATGTTTTGTCTTCTTGTTATTCCTGGCACTTAAGAAAAAAGAGTAATTTAGTATTTCCTGAAACAGTTCTAAGAAGAAACAAGGTTCTCACCAAGACTTCTTTCCTTCCTTTAACTGTTAATGACTTGCAAGGGATGAGGAGCTCTGCTTAGAGAACTGTTGTTGCAAATGTACATATTTTGTAAAAAAAAAAAAAAAAAAAAAAACCAACAAAATAAAACACTGAACAATTATGAAATATCAGAAACACAATGTTATGCCCCCTTTCAAGAGCATTGGTTACAGTGGAGTGTCTATATTCATAAATAATGGGGAGGCAGTTTTTGTGGATTGTAATGGCAATTTGTAGGGCTGCAGGGAAGCTCTATGAGAGGGTAAACTATTTACTTGAAAAATTTTGGTCCAAACACTACTTGTTTTTGGTTTTTTTTTCCACAGTGAGCACTGAGAGCTGCTGCACACCAGAGTTTCTAGATAAATAGGAGGACACTTGGTCTAACTCTCTATATTATGTTTTAAAACTATATTTGCTTATGTGAAAGTAACAAGAACTTCTAGAAGATTGTTCTTCATTTCTGATCTCTCAAAAGAAGGGCCATTTTGAGCCTGACTTCATTTGGGATTGCAAGCTGTCTCCCAGTTGTGATGCAGCAAATGACCATAAAAGTCAGTGGGTGGTTTGGTTAAAGAGGGAGTTGTGGAAAACAAGTGCATTCCTGTGGTAAGATGCTGGGAGAAGGAAAATGAAGAAAAATAAATTCAAGGGGAACCATTTTAAGGCTCTTAAAAATAAATAAATAAATAAAAACAAAACAAAAAAAATCCCCCAAAGCTTTAGCTTTAATTAATTCTGCTTCTCGTTCTTGATGGCGTTTTTCTTTTGTTGTGTTTTGCGTGAGACTTGGAGACTTGCTTTTTTTTTTTTTTTTTTTTTTTTTAAAAAAAAAAAAAGTAAATAATGTTGTGTTTAAATAAACTGAGCCTGGAAGGAAAAGGGTGTGATCCAGACAGTGTTGATTTTTGGTGAGAAAGGTTGGCGTCTTGCACCTGCCAAAAAGATTTCTTTCAGAAACGATCAGATGTGTATTTATGGATGGATGGGCTAACAAGAGAAGGAAGGGGAGCTTGAATAGCTTCTGTTTGTAAACAGTCCTGTAACCCCTGGAATCATCATTTGCAGAAAAAAAAGTTTAAGTGGTCGGTGTGAGGCTATCAGTGCTCCTAAATGTTGTGAATTGGTGCTGTCTCAATGTTGTGGGAAGGGATTTTACAACAGGCTCCTTCCCACCTTTATGGAACCTTAGTTTCAATACTGAAGCCCCTATTGACCTCTGAGGCCATTGTCCAAAAGGCTGCCCAGCTGGTAGCTGATCTGGGGGAAACAGAGCACCTAAGAACAATTATTATTAGGGTGGTAGAAGGAGCCGAGGTTCTCCCAGTTATTAAAACCAGAAAAGCTGCCCCTGGGCACTCCAGTCAGGCCCCATACTGGTGTCCTGGAATCAAATGTTTAATGATCTAATACGGGCTGGGGTGGCCTTTGCCAAGATTGATCAGCAGCCTAATTGTATTTTACTTCAATTTTGGAAACAACTACAAGATGATCAGAAATTTCAAAATATTGCCAAAAGATCAGGAGTATGAATAATTTGACAAGTACCAACAAGAACTTGGAATTTAGAGGACTTTATAGTCCCTAATAGAAGGAAAAAGCCTCCTCAGGTGACTTGAGATATGATGCCCGAGCCACCTGAAGAAAAAGACCTGGCACTAGGATGGTTTATGGTGTGACAGGGGATGTTAGTTCCCCTGTACCTAGGGCCTCCAGACAGGACCAGAGGCCCTATGTCGAACTAACAATGTTTCGGTCCTGGAAAAATGTACAATGAGTTATGGCATTGGTGGACACAGGCACGGAAACTTCAGTTGTCTACGGTGATCCAACTAAATTTCAAGGAGAAAGAGTAATGATTGGTGGTTTTGTGGGACAGACCATTCCTGTCACCCAAACATGATTGAAATTAGGTGTCTTCTGCCCCAGGAGTATAAACTGTCTATTGCCCCCAGTCCCAGAATACATCTTGGCATTGACATTTTATGGGGTCTGGCTCTCCAGATAACTATGGGATTGTTCAAACTCTGACAGAGGTGCGTTAGTGTCTGAGCCGTGCAGGCAATATTGAGAGGCTATGTGAAGCATGAGCCTATTCGTCTGCCAGAACCACACCGGACCACTAATGTGAAGCATTATAGACTCCCGGGGGGGCAAGATGAAATATCAAGAACTCTGCAGGAATTAGAAAATGTTGGGATTATTAAGACTTGCACAGAGTCCGTATAATTCCCCTGTATGGCCAGTGTGAAAGTCAAATGGAACATGGAGAATGACAGTAGATTATTAGAGAATTAAATAAGGTCATGCTGCCTGTTCATGCTGCCATACCCCATATTGCCTCCTTAATGGACTCACTGAGATAAAAACCTACCACTGTGTCTTAGATTTGACAAATGCATTCTTCAGTATTCCAATTGCTGAAACTGCAAGACCAGTTTGTGTTTACATGGGGAGGCAGGCAGTGGACCTTTCAGGCCCTGTCATAGGGGTACGTGCATGCACCAACATAATGACATCATCTAGTGGTGTGTGACCTGGCTAATTGGGAAAAACCTGATAATGTTAGTTTCTATCACTGTATTGATGATCTCCCATTGACTGATTCACTGGAGGCAGTAGGACAGGCAGCAGATTCATTAACTACCTATCTGCAAAAAGAGCATGGGCTATAAATCCTCAGAAGGTGCAAGGTCCGGGCCTGCCTGTGAAATTCCTGGGGGCAGTTTGGTCAGGAAAGACCAAAGTACTGCCCAGTGCTGTAACAGATAAGGTTCAAGCATTCCCAGCCCCTACAACACCAAAACAGCTGCAGGAGTTCTTAGGTATGTTGGGGTGTTGGTGTTCCTTTATACCACATTTAGTGCAGCTGCTGAGACCATTATACAGATTCATGAAAAAGGGGCAACTGTGGGACTGGGGGAGAATGGAACACGAGGCTTTCCAACAGGTCAAACTGGCAGTTAAACAAGACCAGGCATTGGGTGTATTTGATCCTACCTTCCCAGCTATATTGGATGCCCATGTAACTCATGATGGCTTTGGCTGGGTCCTGTGGCAACACCAGAGTTCTGTTCAGAACCCCCATCAGGTTCTGCAGGTTCTTCAATTGCAAATCAACTATCATCTTATACTACATCAACCTGCATCACAACAGGCAATTGTACAAGCATTGAGGTGCTTTGGATCTTTGTATCAGGAAGGTTCACCGTTCAGTCAGTTCAGTCACTGGTTCACACTGTGAAGGGGTGGAGTGTATGGGAAATGTTGAGTCACAGCCTGAACCACTGATTGAGCACCTGAGGAAAGGACCCAGTCAGCCCTGGGAGCTCAGGTGAAGGCAATTCAGCTGTGGGACCAGAAGGTGTGAAGCCTGACTTACGCCTCTTTTAGACCCCATTTCGGGGGTTGACTGCCACTGGGGAAGGATCTCCAACCAGAGTTCCTTCCCTTGTGGTATCTTTCCTGTTAGCCTAGATCTTTGGAGATGGGTGAGCACCTTTATTTTTCCTTTGAAATGCCATCTTATCCTTGCTAGTCCCTTTGCTGTTACACTCCTCTATCATCCTTCCAATTGTAACAGGTATGTGTTGTATAATCCTGTTGCTGAAGCTCTGCACGTGGGAACAATGCTGAGAAAGTTCTTTGTGCTGTACTCAGACCTGGGAATGCTGGGAACCTCAGTGGTACAGAGCCATAAATTTCACTGCAGCGAGCTTTTTCCATGTTCTGTTTCAAGTACAGCATTGTTAATGTTGTTAAGAGATGTTGGTATTCAGGTGGTGACTGTAAAAATGAGAAGCAAATGCTCTTTAGCATTCTTTCTTAAGCACTAAGCTGCTATGTCAAGAAGCGGTCTGTTTGTTTTGGCTTTGCTTTTCTTCCCGTAGACTTTTTTTCCTTTGGCTAGTATACCATCAGAACCAGAATCTACTCCTCTATTGAAGCCTCTTTGTAAGAGCTGCAGAGACTTTCTTCTACCTTATCAGCTCAAGGAACAGAGCTAGTGGCTGAATTTTTCTGAAGAGCCATTTTCAGTGCTTTCTAACACAGCTTTCTAAGGGAAACCTGGAAGTGACATGTGAACTGTGACCCATTTGCTAACACATAGGTGTAGCAAACTTTCTTTTGCATAAGATATAGAGATGTTTGTCTTAATATTGTAAAGACAATAAATCATCCTTGCTGACTATTTCAGCTCCCTAGTGAGGAAGTAGGTGGGTTCCTTGATAGAGGCAATGGAATTTACATCTCACAAAGGAGGTACTTCTCTTCTGCTGTTTTCCCTTGTCCTCTTTCCTACTTGTCTTACACACGTAAGAAAGTTTTCCAGAGTTTAATGGGGAATGCCATGTCTTCTGTCTAGCTTGTGTGTGATAGTGAATTACTGCCCCCTGCCACTCCTTTAATAAAATTTTCTAGGATTTCTTCTTCATTTTTAAATGTAGAGAAGCAGACCCTTCAGAGCACGAGGTATATACCAGAATGTATCTCTTTGGTTTCTCTGGAATCAGTGTTTGGAAGCCATTCTGCCCTTAGGTATGTGTTTTTCATTGCAACCAAAACAAAAATATTTGCTATTAGGTAAGTGTATTAAAGAGAGAAGCTGTGCATCTGATGTCTTGTGCTCTGAAGTTCTGATCTTAATGTGTATGATAAATGACACTTAGTGGATAATCCCCGTTAACCACTTCAGGGAGAGGGAACAAGATAAGCACCAGATAGCAACAGCTACTTGTTTTCTGTTTTGTTGTTGTGTTTTCTTCAATTCTGATCTTCTGGACTTCATGATATAGCATTGTTATGTTTAGACTGTAGAATTGAAAGCTGAGCTTTAAATTCACACCAGGAAGTTACTTCGTAAGCATGTTCTTATTTGGGATGACTTACAAGAAATGTTTTTCAGGATTGCCTTCTATGTTTAAAGATAACCCACAATTCAGCTGGTAGGCTGTCTTTTGTGAGGGCACTTGTTTGTTATTTTATGGATTCCTAGAGGAGGGATGAAGTCCACAGTCATGCACAGCCTAACACACGCTCTGCTGAAAGCATCTCTTTGCCTTCACTAGCATTGGGCAAGTCTATTGGCAGAGCTCCTGCAGCCAGGCAAGCCCAGATCCTAGTGGGGAGCATGGCTGATATTCCCAAGGATGGGGTCAGTGGCTGCCTGCCAGCAGGTCCTGCCTTTGGGAACCTTTCAGAGAGGAAGGTGCTTGCTGTGAGGTGTTCCATGGTTGATTCTGACTCCAAGGCTGAACAGTTGGGCTTCTTTCCCCCCTCAGTCTGCCATATCTGTCTTAGGAGGGGCTGCGGGTGCTGGGGAAAGGAAAGAGAAGAAATAGATGTTTGTTGCACTAACTGAAAAAAATGCTTATGAACCCCTCCCTCCCATATTTTTCTTGATTTGGAGACCTATGTGGTTTTATTCACTAAAATAATCGGACTTCTATGAAAACGTAGGCCAGGGTGATCCCATGCGAGGGGAAATGTAGTGGAAATCTCAGATTGAGTTGCTGGTACTTCCTTTTCTGGCTGGCTTTCAGCCGTGCCTGTGAGCGCAAAGGAATGGCATGTATTTATACATTTGTAAATAAGGTCCTGCACATTTTCCGCTTGAGAACATGCACTCAGCCCTTTTATGGTCAGGAAGGGGTGTTTCCTTCTGCCTGTAAGCTGCCAGAGAGCTGCACGTTTCCAAGTATGCTGCTCCAAAACTTGTAGATAATACTGTGTAAACCCGAGTTTAAATAAGGAAGTTTGGGCAATAGAAAGCAAAAAGTCTTTTTCCAGTGGAAATACACTTCAGAAAAAATAAACAGGTTTTTCACTCTGTACTCCTGCTAACACAGGAGCCTCAGTCAGCTATTTACTTAAAATAACGTTTAGATCAAGCTCCTGTCACCACATTTCTTCTTTTCAAAATGTTGATCAGGAGATACCCAATTGATAACAGCTTATTAGATGCAATGTCAGCTTATTATAGTGGATCAACCTAATGGATCAATAATATTCTTAGAGCAATTGATTTTGCTTAAAGTAATAATTTAAAAAATGACAAATATTTCATTAAGTACTACCTACTACCAAGTCTATGCTTTCACTTACTGGAGACGTTTCTGATTGAGCGATATCAATCCCTTATATTTGATGCAGAACACTTAACTGTCACTGTCATAATGGTTTTGTGTGTTTGGTTTTTTTTTTTAATAGGAGGCACAAATACAGCAGTTTACTTGCAAATCAGTTGGACTGCAGAGAGTCTAAATATTTTCTTTCTTTTATGTGAAATAGTGATCTGTTTTAGGGAAAGTAGTAAGTAATACAAAATATGTTCAGGTTGGGCTTCTTTTTTCCACTGACTGTATGACTTTCTGAGAATCACAGATTTGAGGACTGTGCAAATAATCTGGAGTGGGTCATTTGAAGCACTTGAAATACTCTTCAACTGCTATAGAATTCTTAATTTTTCTTTTAGCTAGTAAAGATATTTTTAGTACCAATGCTATGGTGCACATCGTACACTAGTCTGGCTCCTACCCTAAAGGCTTCAAATAGTTTTTCTTTAAATCAGACAATTGCTGTCCTCAGATAAAGCTGTGAAGCTTTAATTCTTCCTTGAAAAAAGGGAAGAAAGACGGGAGGAGGAAGAGTAACGGGTTGCTGACTGCTAAAAGGGATAGATTTCCAAATTTTCACTCAGTTTCCCAAAGCTGCTTTACAATGGAAGATGGGAATCTTGCCATTTGATTTTTTTCCAATTTCTGTCCCACTTAATTAGGTCAAAATACACTGTTCAATTTGCTGCGGTTTTAATAGTGTGTTTCATAAGTGACAAAGAACATATTTTGAGTTCTAGGGCTTTTATACACTTTAAATATTCAGTTATGATTTGAGATAAAGCGTTGTTGTAATCACAGTTTGTTATTTTCAGGCTGATAGCTCTGTTCCATGGCTCCTTGGCTGTATCAACCTGCAAGTGCACGCGTCAGTTTAGACCACAGTCTAAATTTGCTGTGTGTGTTTTGATTCCGTCAGTAGAAGTGGGGATTCAGGCAAGAATTAAATTCCTGAGGTTACCTTGAAGATGCTTTCATGATAGAGGGAGCCTTCTCTCCAAGGTCATGTTCTTGCATTACCCAGTGTTTATGTAATCTTTGAAAATATGTAGTTAAAATTAAACACTTCTTAAGAGTTAGGCAGTATTTGTATTTGTTATTCTTGCACAGGCCGAAAACTCCTCAGCTTTGTGGGACTTCATCTTTTCTCTTTGTAAGGAATAAAGGTTCGGCTGTGAAATTAACTCCTTTGGGTGGCACGGCACCGGGGGTTTATTGATCATCAAAAACAGGCAGTGGGAGGAATGATGACATGACACCCAAGATGAGCCAGTTTGCCAAATCGATCCTATTGCTGGTTTACATCCAGGTGAACTCTCACCTGCAGCTTGCCATATCTTGCTTGTGGAGGAGCTGGTAATTCACATTCTTGTCTAATTTACATGTGTGGAGGCTGGGAAGGCTTTATTAGGGAGAAAACAACTATGTGATGATCTCCTGCCTTAAGATAAGCCAAGAAAATAATTCCTTCTCTGAAGAAGTGAGAATCACTGACATAATAGGCTTCCCAGGGCACTTTCTCAATTTAGCTCTTCATTACTCTGCTGGCTACAAGTCCCAGAGCCACCAGTTAATTAGTGGCTTAATCCTCAACTTTCTTCTGCCAGAGGCAAGAAGCAAAGCTAGTATTTAAGTGTGGAAAAAAGTGAGCAGGATCAAAACAGAGAAAAAGTCAGGCCTCAGGGGGATCTTCTGTATTCCCAGAGCTCGATTATTGTTGTCACTAAGTGTGCTAAATTATTGCTTGAGTCACAAGGTGTGTCTGCAAATATATATTAATAAAAAGGCGTCTTTAACTAAAATATATATATACCTGAGACTGGAATATATATTCTGTGAAGTCTTTCTCTACAAACTGGGATGAAATTTTGCTCTTTTTTTTTTTCCTTCCCTATTCTTCTGCATATCAGATTAGTTTCCTTTTGTACCGCTTTTCCACTGCTAACCTCTTGTGATTTTTCTTGATAGCTCATTGTATGAGTTATTTTCTGTTCATTGTAACTCTTGTCACTGATGATGTCTAATGATGTCATTGCTGAAGGCAAAAGACTGGATCAGAGGATTCCTGAAAGGTCACGTTGATCTCTCATTGGTTGCTGTAATTGCCTTGTAAATTTGCTCTCCCATTGGCCTTAACACAGCATCATGGAACCAATTAATGCTTCAGAGGGGAATCACAACTCTGACTCACTAAACAGGGAGAGTCTTCTGTGTAAGATGCAGTGAGCAATTTGATCCTGACCTGGAAGCTCTCTGACGATCTCTGTGCTAAAAGTTAAGCTGCTCGTCAGGTGCTTTTCTTGACCAGGGTCAAAATGTTGAGCATCCTGTAGGTTCATATCTATTTCTTCTGATCTAGCAAGTAGCGATGTTTAAAATGCTGTAGTTTATGTGCTTCTATTTCAAAATGCTCTAATTTGTGGTATATTGCTGAGCTTCTAACATAGTCAAATCACAAGTGGAGGTAATTTGCACCTATCTGTACTTACTGAACTGGAGATCCCTCTTGTTCTCACATAGTGAGTGGCAGTTTATGATATGTCTACTTGCAGTATCACTTGTTGCTCTGAACAACACAGAAGTGGTTTTGGTTACTTAGAGGCCTCCTCTTGCTTGGATTAGTGATAGACCAGATGGCATCCTCTGTCACTGCTGAAACTGAAAATGTTGTTGTGTATGGAAAATAGAGGAACAAAACTCAGCTGCTATGGAATTATCAATAAATAAAACAAAGAAACACAATTGCCACGAAGACAAAACTTTTCTGTAATTTAAAGCCCTGTTAGAAATTCTGGGGGCTCTTTCTACTATGTCTATACCAGCCCCATAAACTGCTGACACCTAACCTGCTGTATTCAGCTACATTTGTAATTGTGGGAGCTCTGGTTGCAGTGATGTCAAAAGGTTAAAGTTCAATCTCTCCGTTTTCAGGTCTCTTCAGCTTTCAAGCAGATCATTAGTTTTTATATTCCGTAGTTGTTATTGGTTTTTCTTTCTGCTTGAAATTACTGAATTTCAGCTGAATAATTCTTTCCTGTCAGAGTCTTGAAATTGTTTGCACCATCAAAAAACCTTAATGCAATTTTTGTGGTGGCTATATGTGCTACTTTATTGTTCTTTTCAATAGCAATGTGATCTGATTTTTATTATAGCTTTAGGATAGTCTCAACAGTCTTTCTATTGTTATTATGATTACCTATCAGAAATCTTGAAGTTGAGTGAGGAGAAAGTAATCCAAAACCTTCCTTAATAATAGAAAATATTTGCCATTTCACCTCCAATACAAAATAATTCATCTTTGCTAATGAGCTGGGTCCTTCTGAAGGTCAGAACTGTGAAGCCTTTGTGTTCTTTGCTGTGATGCCTCCTTTCAGTTTCGTCTGCTTGGAATCAACCTCTTGAATTCCCAACATCCTATTTTTGATAGGATGCAGAAAAGCAGGATGAAAATAGGATTCTGAAGCTTTGGGGCAGGAAAACTGAAGTGCTGTTGTTAAACTAAGGCAGTATTAGTAAGCTAGCGTAAGTAAACTTTGACTCAGCCAAAGCAGATTTTATTGCCAGTTTTACGCTTAGTGTAACTTAGTGTAACTGCTCATGTTCAGGGCTAAGGTTATAAATTCATTAGAATTGTGATGAAGCAAGAATATTTTTGAACTCGCATAATTCAAAGTTGATGTAACCAATTGAAGCATTTTATTTCATTATGGAAGCTTATATGGGGCACAATCTGAGCATGAGGAAAGGTGAGGTTTTGTTGTGCCTAAGGCATCTGCCCTTGGTTTGGAAGCCTGCTTCGGTCTCTAGGTTTCCCAGAGGTTTACCCTGTGATTCTGAACTAAGTATTTATGATTGCTTCTCAGCGTCACCTTCACCATCTGGAGATGAGAGCTTGAGATGAGACTCTGATAGTAGCGGTATTCACTGACTCTGTAAAGCGCTGCTCTTGTGGATGTCCAGAAATCCTTCTAGTGAGTGGAGGTAATGCTTTGTTTGCACATGACCTGTCTCCTTTGCTGACCTTCTCACCTAGGCTTTAGCTGGCTATTGGGCTGGACTGTATGCGTGCTTTACATGCGTAAGATCTCTGCAAACCAGTGGCAGTGCCTCTTGCTGTCAGTCATCCTCAGATAGGAGATCTCTCCTTCTCTTGAGGGACTTCCAACTTGGAGTTGAGCACTCCTGGCGAAAAGCTCAGGCTGGCACTTCCACTCCCTTCCAGCAAAGTGGCATCTTATGAGCACAAAATTATCTTCCAGCAGCAGAATCGAGCTGGGGCTGAGGCTTAATACAGCTAAAAGAGGAGGTAGAAACATGAAGAAGCACTGGGAAGCATTAAAGGGAGGTGGGCTGGTGGAGCCATGCTCTGCCATCCCTGCAAGAGAGGCACCCGGGGACACTAGGCCAAATATAAACTTGCCAAAAAATAACCAATGGATAAGACTTCTGAGCACAGACTATTAGGGTATTGCCTACTAATAATAAATGAAATACGTGATGTGCAGCATGGGAGTTCCTAAACGTAGCTCTTGGAAGGGTGAGAGTGACCACATCTGTGGTATCCATGCTTTGGCACAGAAAATATTACCATAACAGCTGCGGTCTCTGCAGTCAATAGTTTTTTAACAAGCATGGTGTAGGAAGTACAAAAATGTATCGAGTTGGTTTTTGGATGGTTTTGGTTTTTTTTTTGTTTGTTTTTTTTTTTTTTGGCTCATATTGTTATAATTACTTAACATTAGCACTAGGAATGTTGCTTCTTTAGTCATATTTTTGTTTCAGCATGGCTTCAGTGTTTTTGTTGCCCTCTTTTTTTTATGTTTTAATAAAAAATAATTACGTTTTGTTACTTATGCACATTGACTACATAGCATAACTTATAAAATACGTAATAGTCGTTATATGTTGCCCAGGATGACTTCTTTTCCCTCAGTGCGGCCCAAGCAAGCCAAATGGTTGGACAGCCATGCTCTAAGTGATTGCTGATCTGATACATTTCAGTATCAGTAGATAGAAGTATTGCTGCTGATGGGCTGCATTTTGGTCATCAAATTCCACGTAATAAATACAGACTTAAATAGCTGTACTCTGCTCAGTTAGTCATTTCGGCCTCGTCTTCTTTATTCAACCTTTGTTTTCCTCACCCCAGCCCCTGTTTGTTCCTTGCTTGAATAAAGCCTACTGTGAACCTGCTGCCCACTGACTGGGAGAGTCTTAGGAGTCTTTTTTACAGCAGGTTCTTTATTAAGAACAAAACGGAAGTACAGAACAGACAATTTCTCCAACAAGTAATACATATAAGACTACTTAGCACTTAACACAAGTTGGTGTTTTTTTTACTCCAGACATTGCAGAAATAGTCATGCCTGCTTATTTGTCTTAGTAATAAATCAAATTTGAAATGCAACTTCATATAGATTTGTTTTCTAGAAGTACGCAAACAAAATAAATCTTACATCTAGAAAACATCTGTAACATCTTGGGTTCTAATATAAGAATATGAAATAAAAATTCAACACTTACTGTATGAAATGTGTAGGACCTTTTTAAGCTATACTACGAATGTGGATGTTAAATAATGAAATCTCCTTCATATTTTGACATCTAGTGTACCAGTGTAGATAAAGCAGCAAATGTGGACTTGTTTTCTGTTGTATGAGCATACTGCAGTATGATATGTGAGTGTTGTAAACTCTTAAATGTGGATAAACAACATTATAGTTTAACAGCTTTAATGTTCTTACCAGCTGGAGGGCAGGCCTGTGAAAGAGACATGCTGGAAGCTGCAACTTGATGGCTTTTCTGGTGATCTGTTTTCATTTCACAAAAATAGCTGCAGCCTTCCAGTACTTAAAGGGAGTCTACAAACAGGAGGGGAATCAACTCTTTGACAGGGCAGATGACAGCAGGACAAGGGGAAATGGTTTGAAGCTGAGGGAGGCAAGATTTAGGTTGGATGTCATGGGGAAGTTCTGTGCTGTGAGAGTGGTGAGGAACAGCTGCCCAGAGAGGCTGTGATGCCCCGTCCATCCCTGGAGGTGTTCAAGGCCAGGTTGGATGGGGCCCTGCGCAGCCTGGGCTGCTATGAAATGTGGAGGTTGGTGGCCCTGCGTGTGGCAGGAGGGTTGGAGATTCATGATCCTTGAGGTCCCTTCTAACCTAGGCCATTCTGTAAGTAGAAAAGCATGCTGTTAGTGTGATGGTCCTGTTAAGAAATGCAGTGTAGATGAACGTGTAGATTTCCAGTGACCACAAATCTCTAATTGCATGACAAGCCTATGAAAACCTGTGTTTTCTTGTAAGCAACTCTCCGAAGGCCACTATAGCCAGGTTTTCATGGAAGCCATCTGTTACATAAATTCATTGCACAACACTGTAAAAGGAGAATTTTCTTGCTTTAAGTCAAGGTCACATTAAACCGGAGTGATTAAAAAGACGTACAATTAAAAAGGCGTTAAGTTTCTCATCAAAGACAGGCTGTCAATCCTGCATTGGCACTAGAGGCAAGTGAACGTTGGTCTTTGGAGGCAAACAGCACAGTGCTGCCCAGCCAAGCCTTCTTGTCCCCTAGAAGGCAAGAACGAAGTCCTTATGAGCACACGGTTGAGGCAAATAGCCTCTGATCCGTGGCATACATTTGTGCACGTGTAATGGGGTCCTACATGGCCGGTGGAGCGAATACCAATGAAATGGCTGACCCGGTGCTTATAGGATCAGGTTAAACTGATAAATCACAGTCCTGTGCTGTGTCCATCTATCTAAAAGAGCACTCGTGTTGCTGGGCACTGTGAGATCCCGTCTGCCCTTCAGATTTAGACCACACTAAGCAGAGAAGTGATTCAGAATTTTTTTTCCTCCATGGCTGTGTGTATTCATATATAAATACGTACAGGCTTGTTTGTATGCGTATATATATTTCTGTGGAAAATGCCATAACAGCAAAATTTGGTGTGTTTTGGCTGACTACTTTGAAGAAAAGCCTTTGAGCATCTCTAGAACCAAGCAAAGTTTTCAGAAGCAACAAATGTAGTGACGCGACAGTTGACGTTTACTATATATTTTGGGTAACGATCTTAGATTTGTGCATATGGTTGAATTTTTAGGCCCATAAATATGTAAGCACACACAAAACTAGCGTTGCTTTTGAAATTCAATGTTGTAAGCCATTTCATTCCAGATTGGTTACGAAATATTGATGTCTATCCCTGTAAAAGCAAGAATTCACTGAAAGAGCATGGACCAATCCTTAGTGCTAGAAATCTGAGCAGTGTCTGTATAATATTGTGCGTGCTATTTAAATAATCCATGAATTAGTCACACACTTATCAGCTTAAAGTTGCTCTATTCAAAGCTCTGCAATTCAAACATTGAATCTGATTAGCTTTTGGGGAAAGGGTGTATATGAGAAGCTGTAGTGCTTATTTGTGGGGGTCCCTCTCTGGCCCCACAAATCCAGTGAAATAGGACCAGGATTGTTGAATATATATATATTTTTTTTTAATCTGGTTTTAAGTTTTTACGTCCGCATTAATCTCAGCTTTCAGAAAAGTGATGCTATTGCATTATGTACTCAATTACTTGGGATTTAGAGCCGATACTGATTTAATGTGGAAAAGATAGAGAGGACTCTTTCCCAGGAAATACAAAGATAGCTTCTTTTCTCACCCACTGCTCCGCATGGCAACAGTTGCTCTGGCCAGGCAGCAGCAGTTGCACTATTTGGACTTGCTGACTCCTGTAGCTTTGTGTCTGAGAGCTGAAGATAGCACTGCAAGTTACTGCAAGATGTCCACAGAGCAGAAATGTGGCCTCCTGCTGCACGGGTCAGTTCTGATTTTGGTCTGTTCAGTGGCTGTGCTCCAGATGGGTTCTGGCTGGGGATGTTTTCACAGCATCCAAACTATCCTAGTGACCTCAGAGCACCTGCTACATCATCACGTAGTCATTGTGATATACTGCACTAAGTTTCAGGCTTAATTAGGTGTCCTGAAAATCACGGCTTTCCTATCTAATGTCTTAATCTCTCTCTCTCCCTATATATATGTATAACAAAACACAAATTTGCAAACCATGGGTAGCTTGAATAATGGATATTTATCTTTTGTGAGCCAATACTGTCCTTCTCAGCTCTACCCCTTAAGCAGTCCTTCACAGAAGGATTTAAGAAGCCAGCGAACCAGTGAGTGGTGCGTCTTGTCCAATGTTGGGGCCTCTTTGAAAACATGCCTTTCACTGAGGAGGGAGCAAAGACATAGAAAATAGTTCTTGAAAACATGTCTTCCTTACAGAACCCTGAGAGATAGTTTGTATTAAACAAAAACAGAAAGAACTGAAGTCTATATTCAGTCTCCATGTGGTGGTGTTTGGCTTCCTGTGGTAGTGTTAGCTTTTGCCCATCCTGCTGTAACTTACTAGTTCCACCAAAGAGCCTCCCTGTATGCACCTAATGGGCCTCCTATGGGGAGGCAGTGCTCGTGTTCTCAGTTGGTTTCATCACTGCAAAAATCTGAAGTTCTAGAGATCACCAGTTGAGTTAAATTGGGCATTGAACTGCGCCATCCTTAGTGTAAAGAAAACTTCTTCCTTATAGCCAATCTAAAGCTCCCCTGTTTAGTTTGAAGTCATTTCCCCTTTCCTGATCACTGTAGACCCTGCTAAAGGGTCCTTCCTTCTTACATCCCCCCTTTAGATACTGAAAGGCCTCCCTGGAGCTTTTTCTTCTCCAGGCTGAGCAGCTCGAGCTCTCTCAGCCTGTTTCTCTTTGTTACACTATATCTAGGTTAAAATATGAATCATCTGTCTTCTGTGTTTTCATTTTCCCAAATAGTATATTGGGAAGTCCTTATGAGCAATAAGGTTGTTGCTTGAGGAATGTTGTGAGGTTGCTTACTAGAGATTTGATTCTGAATCTCAAAGTGAAGCTGAAAAACTTCTGAAGAAAAGTAGTATGCTAGAAAGAGGTACTGCAGTGGTTGAGGGTGGCTTCCATGCCTTCAGATATAGAAGGGTAAGAAAGGGAATATAGTAAAAGCTTAAATGGAAAGAACTGGTGAGAGGGGAGTGTGGGAATAAGAGAAAACAGAAGGTTATTGGTTTCTTTCCACTTCTGTGGAGGAATGGAAGAATGAAATAAATGGCAGGTTCAGAAGAAAAGATGCACGTAAGATGTCTTCTTGGGTAAGGCAAAACAGTAAATACTGATATGTGTGTTTTTCTGTGAAATAGTATATACGTATGAGTTTTCTGAATAACTCGCATCTTAAGAATGTGAGTTACAATTTCCTCAGAATGTCAAATACAAACTAGTTTTTCTTAGCATCAGGAAATCACGTTTTGGTACTGGAACAAGTCTGTTAAGCTCTGTCTAAGGCAGACCAACTTGTACTGCAGTTACTTGCATTTTTTGCTAAATGCACATGGTATATGGAGGAGATGTGCTTGTGTAGCACATTGCTTGACACTGTAAATTTGAATAACTTGAACTTCTTTTCTTGTGAACTTCTGTTGTGGTGATTTTGGAAAGAATCTACTTCTTTTTTATGTCTCCAGAAACACAAGGTTACAAGGTAACAGACTTGTTAAAGGTATTTCAGTCAAGTGAATTGAAAGTATTAAATAATAATTCTCATGAGGTTAACTGCTGTCTTCCAGTGCTCGTATTATTTTAATAATGATTCTTTTTTTTTTTTTTTTTTCTATTGAGTTCTTCTGAATATGGGGGGATTTGTGTGTTCCTCTGCTCTGTTGACAATCTTTTTCTTTCTGTAGCTTAGATGTCCAGAAATCACAAAAGCAAATAGTGTAGGCCAAGGATAAGACCTTAGCACAAATGTAGAGTCTTGAGTCTTTCTGGATTATTCAATATTACATTTGAGTTGCAGGTCCTAATCTTGGATTATGGCAAAAGATTCCCATGGAGTGGATTAGAGTGAGTGCAATGTGTTAGTCTTGAAAAGCTCCAAAGTCCAACTGACTTAAACCATTCATCTGTACTGCAGGAAAATCTTTTGGCTGAAGTATTTTATATAAAGTAAAAGGATTTGGAAGACATCCCGTACTGAAATAGGAAAAACAGCAACTTTTATAGAAGAACATTGCTGTATAGTATTTTATGCAGTGATATATATTAAAATTCATGTGTAAAATTTTGTTTAAAAGGAAACGTTTCCACAGGATGTCTTTCAAAGCCCTCGTTGGTATTCTAGAAGTCACGTTATTGCTATAGACTTGAACTGCTGGTTCTTTTCGTTTGTTTGTTTTTCCTCCTGTGGAATCTACAGTTTGCATGAGAAGAAACTTGATGTTACGCAAATGTTATGATGGCTTCTGCCAGGCTTCTGGGTGGAACATTGTCAGTGACAACAGAATTTTAAGTTTATGGGGGAAAATTGTGACCACTGTAAGTGTTGCTTAGGCCTAATGCCATGCAGTCATGCATGAAGTGAACCGATTGACATACATTTTCTTACTCGTGTTAAAATGGGGTAATGATATTTGGTGATGCTTTTTCTTTTAAATCTATGGGTAAAGAATGGATTGGAAAAAAAAAAAAAAAAAAGGCCATGTGTTGGTATCCTTCAGTTCTTGAAGTAGGTAGAAAACAGTGACTAGATTCACTAAGGTGGACATCACTAAGCAGGATTAGGTCTTCAAATGGTGGCGACAGAAGAGCACGTACAAGACCTGCCTTTGTTCTCTTAGCTGCATATTAGAATAGTAACACTGATGAAGTTTCACAGTCTGAAATTTTCATGAGCTATTTTTCCTTTGTGCAAAGCAGTGATAGATTATGCACCTGCAAAGCTGATGTTTTTAACTGAAGTACGGAACTCAGATGTGAACAACTGGCTCTTCTTCTGGAAGGATTACCTTTTCATATCTACTCTTTTTGTCTCAAGTTCCTGTTCAAAGATGGGAGGGAGATGGAAAATACAGAAGGTGTGAGTAGCGTCATAAGGAAAAACTGTAAACGTTTAGTGCTCTGCTGAACTTACTTCATGTAATGTTAGACAAAACCTGTGCTGCATCCACTCAGAAGGTACTGAGATGGCGAAGACTGATTAGGTGAACTTCTGATACTCATTTCCTGTGTTGTGCGATGAGGTTTCTGTGGCCACGCCAGACCTTTAAAAGTGATTTCCTCTCCCACTGCCATTGGTTTTTAACTGCTATCCATTCATTGAAATTCAAAGTTGCTCGTGTGATAGCGCTTCAGAGTTCCCTTTGGTTAAGAAGAAATAGAACTGGTGACCGGCAGCTATCTGAACTTGTGCACTAGCTCCTTGAAAACTTTAAGCTAGCACTGTCTTGCATCTTTGTTCTGAAGGCATATCTTGTGCTGTGTATTCTGTTCAGAACTTTGAATTTAAAGTATGTTAAGCAGATGGTAAAAGCTGTGAATGCTGTATATTTGTTTGTTATGCATCCACAGCAAGAGCTATTTAAGATGAAAACTTAAGGTGAGACCTTATAGAGTGTTTATTTTCAGTGTGAAGTGGTAGAATATACATCAGCTTGCTCTTATCAAGTGTTGCTTTCAGTGAAGCTGCTGATAATTGTTTAAAGACCTGTGAGTAGAACCGTGGGGTGTAATCTGAGAGACTGCTGATTTATCTGCTTCTCTTGAGATTCCTGTCAGAATTACTTCACTTTCTACCTCTGCATTAATTGTAGAAATACAGAATGAGGCAATATTTTTTATACATACAGTTACGCTACAAAAACACAATATCCTACAAAGAGCTTGGCATGTGTTCTAAGACAGATGTTTTAACCTTTATCTTCCTAAAGGAAGCAGAGTGGGAAAAAATCTAAAATATGTGGTTTTTATGAAGTACAGTTCAGAATGGTATTTAAAACCCATTAAGAACCCCGTTAGAGAGAAAGTAGATCTGTTAGCCCATCCCTGTGAGAGATTTGCTAAAAGATGCTGTTGTAGGCCTTGGTTCCCAAAGCACTAAGAATTACAGCTTTGTATTTATTTTATATCACTCAACATTAACATTGGTTAACATTAACTGGAAAATGCGAAATACTGTGTTGTTGGTGTTCATCCTTGTTTTATGATAAATCGCATCAAATCTTCATTAAAAAAAATAGCATGATCAGGCATTGCCTCTTTCATAAGAAAACTGCAGCCAGGATAGCTTGTGGATGTCTGATCTCTCTCCAGTAGCAGCATACTAAATGTGAGGTGCACTGGAGCCGTTGCTGTTCAGTGCAGTTGTCCTAAAATTCACACTGTGTGAAATCTTGCCCTCCAGGAACTAATGACAGTGGGACATTGTCCAGCCAGCTAAAATGATTTCACAAGTGTTTAAAATCTCAGTTCTTATTCTGATAAATAAGTCTACCCTTCTGTACAAATCCATTTTTTGAAAATGATAGGACAAACTGCTGCGCATTAAAACCTGGTTAAGAAGGGCTTAGCCCTTTTTCCTTCCACCAAGAAGAAATAGTTTCAAAACTATGTACATGTATACATTGGTTAATTTATATTATATTTATACACACATGCATCTGTATGCACAAATAGAGTTATTATTTATAAAACTAATATTCTATAGCTATTGTAAATACAGTCCTTCAAAAATGAATTTTATGAAGTGAATTAAGGAATGTGGTTAGCATAACACACTAAGGTAGGTGTGCATTAACATTTAGAGTGTATATCTGTTGGATAATGCAATCTTCTTACTTCCTGCTAAGCCAGCTGAAGTTTTCAAGAAAAATGTTAGTATTATAGTGAAGGCTCCCCATGTAGGACACTTCATTGCAAAGCTTATGCTTACAACAACTGTTTTTGTCTTTTTTTGCCTTTCTTTTTAAGAGCAGTTGAGTTCATGGTCCTTTAGAATAAATTCTGCTGTGGCTATTTTATAACTTCGGCACCCAATAAGCTTGGGTAATAACTGTGTTCTCTTTCCTTGAGGAATGCTACTCTTAATTTGCCTCTCCAAAAAGACATCAAAATAAGAGCTGATTGGATGTTATGAAGCAATATCATTAGGCAATTAGTAAAATGTATGTATTGTGTTTGTTTAGTGGTGTACTCTTTCGTTTTATAACTGGTGGAGTACAGATGTTTAGTTTTGCCTTTAAAGCCATGTGAAACTTAGTTTATTGCTTATACTGCATGTGAAAGTACATACATGAATTCAAATCTCTCCACCAATTTGTTTTTTAGGTGTGAAGTTTCTAAATGAGATGGTTAACAATCAGCACTAAGGTAGTTTGTGACAAGAACTAAGAGAATGCAGTGACTCTAGGCATTGCACTCAGCAAAAGTACTGTCAAGGTTTTCAGCCTGAAAGCTTTTTAAATAACTACTGGAATCTCAATGTCTTTAAAAGTATTATTGCAAGGGAATGTTTCGAGAAATAAGTATTTGAAATAACGGCACAAACTTTATATGTATACAGCACATTGGGTTTCATTTTCACAACTGAGGGGTTTGTGGGTTTTCCATTAACTTGCTAAGTGGGATTATTCACTACATTTATTTCCTGTCTTGAAGTTGGATCTGGTTACTCTCTTGATCCAAGTGTCTTTGAGACTTACGAAGTTTCAGACTCATTTGATGAGTCGTTCCTACAGCCTCTTGGGAAACGCATCCAAATTCTCAAGAAAGGAAGAGATTAGACATCATTAAGGGTTCAGCAGATCATTCACATTTAATTTGAATAACTTCAGGTAACCTTTCTATCAGTAAAATGCTTAAATATGCGAAGGATGACTTGTGAGACAAATATGGTTGCATACAGCGAAGCAGGAGTTGTCAAAGTCAGAAATGGAGGGACACCTGCTTTCTTCAGACTTCCAAGAAAATCTTTTGTCATCTCTGAAGACTTACTAGCTATAAAATCAATCTTTCCTGTATTTTCCCCATAACTGCTCACTAGGATTAGTTATGATGCAGTTGAGTTCAAGAAATTGACCTTGCTTCCTGCCTTTTCAGTTAGGACGTGTGATGGCTGTGTGCAGTTAGGGTAAAGCCTGGAGTGTTGGGAATGGCTCCTTCCTTTTTAGAATATATAGAATTTGGGAATACCTTTTGAAACTTAAATCTAACAAATATGCAGTGACTGAAAGGTAGTGAATACAGCTTTGCTGGAGAAATAGCATCCTCTAAGGAGTGTTTCTTCGAAGCAGATGAAATAAAAGGAATGAACAAAGTGACTGATAGCAAAATGGGCTACGAGTGGATTGGTCAATAACTCCATATAGAAACTAGCAGTTTGAAAGGCACTGTATTGAGAACCTCATGTGATGGTGTGAAGTTCACAATTCCAAAACTTCTGACAATGCCATGTTTCTCTTCTTTTATTCATCTGTAATGCAGCCGTGTTTCAGCTATTGAACGAGACCCAGGCAACGAGTCTGCACCTTTTTTCTAGTGGGTTTGCTTTTCTGTCAGAATAAAATGTTTTGCAGATATTCTCGGAATTTATCTCACAAAGTCCAGCAGTAGAAATTCAGGTTTTTGTATAATACTTTCTTTGTCTGATATGTGGTAAGTGATACAGTGGCAGAGAGGCTGCAGCTGTTAAATTGAGCCCAGCATATCACAAATCATGCTGGTTAAATATATAAGGGGAATAAACATGTTTTAACTTGCACCCACACACAATTCCTGAGGAATTTGAAAACTGCATTCAGATAGGTTATAAAAACATAAAATAAGATGCAGTAATCTTCATCAGTTTTATGTCTTGTAACAGACATTTTCCTCCCTTCTATGTTCCACCAATTCCTTGCTATAATGACTAGGAAGGGAAGGGCACAGAGGGAAAGCACTGCGTGGCTCTATCCTTTCAGCTTTCATTTCCCTTAAAATGCTCTGATTCACGTATACTGTAGAATATGGTAGCTGGAGCAATGCATGTTTCTTGAATCCTCTTTCTGTAGGGATGGTATTCCATTGCAAGGCTTTCCAAGAGCTTGTGAGAACAGTGCTGTTGCTCAGCAGCTCCTTCTAGAGAGGGAAGGCAGCAATTCTGTTCCAAGATTCCTGGGGGATTTGAGAGCTGTGGGCTCTGGCTGGAGGATGTGAATGTGCCCTGATCACTCTTGGGGCTAGAAGTATGATTCCCAGCTCCAGCCATCCCTGTTAAATTTAGACAGCAGCTCAGTTCTGTCCTCTAATTAGAATGAGCTGAGGAAGGAGAGTTGTAGTTTTTGCCCGTGTTGGCAGGAAAAGCTTCAGCAGCCCAGGCTAAGGATGGGTGCTTGCAGTTAGGGTGAACATATTGCTGCATCTGAAATGGCATGCTCATCCTTACTGGTTGTAAGGAAGATGTTTATATTCAGCAGCACTGAATGTTTAGGGGAGGAGGGGCTCTTTTTTGTGGAGGAAGAGAATCTGAGAGCTCTTCAGCAGGGTTATGAGGGCTTTATTTTCACCCTGCAGCACAGTGTTAGTCTCTGGAGCAGGATTTTCTGTGTGGCCCAGTTTGTTCTTTTGAGAAATTAATACAGGGCTCTGTATGGGGAACTGCTGGAGTAAACCTATTTTGTTCTGTGTGAAAGGAGCCCATGTATTCCCGAGAATACTTTGAACGCAGGCTCAAACATCAAGTTTGCACAGGAGACCGTCACCCTTATTAGTCAAACACTTCTTGAAAGGGAAGAGTTAAGACTGTTTGCTGTCCCCTTCCCCCCTTCAGCGGCAGTTTGAAATACCCTTATCTTCAAAGCTTGCAGTGGATTTGAGGCAAACTGTCTGAAGGCCCCTTCTTCCATCTGCACTCTGCAACACCTGCATTCCTAACGTTGCTACCAATCACCTGGTGCTGCAGTAGTAAAGCTGCAGAGGTTGCAAACCTGTGTAATTTATTTTTAATAAGTTTTGAATTAAATAATTTATTTTAAACAGTTTAAAAAATAGTATAAATGTTAATCCAGGGCAGCCTGCCCGAAAATAAGAGGCTATAAATAAAGTGTGTTTTTATTTTTTAATTTAAAGGAAAAAAATAAAATGTTGCTTAGCCTAGAGTCTGTAGTTACTTTTTAGGACCTTTTCGTGTTGTGGCAGTTAAATGCCAGTTAAGGAAGGGATGGGCTGCAGTATGTTCAGGACAAGTCAGTGGGCTGAATGTAGCCCCTGGTGCCATTGAGGACTGTGGCTGTTAAGACAGGAGCACCTGAAAGACACAAACCCTGCTGTCCTCTTGGCTGCCGATGTGTCTGGCCCTGGTCTGCAGAATTTTGGATGCTTTCCACTAACCTTAAAAGTGACTAAACTAGTGTGTGCAGCCCCTGGAAGGAGAAAACATCGCTCAATTTTTTTCTGCAGGTGCACTTGTCAATCTAATTGGGCATGCAGATGTAACTGAATCTCTTCAGTGGCTTCCTGGAATGGAGTGTGAGGTGACTGGAAGTATGTTAGTTTCAGAGGTTTTATTTTCGAGGTAGCAAATGAAGGTGCTGTGCAGAGTGAATGAAGGAGTAAAGGCCCCTGAGAGCTTCCAGCAGTGTGTGAGCTGCTGACATGCTGGAGAACGAAGTTCCCGTTTGAAATGCACGTACATAGAATAAAATTCTTCATGAAGTGTTTGCGCGGGCTGTTGCATGGAATTGTTGGCTTGTCCATTTCTTCAGTCATTCACAGGTGTACGTTTGGTAGAAATACTTCTTCTGCAGTGCCGGTTCCAGGAGCAATGATCACGGTATGGTTTCGGAGGAGCTTGTTCCAAGCTGTGCTCATTGAACCCCTTTGGCCGTCCTACTGCAGGACAGCTTAAATAGCTCTTTGCTTTGCAGCACTGAGGAACTGCCAGCCCTTTGCGAACAGCATGGATGCACTGAATGTCTGTAGAACGACAGATGCTTTCCTGCTTTAATCCTTCAAAGTCAACTCACTTCTTCTTTCTTCCAACCAGTTTGATTTCAAGGAAGCAGAAATTTAACAAAAGCTTACTGAACGGAATTAGTCTTCATGTGTTTAATGAAGCGTGGTTTACTATAGCTGCCTCCCTAGGCCGGTTTGTTTTGTCTACCTTTGGGAGTACAACCCTGTAAAGAAATGCAATGCTTTGCAGTTTCCTGTTGTTCATTTTGTTTAACTTCGGCTATAAATTACCTTTGGCTCAATTACAAAGCTTTCAGAAGATAATCGGAAGAAAACAAGAATCAGGAAGAAATAATCCCCATTTGTTTTGATTCTATAAATCTGCTTTAGTGCCAGCTCACTGGGCACAGTGTAGGAGACTGGAGGATCCCAAATTGTTCCTGGTTGGCAGTGCACAGCGGCAGATTTGGTATAGTTAGTCTAGAGCACTTTGCCCAGCTGCCACTGACTCCTCTGAATTAGCAAAGATCTTTATTATTTTGTATTTTTATTGCCCTTTTTTCTTCAGCCCTCTTGTATATTTTCATACCTTTGGTTTGTTACGTTAGTATTCATTTTTATTTCTAACACTGCCTACAGAATCAAAGCTTGTGGCACCATACAATAGCTTTACAATTTATCATTCACATAGAAATTAACAAGGAGAGCAGTGCTGCAATGACTGCTCATGGGAAATGTCTGTGGTGTTAGGCATAAACTTGGATATGACAAGGGACTGGAGGATGTAAGATAAAATGGTGGAACAAGGCAGAAAATAATAGATAAATCAATTTCTTGAAGTGGAGTTTACCGGATATTTGACTGGATTTGCCCATAAACTTTAGTCACTGCTAGCAACTAACTAAAATAATGACTCAGTTCATGCCTGCAATGTCGCTATCCAATTTCTGTTGAGAAATTTGAATTTAGGAAGATAACAGCTCATGCAGGCTGACTTTCTATTTCAGCTCAAGAAGCTGCGTGCCTCCTGAGTTGAGAAAGAAACACAACTGTGTTGTTTCAGATATTTTTACATGCAATCAGTGCTTTTGGTACTAAGGTCCAGTTAAACGTGAAAGCCATGTAGAGAATAAGCTGAAAAATATGTTAAAGAAAAAGCATAACTAGATCACATTACATTGCATAGTGTTGTTTTTTTTTTTTAGTTATTCAACTATACACTTGTGGTTTTGGGGGAAGGAGTTGGGGGTGGTGACAAGAAAGGGAGGGCTAGGTGCATTGGTTTCTTCAACAGTTGTACTGAATGTTTGTCTATACAACCAGCCACTAGTAAATGTTGCAGTATGGTTATGAAGGTTATTAAGAAATCTTTGGTCTGGTGGAACCAATATATCTGTCCTTTTGTTTCGTTCAAGTATTTCTAAAGCAAAGTCTGTGAATTCTCTATGAGGGGGAAAAAATGTTGTCTTTGTCCCAGCTTCACGTGTTTATATTAAGTGATTAATGTACCTACATTAGTTTTAAGCAACGTGCTCTGGGACATGGTAAGTACAAGAAACATTTAATTTCTTGCAGCTTTCAGTAAATCTATCATTTCAAGTGAAGATGCTGTATATTCTTAAATGATGCCTTTTGAAAGTTTTCTGAATGGCTTTTAAGCTTGTTAAGAGAGTCAGTTGGTAGAACTAATTGGCGTTCTGAATCAAAGTGTTAGTGTCTATTAAAAATTCTGTGGAATATAATCACAGGGCTCCTGTTCACTTTAATGCTTGAACATACACAGTAAAACGCTCAAAATTCTATTATGCATTACTGAGTTCATGAGGGAGAAATCCAAAGGCTATGTTTTCTTATTCTTCTATTGTATGCAGTTCCTTGTAAGCAGATGTGTTCATTTCAAAGCCAATGTATTTCAGTAGTAATTTTTTAGCAATTTCATTACCATTTAGTAGAACTTTATGGGCTATCTTGCATGACTAATGTATGTTGATTCATGAGACAGCATAACCTGAAACCCGAGTGGCTGTCTTGTGTTTGTGGTCTTCAAAGTTGTCTTCCTATGATTCATCCTTTTCAGATTTTTGTCAATATTCAGTTCTACTGCAAATCCTGTTTGTGCAGAACTGCAGACTATTTAAGGATAACCCTTAAATAGTGATTTCATTTGCATATTATAAGCGCCTATTTTTTCTTATCAGAAGGGCAGCTACAGTTACTAATGACTGCATAAAGAGGGTTTTCTGGTTTCCAGTTAAAACATGAAAGTCAAGTTTCCTCCTTCCCCAAGGTTTGGGGAGGGAGTTGGGCACAATAAAATCAGTCTTAATCTTGATAGTTGCATGCATCAGTAATACATAAACATACATTTCCCATTTCCCATACGTGTCTAGTAATTATAATTTACTGCTGTTGTTTCACCTTACTTTTCAGTGTTAACTGCATTGTTCTACTCTACTGACTTTTGTCATGGCATAGCCTGTAAATGTAGGATTTGTGACTTCTGTTTTATTAAAGCTTGAACCAAAGTTTCTGCAAAGTATTGTGTTACATGGTGAAAGCACAGAGCACTCTGAAGTTCAAGGTTAAGGTGCTTTCCTCTTAAACTTCCTTTAATGTTGTGGGCTGGGTCTTTCAAGGCCTGCTTTCCCCTCTGCAAGCCCCTGTAGCTTGCTGAGGCTTCTCTGGCTGGCAGCTGTGCCCTCCAGCCATGTGCACGCTTCTGCTTTCCTTTTTGTCTTTGGACTTGTTCAGCATGTGCTGCTTCTTTTTGCCTAGCTTATTGGAGAAAATACAGCGCTATCAGCTCTGAAAGGAATTTCTTCACTGGCCTCTAATAAGCCTGAAAGCCCAGTCAGTTTTTCCACTCTCCTTGTTATCCACTCATCCAGCATCTCCTCATCTCGACCACAGGAGAAGTGCTGTGATCTTCCATATTGGCGTGTGTTGGGAGCCTTGCTGTAGCCCAAACAAGTGAACTGGGCTGCTGTCTGCTTGTTTTTAAAACCCGTGTTTTGTCAGAGAAGACACTGCTCAAGAGCAGTGTGGCCTTAGGGTGTGTGGTTTCTTCTGTAAGTTGCTGCCGCCTGATATCTGGGAGCAGTTTCTGTTAGGACCATCTCTGTTGGTTTCCTGGGAGTTGGACTGGGGCTGACAGCAGCCCTGTGGATTCTCCTTGCTGCCTTACTTCAATTTTTGGTTTTGGCACAACATTCTTTCTTTACTTCTTGTGTTTCTGGTCACAGTTCAAGTTTGATCTGATATTTTCAAATGGTCTCCATAGTGATTACCAATGCTTTGCTCCTGACTGTGCCTTAGTGCTTATTTCAGATGCAGTTTTATCAGTTGGAATTGTGAACTCTATTACAGCTTCTTGTATTATTATTTTCTTTGTTCTTGTCTTTATACTTTATTCTTTTAGAATTGACTGTTCCAATTAACATTTTTGCTGTTCCCCTTCTATCCTGCTTTCTGAAGTCATTAACACATTGGCAACAGTGGTCCCAACGCCGTTTCTTGTTTTCTTTCTTAATGTAAATAATAGTAATAAAAATACCTACCCTTCGTTTTCTAGTTATTACCAGTTATTAACCTTTAAGGGAACCATTTCTGACCTGAGGCAATCTTTTATAAACGTCATCTAAAAGTATTAAAAAATAAAGATTGTTTCCACAAAGATTCTATTAAAACAGAAGTATACTCAAAACAATTTATGCGTTTATTTGCAAGCTTCTTTTGTAGCTATAAATTTACTTGCATGATTTCATTGGCCCTTGTGGTTTACTGAGGGCAGTTTTCAACATTAAGCTCATGAATAAGTGTTTTCAGAGCTGAGGTTGTAAATAATGAGCTATTTCACAGGGAGAGATGTGCCTCATTGATGTGGCTTTTTGTTTGTTTATTTTAAGGGACTCTGTAAATTTACAGTCCACATAACTAACTATTAAAGTTGCTATTAACATACCAAGGTGTCGCAACGTTGTTTTCTTATTTCAGAATGATGAAAATTAAGAGCACAGAATAATCTTCAAAGAACAAAAACTTGCACTGACCTTTGCTTGTGCTGCCTTTAGAGAAATAAGACCTGCAAGCGAGAATCCCCTACTAAATGCCAGACTTTCTCCAGCTGCTGCATGCCTTCATCTTAATTTACTTCAGTAACTTTCAAAGGCATTGTTGGGTGTTTATATAAGAGAAACATTTCTAGTAATGTTGGATATTTTAGGCCCGAGTGTTTTTTGACTGTGTTTTGGTCACATTATAATCATTATCTTACACTGGAGACATTATATTGCTGATTTGCTTCTGAAGATTCTGACATTTGACTGCTGTTGAAAGCAATCTGTTCCATGTACAAGTGGCAGCTTTTGGAGATGCCGGCTCTTTTTGTGCAGCCTCCTGGAGACCATGTGTTAGAGGAGATTCTCACGTTGTCCAGATAGCTGGCTAATTCTGATCAGGGCTGTTAGCCTATGCTGCCCTATAAATGCCCATCCCCAAAGTTAAGAGAAATAAAATTAGGAATGTTGAAAGAAGCTCACCGTTTTTTAATATTTTTTTTTAGCAATGGGAACATAACTTGAATGTTAATCTGAAACTTTTTACCCCAATTGACACAGAAAGGAGTAAAGGAACTCCTTCATAGCCGGGCTGGTGGTGATCACTATTCCTCTTGTCCTCCCTTTGAATAATGGATTTATGAAACATCAATTGCTAATTAATGACTTTTGTAATTAGGTACACTCAGAGTCTGGTTCTGTAGATATAACGATATACAGCATGATACCAGTATCCTTAGCAGTGATAGTAGCTAGCATCATTATTAGCTGTTTGGTTGTGTGGTTTTTTTTCGTGAGCTGTTTACCAGATCATTTGAGAAGACAATTTAAAATCAAACGCTGCAACTTTTACACCTGGTATTCATTCTGCCACCTCACTTCCAGTTACATCAAGGTGGGTTATACTTTATTCCCTTTTGTAGTGGGAAGAGAACGATTATAAAAGTACTTCTGTTTGGTAGGATACTGGCATCCATTCTGTTTTGTCCTGATGCCTGCAACATGCATATTCCTGTGGTGTTTGAATTCTGTCATTAAACTCTGATACTCCATTTTTCTCTAGACAGTATCTGTGGAGAATCTTCAGTAAGATTTTTGCTGCTTGTTCTTGAATTATTCTTGCGTATGGCAAGTAGAATAAAGTGTTCACATACAGGAGCAGAAGCTTAATTGGCATTAAATTCAATGAGCCAAGAACTTGAATTTTGCAGAGCTGGAATTGGTCCGACTACGTAAGGATGTATTAAATCTTTGAGAGCTATTTTGGAGTCATTTGAAGTCTTCAGAGAATGCATTGTTTGTTTGTGTTTTTAAACTATTCTGCTACCTAACTACATATTAATTTCATTTGAAGACTGGAGGCTTATTAAACAGAAACCAGTCTGCCTTCTGACCTCTGAACATAGACTTTTTGTGAAAGAAACATTCCACTGGTCAGAAGTAGGGCTTCATATGGAAAATAACATTTTTAATGCCACCTATACTGTAGGCCTGTAAGACCTTCTGAATAGTGCCACCTGGCACTCCTGAAGTATGCTTCAGAAGTATTTGGCAGTTTGCTGATCTGAGAATGACGTGACCTAATGAAGTAGAGTGGAAGGAAACTGGGCTTCTTCCAAGATTCTGTTTTTCAGTTGGAAACACAATTTTTTTTTTTTTTTTTTTTAAATTCCCTTCAGAACTAGGAAAATAGGATAATACTCAGATGTGCTTGCTGCTCTGGTAGAAGCTACACAAATACGTAAAGATGGATTTTTTTTCTTCTTCCTCGACCTCAGTCTTATGCATAGTAAGTTACAGTTTTACAAACCATTGGAGCACATGGTTTAAAAAGTAAGAGTAGTATAAGTCTTGTATTGACTTTAGTAATTTATACTTGGAAAGAGATGGTAGTTCCCTTCTCTTTGCTTAACAAACTTGTGTGGTATTAGTAAATAATCAGTTCTGAGCCCAAGGAGGCTTTCCCAGGATTTTTCCACATCACTGTATTTCCAGGAAGAAGGTGTTGCTTTTCTATTAGAAGCGCCTGATGCTTGGCTCCAGTTGAAGAGCTTCCCTCAAGCAGGAGCTGTGCTCTGCCTGTGTATCTGAGCTCAGTGCTTCTTTTGCCACCTTTGGGCAATGCTCTCCTGTGCAGAGGACCACAACCAAAGCAGTCTGATTTTCTTCCTTCGGTTATCTTGGGTGTCTGTGGGTGCTGCGATGCTTAAAACTCTGTGAGCAATGTAGATAATGCAAGAGTCCCTGGCTGGCATAGCTATGTTTCCTTCTTCATTCTGACAGGTCTGGAGTTTGCTCAGGACCTACAGCAGGGGCACCTGTGGGAACTGGGGGTCAGCTGAGATTCTATCCAGAGTGGTGGCTTTATTATCCATTATCAGAGACAGTAATCTTATTTTCTTAATTTTTTTCTTTTTTTTTTTTTTTTTTTTTTTTCCCCTGCTCATATTTAGGGTACTTATGAATTAGTGCTTTTTTTTTTTTTTTTTTTTTTTTTTTTTTTTTTTTTTTTTTTTTTGTGACTTGCAAGCTCAGATGAGTTGCTCCAGTCTGCTTAATCTTGGAAGCTTCAGCTGCTGTGGAGTGAACGCCAGCCTGCCCGCTGATGAGCACATCTGTTACACTTTATCTGCTTTGTAATCCAAATCTTTGAGACCGTCTCTGTCCATATACAGTCAATTCAGTTGTGCCATTAGGGTTCGAGTACAGATGGCAAGTGTGCTCATAACAGAATCCAACTTACAGTCAGGGAAGTTATGAAACAAAAACTGACTCCTTCCATTTGTGAGCCACACAGACACAGGTTTTTATGTATTTTTTTTTTTTTTTTGTTAGGCTTATGCTGGAATTAGGACAGATGTAGTCTCAAAAATGTTTTCCTATTAAGATTTTATTGTTTGTTTGTTTTTTTTAACATTGAAAATGCTAATTCAGCTGCTGTGATGGTTCTGAAGAGCACATCCTGGTAGACTTGCTCATGAATAACGCATTATCCTGAGAGCAGACCCGAGGGAAGTGGCAGAAGCTCTCTCCTTGTGTGTCATTTAGATTATTTTGAGGGTTGTAAGTTGCAAGAGTGATTACAGAAATTGGAGACCTCACAAATAGTGAGAATAAATACTGGGGTAGTATTTAGATTGGATAAGCTCTCAGATATTTTATACAAATTTATTTAAAGTGTGTTTACATATACAGCTATCAAAAATTATGAGTATTTACATATAATCTGTCAGGAAAAAAGAAGGTAACAGCAGGATGTTGGTCCTGCTAAGTTACCACTGCCAGGGAGTAGAAACAGCAGCAATGCATCATAGGGGAAAAGTATCCTATAATTAATCTCTGAAGTTTGAGAGCTTGCCTGCTTGGAAGTATTTTAAAAAGATCTCTTTATCAGATAATAAGCAAATAAAAGAGAAATGATATTTGTTGTAAGAAACATCTGCAGCAAACAATTTGCTCCTAGTGACACATTAGTTAACACTGTAAGTGCCATTATGATTGAATGAATATCACTTCTTTTGTTTGATCATCGAGGCAGTAATTACATATAATACAAGCTTCAGCATAAAAGTGATTGATTATGTGTCTTTTGTAGAGGAAGAGTGAAAACTAGTTAGTTATGATGTGAACTCTTCATAGCCTGTGCAGCTCTAGTAAGAGAATGAAGACAGCTGCAAGACTAAGCTTTACAGCTTCGTTGTCAGCTTCCTAACTACATGCACATGCTACCCTGCCCTTCTGTAGGCTTCACTGGGTACCAAAATCTTTCATCTTTCTTCTCGAAACGCATCCACAGCGCCTTCTTGTTTGGTGCACAAATGCCCAGAAATTAGAAGAAAAAGAAACTAAATGATTCAGTGTTCAGACTCATTAAACATTTGCGTGCATGAGCTATAAATATCTATCCTGATGGTGTAAGACAGTCGTGCTGCTATTACTGCAACTCTCAGACTTTCTCGGTTCTGTGCTTTCAGACTCATCGGACGTGACAGTTGTTACGCAGGAGAAGGAAGGGTGAATTTGTAGGGGAAATGCCTAAAAATGCCTTTCTGAAATGAAGGCATAATGAATAAACTTCAGAGTGTTATTATGAGCCATAATTTGGAGTTGTTTATGATAGGAGAAGTTTGTTTATCTAAATACTGCTGCCGCCTAGATTTTTATCTTGCTGTAGAGGTGAAAGTAGCCAAATGAATGTGCTGAAAGAATGGAAAGCAACACAGGATTTTTTTTTCTTTATGTTGGTGGTGGTTGTTATTTTGGAAAATATAGTTAATCTGCAGGAGATAAGATGTGCAAATGAAGACAGTTGTACTAACTTGGTTAAAGATAAATGGTCTTTGACCTCTACTCTGAAATGAGTGTATCTGGGATTTTCCACATAAATGGCAGAATTGTTTCTGCTAGTGGCTTCTTCTGCCTTCATCCCAAGGATTCCAGTCTTGGGAGCAAGTGTGACAGCTAATAATTAAAATTTGGCAAATTTGTGGGAAGTTAAGAGAACTCCGTAGTTGGTTTTTGGGATGAAATTACTTAATCAAGGATGGATTTTGTTCCTTTTTCTTTCATAGCAATAGAGCTATGACAGTTAAAGTATCACTTCACGTTTGGTGTGTGGGTGGATGGAGTAATTTTTACTATCTAGATGTAAACTGTCAAATATTCCAGGTTTAACAGGGCCATTTCCTAATCTGTCATCAGTTCACTTTCTAATTCAATTGGTCAAATACCATTTTTCATATTTAATGTGTACGAACTTTGATGTTTAATACTTCTGATTCTCAAGTCTGATATTTACGTGGTATTTTTTTCTATAAGCTGTTTAAGTGTATTATGGGTTTAGATAAGACTTTTTGAAGAGGCTTAGAGTTGAACAGCTCTTATGTAGTGCTGTTACGCAGGGAAAAAAAAAGGAAAAAATGCAGTGAAACATGAAACTCATAGGAAAAAACATAAGAATGATGCACGAAATAGTACTTTTTGTCATTAAATGAATAACTGGATACCAACTGGTACTCAAATTTCAGTCAAGACCTATGTTTGGCCGGGGATTCTTTTTGACTTGTTAATAAGGAGTAGCAGCTGACTTTTCTTTTTTCCTTAGTGAACTGATCTTACAGACATTGACAGTATAAGTACTTTCTCTTAGGCAGAGTAAAAGCACTGGATGCTTAGAAGCACATTTGCAGCTGTTTTACGTAACATTTGGATTGCTTCCACTTTATCAGCTGTAACGTAAATGGAATAAAAAAGGGCAAGAGCAGATGAGAAGGATTCTGGTAGATTGTGTCATCAAATGACTATTAATTTGATTTGCTAATTGGCTAATTTGATCTTTCAAGTATTAATAGCGAGATGGGTCTTGGAATTTATTTTTCTAATAATAATAAAAGAATGCAACAATTCTGTTTCCCTTTTGCCTCAATGCCCCCTTTTTTCCTTCCCTTTCCCTAGACTGGAAAAGGGAGGATTAATTTCCGGTATTCTGATGATGAGATGCTGATTTAATGCTGAGTTAGTTTTTTGGTGCACACGGAAGAGCAGTTTTATGGGTGGTGTTTAGTTTTGGAGGTCACCGAATGCTTTAGGTTAATATTTTGATTTGACTTAACAACCTTTGATAGAACTGAATTTATGTGAACCATCTAAAACTGGTCTTTTAGCCCAGAGCAGTCAGTAATCTGAGCCCACTGAAGAGATAATTACATGCTCTGTTAGGAAAAGGGGGTGCCTCTCATCAGCTTTCAGGATTTATCTCTGCGAGTGGATAGGCACAGCAAGTATTTATCACTAGGTTTTTTTTCATTTGTATTTACACAGTGTCTGTAAACCTTTAACTCCTGATTTTTAATGTGGAGATAGAACTGCTTTGTCTTGAAACCACAATATGAGTAAATACTATTAAAATGAAGTTTATAACAGAAGAAGCGGGTTTTTCTCTCCTCTTATACTAACTGTAAGAAGGCTGTGAAAGATGAATAAGTCCCTGGGCTGTTTAATTGTGAAGTGCTGATAAGCATTGGCATTACCTGATATTTCTGTGGCTTTATTTTCCAGTAGAGCTACTGGGAAGGGAGTTCTAAGAACAGGAAATCCTAATGGTTAAGATGAAATGACTCTGAATCTGGGAATAGTGTCGTGCTGAATGACTTGGGGCTGAGCTGCAAGAAGTCCTGATTTGCTGGCTTCTTGCTCCCGGTGATGACTGGGGGTCTGGTCCTGTACCAAGGGTTAGCGGCTGGGGGAATAGTGCATGTGTTTGGGAGAGGGTGAGTATTTTTGTTATCAGTGTGAATTTCAACAGCAATCGCAAGGAAAGCAAGCGATTCCGTAAATGGATAAAGCAGGCTTGCCGTCGTCTGCGGGACGTACTAACAAATGGAATGGAACCCAATTTTCCGATTGTTGGGGGTTGGAGGGAGCTGTATATGAGAAGCTGCCAAAATAAAGAAAGAAAAACTGTGCTTCCAGCCCCTTTATTAATCTAGACTATTTTTACTTTACAAAGGTTACTTTGTTTCAATTCGGCTTTTGCCTAATATTTTCCTAGATTAGTCTCTAGAAGTAGAAAGGATAATAAGCAACTCTGGACAAAGTGCAAACACAGAACCTTTTGGAAACTTTCAGTCCTTGTGGAAAATCTCCCATCCATTCAGTAAATGTCTGAAATATCCTAGGATACCTTCATTTATGGAACGGAGCTTGGCGACAGATACGAAACATAACAAGAAGGGATTCTACAGGTTTGTTGGTCAGGAGAGACAGGCGAGAAAGGAAAACATCCCTCCTGTCAAGGAAGGGAGAAAGGAAGAGTTGTGTGAGGCTCACCAGCCTGAACCTCCACCTCTGTATATGAGAAGCAGAGGAGATCCTCCTGGAAGCTCTGTTAAGGCACATTTAATATAAGGAGGTGATCTGAGGCAGTCAGCACAGCTTCATCAAGAGCTGATTGTGCCTCACCACTCTGGTGGCCTCTTGTGATAGCGTGACAGCATCTGTGGACAAAGGAAGAGCAACTGTTGTTGTCTGCCTGGCCTTGTACAAGGCTTCTGGCGTGGTCTCACACCACATCTTTATCTCTACATTGGAGAGTTATATGTATTAGAAGGCTGAACTACTCAGTGGATAAATGATTGGATGGTTGCATCCACAGGTTTGTAGTCAGTAGCTCTTTGTTCAGGCTGCTGACAATTTCTTTCAACGTGACTTAGCATTCTGTATTTCATTTATGCCTTGTGGTATATTTAACATCAATATCTTAAAATAAGCAGGAAGATTTTCATTTTTATTAGCTTTAGATATGCAGCTTGTCTCCAAAGGAATCAGAAGCAGTTTTCCTGTTACATGTCCCATTGTGAGAGAAGTCTTCCAGAGACAATCTGCATGAGCTGAGAATGCATGATCTCTCATCAGATTTGGCCAATTTCAAACTGAGGTAATGTGGTGTTGTCCTTATTATTTACTTTCTCAATTGCACCATGAACTCGTTGTATCTTACAGGTAGATATGAAATTACTCTTGGAAGAGCACCTAGCAATAATTAGGCCATAAAAGCTGAAAAGAGTAGGATGAGATACTATGCTAGAAGTCTTTTGTCTATCACAGAATGAAAAAATTTGTAAATATGTAAACCTTGTAAAATCCATGAAAACTTCACGGATTAGAGTTACCTCTGCTGAACTGTGAAGTAACAAGTATTAATTGATGGAAGAGCTTGAAGATTTGTTCATCAATTCTCCAATGAATTCCTGTGTATGAATGTATGTGGTTTGTCTGTGCAACAGTCTGCTCATAAACCCTCATAGTTTTCATTCAAGAGCGATTAAACAGTTTGGGTAGAAGTTCTGGATGTATGAATTTCCTCCTTTTTGTAGATTAGAATGATAATATATTAGAAGTGGGTTATTTGGATGTGTGCTTACATGTGTATCTTACTGCAGGATGCACTCCGTAAAGAGTCTAATTATCTTTAGTAAGCAGATATTTACATTCTGAAATAATGCCTTAGTGGAAATGGGAGCTGAAACCAGAGACTTGAAGTTATCGCCATGTGAAAGAAAGCATTTCTGTTAGCAAGTCTGTATTTCGCAAGTTTGAAAGAAAGGTCCTATTTTAAAGTGAAATTACTTTCTTCATCCCTTGTACTTCAGCCTTTCTTATTTCAAGTCATGCATCACCTAATTTGAACGTTCTTCTCACTATGAGGATCTATGAGACTTGCAATGAAAAGAGCCATTTCAGTAACGTGGGATATATGCACTGTAATATATGTGGGAATATCTAAATATAAGCAAGTTCCAATATATTGTCTCAGTAGCTAACTTCTGGAAACTTGTTGGCACATGCAGAGCCTTACTAAGAGATCACAGCATTGAGTATTATGCTCTCAGAAACATTGATAAGCAGGCGTTTTCTTAACTTTGCTTTGTTTCTCTCATTTGTGCTTGGTTAAATATTTAACTGGTACCAGATAGCTGATAAAGTGCTGAAGAACAGAGTTGATCATGGTGTTTTAATTAGTGGTAGCTAGATGTACGTTTACCCAGAGTAACCCTGGAGTTTAGAAGCTGATTATGATATAAACATGTTCACATGAGTAAAATCACTATTGTACATGGTTTTGAAACACTGGAAAGATATAAAGCATTTAGACTGAACTCAGCATGATCCAGCTAAAGAGTCAATGTTCTTTAGCTCTTCTTTTTCTTACAGAAGATTCATTGCCTCTATTTTATAGGAGCAGTGGTTAAGCTGCCATGTATCCATGCAACCCTGGTCTTGCAGAGAATGTGATTTGCTCAACCCTGATGATAGACGTGGGCTGAAGTGGTGGGATAAATTGCACCTGGGTCAGAAACTGTGTGAAGTGAATAGCCAGATTTAGCCTTATGGAAATAGGTAATACCATTACATACCAATTCTCCTCCTCTTTCTGCTCATCACCCTCTTCTGCCCTTACGCTTTATGTCATTACGCTTGCTGAAGAACTATACCGGAGGTTAACTAAAGGCAACCGTGGATTTAATAATTGACTCTGAACTTTGTTTGATGATTACTTTTTCTGAAATGATCATCCTGAGGAAAATCACACGTTGTGCCATTTAGTTAAAATAATCACGTAGGAAGAAGCTAATTTTATCATTCATAGAATGTAGTATCACCAAGGCTGGAAAAGATCTCCAAGATTATTCAGTTTAAATGTCCAGTTACCACCACTAAACCATGTTATTAGTGCAACATCTAAACTTCTGTTGAACATTTCTTGGGGTGGTGACTATACCATCCCCATGGGCAGCCAGCTTGAGTGCCTGACCACTCTTTCAGAGACCAGATTTTTCCTCACATCCAACTTGAACCTTCCCTGGTGCAAATTGAGGCCGTTCCCTCTAGTTTTATTGCTGGTTTTGTGGGAGAGCAGACTGACTGCACACCATGCCACAGCTTCCTTTCAGGTAGTTGTAGAGAGCAATAAGAAATCCTCGAAGCCTTCTGTTCTCCAGACTGATCTGTAGCAGTTCCCTCTGCTGCTCCTTATAAGGCCTGTTCTATACCCCTCACCAGTTTCATTGCCCTTCACTGACCAGAACTCTTTGGGCCCAGCCATGCAGCCAGTGTTTCTCCACGAAGATGTTGTGGAGAACAGCATCAAAGGCTTTATTGAAGTGCACGTAGTCCACACTGACAGCCTTACTTTCATCCACTAAGCAGGTCACCTTGTCATAGAAGGAAGTCAGGTTTCTCAGACAGGATCTGCTATTGTAAACCCATGCTGACTGGGCACAACCTCCTGGTTGACTTTTAATTGGTCCATGATTATCTGTTTGGTCCTGAGATTATCCATTCCATAACCTTCCCTGGCACTCAGGTGAGACTGATAGGTCTGTAGCTACCAGGATCATCTTCCCAGTCCTTTTTGAAGATGGGCATCACATTTGCCAGTCTCCAGTCTGCCAGGACATTCCTTGTTAGCCAGGACTGTTGGAGGATGATGGAGAGTGGCTTGGCAACCACATCTGCCAACTCCCTCAGCACTCTAGGGTGCAATCCATCTGGTCCCATGGACTTGTGAGTGTCCAACTTTGGGAGCAGGTCCAAAACTATGTCATTATAGATTATACAGGGCCTATTCTGCTCCCCATTCCTATCTACCAGTGCAGGGGGCTGTGATCTTAGGGAGTAACAAATCTTACTATTAAAGACTGAGGCAAAGAAGGCATTAAGTACCTCAGCCTTATCCTGATCCTTGGTCACCATGTTGCACTCGGCTTCTGAAAAGGGTTGGAGATTCTCCATAGCCGTCCTCTTACTGTTGATGTATTTACAGAAATATTTATTGTTTTCCTTTACCTTAGTAGCCAAGTTCAGTTCTAGCTGGGCTTTGACTTTTCTAATTTTCTCCCTGCACAGCTTCACTATGTGCCTGTAATCATCATAAATAGCTTGCTCACTCTTCCAAAGACCATAAACTTTCCTTTTGCTCTTGAGTTCCAGCCAAAGGTCTCTGTTCAGCCAGTCCTCCTTGAGACTTTGAGACTTCACCCAACTGTAAAGTGTCTTATCCACTTCTTCATCCTGGTTGTGTGGTCTGTAGCACACTCCCATGATAATGTCAGTCTCACTGGCCCTTGCTTTTATTCTGACCCATAAGCTCTCAACCCTATAATCACCATCACTAGTTTCCATACATTTGCATTCTTTCTTAACATAGAGGGCTACACCACCGCCCTTCCTTTCTATAATTGGAATTATAACAATCTTCTTCTATTTTAAAGTTCTCTTTTTTTAATTGCCACATGGGGATTGAAAATACAGTGGAATCTCTCTATAAGGATTCTGAGTAGGGAAAAATAATTTTTATTTTACTTGTTTTAACAAATATAATCCCGGAACTTAATTTCCTCATTACCTTGAGACACGTGCAATGTGATGTTAACTTTGAATTCAACTTATTTAAACTACTGTTAACAAACACAGTTCTGTGCCTGTGAAATTAATAGTACCATGTTCAGCCTCAAGGAATTCAAGTTAGGATATGGACTTGATCATACTAGGCATCCAGAGCACCTTCTGAAAAGCATGTGAAGGACTGTGGAATGATTTTCTTCAAATATCTTGACCTAACTATCCTAGATGACCTAGAATAAATCATCAGCAAACAGCTTTTATGTATTAGTAGACAGACAGACTTCCAAAAACCTGTTTTGGGCGAGATAGCACTTGCCCAAACTTACATTTTGTTCTACCATTCAATTCTAAACTGAAGCTGTATTGGATGAAATGAAAGAGTGTGATGAGACACTGAACTAATGAGAAAAAAAGAATCTGCATTTTCATTGCAACAGGCTGTGGTTGAATTTAAGAATTTCACTATGAATTTATCAAAATCTTTTGCTTCTGTAACAAGGAGCAGAAGATTCTACATGAGCTGATGACACGTTCCTGCTACCTTTCAGGTAAGAGCACTCATACTCTTAAAACTTAGAAAAATGTTTTTGGACTTTTAAGAATTTCGTTTTCACTCTGAATCCATTCCTTGACCGCTGGGCTATGTAACAAGGCAGAGAGAATGTGTTGTCTGGAGTGCTTGTGTGCCCCTTCCTGGAGCACTACATGTTCCTTTACACCTCTCATGACAGTTCTAAAGCTGTACCAGCAAGACCAAGGCTCTGATTTCATTTTATACTCTTTGCTTGCTCTCTAGAGTCGCAGGGGAATTAGGCAAAATGCATTTTAACTATCAATTTTCTCCAGCCCCTGCCACATGCCCATGTGTTTTCCAAAGAAACTGATGTATGCTGAAAAGTGTTACTGACACTTCAGCATGAGTTTAGGCTTAAAAAAAGGTGAAGTGGCACTTTAGAGTGAGGATCGATTGGTTGCTTGGGCATGATTCCAAACCATACTGAAGATGAAAGTGGAGAGCAGCAACCCTGCAAACTGCACTAGATTTAAAACTGGACATTAGATTGTGATGTGATGCTGTGAATTATCAAAGTTTGTTAAAAGAAAACAGCTTTGTACAGCAGTGCCAAGACCTTTATGAGGAATCCCATAGGTAGTTCCCTTGTATATTTCTAGAAAAGCTGTCAAATTGGACACATATCCTTAAGTAGGGATTGGAGTGGCTTAAGACTTTAAGATTTCACTTTTTGTTTTACAGTTGTGCAACTTTTTCAGAACTGGCAATGCTCCCACGTAAGCATTCTGGAAGAATTCTGGTATTCAAGATAAGCAGAAAGAGATGTTAGGTGACCCAGGAATAACAGCTTAAGCTTCATGTCTGGAATAATAAGTAATAAATTATGTGGCAATAAATAAGGTGTCTATGGAATAAGTGGAACTACGGATGTGCTAGGGACTGAAGCCCAGATCAGTGTACCAATAGATTTCTGTGTAGTGGTGTACATAATCTTCTTAATGAAGGAAGTTGTGACTGAGGTGGTCCTCAGGGCCTTGCTGTCAGTCCTCCTTAAGAGCACCTGTTCTACTAGATTAACAAAAGGGTCTTTTGGCAGTGATTTTGCTCAAAATAGGCTGTTGTATTGCCCATGCCACGGGACACGGTTCTTTCATGGCTGCTCTGTGACACTTTTGTGATCACACTTCCTAGAAATCTAGTCCTGTTTCAACAGAATTCTTGTCAGTTACTTTAAATATTCATTGCTTGTCGTTGTGGTCCATCTATAAAAGATGTCCTTGACATTCATGTGCATCAGTTCAATAACCAGCAGAATCAGAGACGTGGTAGTGAAGGAGTTGTAAAGAAATGTTATTGCTCTATTGGCCGTTTTATTTTTCACCTTGCATTGGATTTTGTAGCCGTGCTTGTGCTTGCTTTCTGAATTTCTTCTAGACTTGCATATCCTTTTCTGGACAAGCATTGTTCTGATATGTTACGTGATTTAATTTCCCATTAAAAGATACTAGAAACAAGTGTTTTAAACTTAGTTGTTGACTTCTGTCTGCTTAAAATTCTTCAAATTCAGTAACAGCTGTTTTATACACATACCTGTGGATCAGTATTGATACTGCATAACCACTTTCTCCCAAATCATCTTGGGAAAGTGAACTGTACTCAAACGAAGGCATTATATTCTTCCAGAAGTTTTGTTTTAGCAGGTTAGGACCAGCTAAAATGCTTTTACTTCAACACGTATTAAAGATGTAAATGTTTGTGTCCTTGAATTTGGGACTAGAGTATAGTCCAGTTCTCAAAAGATCTAAATAGATCAGAAAATGTTTTGTTTTCGTACTTTCTTTGTTTCTCTTGCCTTTTTGACATAAGTATATGGCAGAGCTGTGTTTTTTGTATATACAGTCCAAGCCTGAGGCAGCTTTAATCTGGCTTGTAGACCTTCCAGTAGCAATGTTATTTCTATATCAAAAGTTTGGCACAAACTTTTTAAGTTTGCATAAGGCCCTCTGCATTTTTGAAGTGAACTGAACACCACGTTGGATTCACTGTTACAGTGAGTCTTGTGCTGTAGTTAAAACTAGCTGTGGATGGAGCATAATCACACCTTCGGTTGCAGTGAGCAAATCCCTTACATCTTTGGGTGTGTTTTCTTTCCTTTACATGCACTGATCAATGTAATTTTTTTACTAAAAGTCTTAACCATCCTTGAGAGTTGTGTTTTCATATAGCTAAGCAGTAACAATTTTCTAAATTGGTTTGAAGAACAGCTTATTTACAGAATTTGAAATATAATGGTGACCTTTATAAATATTTGAATCGCTATTATTATAATAAAGAATTAAAAGGGAAATCCACACAAATACCAGAACAATGGCAAAAGCAAAGCAAAACACTTCAGGACTGATATTTATAAAGATTCGGGTAGCATCTTTCTTTTTTTACCTCCAATAGCATGATGAAGACAGGATTATATTTTTTCGTTCTGAATAAAACTGAAAATGAGATGTAGCTACTTAACGCATACCGTATCCATAGAGTCTATTTATTCAGGCTGAATTCCACATGGACCATGGATAATCTTTTTTCCAAATGTTTACTAGTATCTGCTTTTAACAAGTGCCATGCAGTATAAACTGAAGGAACCATAAAGAAAAGGGGCATAATAAAATTAAGCCTTGCTTTTCGACAGTCTAAATTGAGATCAAGAAGTGAAATTTTTGAATGGGTCAGATTAAGGAATTTTTTTGTAAAGGACATGATTCACATGGATTTTAAAGGGGAGGGGGAACCATATCTAGTACTAGAAAATGAGATTCACAAGGAAGTTTTAAGAGTTGGCTTTGAAACTAATGCTTTTAACTGACATTGAAAGAGATCCAGACTAATTTCACAGTTTTGTTGAAGTTATCTTATTGAACTATTAAGCCACTCTATGCACAGTTTAGTAAATTGGGGGAATACTGCTGCTTTTGTGCTTTTTCATACCTTGCTTAGGCTGTGTAGTCATTCAGGACAGACTGATAATTTTTGTTCACCTGTGTGGTTTCTAGCACTAACAAATCTAATTTTGGATGTGGTTTTTAAGTCCTGTCTTAATAACATTCAAAACAAATTCTAAGTGCTATGTTTAACCACTTACGTGCAATATTTTCTGCATTTGCAAAACCATTCTATGGTGCAACCATATAGGTATTATTTTAGTAATAACTTCTGGTGTTTTCTTGCATTTAATTAAGAATTTACTTAGCTTTGCTAAGTCAATTTCCTGTAAAAATAGCATCAACAAACCTATATCACATTTTTGAGTAGCAGAACAATTGAAAAGGTTACTTATTTTGAATATATTGGCAATCTTCTCCGCTCAAATTCTCAAGCACTTCAAGGTGTAATTTTTTCCCCTTTAAAGAAAGTAAATAACTGTAATCTCTAAGTAGGTGTAAGTATGTCCAGTTGGACAACTGTTTTCTGGTTTACTGTTTGTTCTTATTTCCTGGTCTCTTTCACTTTTTAACCCTTACAGGATTTGTCTTCTACTGACATTTTTCATGTATATTAAGTTGTACTTTTCCAAAGAGACTTGCAATTCTCCCAGTCCAAGACCATTATATCTTTTAAGATATAATACTTGGGAAGTAGCTTGTCTGAGCTTCAATAAGATGGAGGGTTACTCATTTCACCTTGCTTATTAACTGGTACTGAAGTGCAGAATATGTCAAACTACTCTTTTTGCTCGGGGAGGGGAAAATGAGCTACAGAAAATATCAACCGTATTACTTAGCATATTGATTATCAGGAATATAGAAGAAAACAAAAATATTAACAAACATCGCATTATAGGAAGTTGTGGAAGTGGAAGAGGGGTTTTATGATACAAAGATGAGAAGATGGTGGTGACCTCATGCTATTGGGGGATGGTCAGGCATTTAGGCTTTTATCTTTCATCTGCCCTTGATGCTGTTGATTGTGAAGATGCTTACTATCTGCCAGTCCTTGCAAGAACAGAGGAAGTGATGACATTTTTTCCCGCTTTTTCTGTTTGTTTTCTTTTTCATCTCCTCTCCATCTCTCCCTCCATCTTCTATCAAAAAATCTGAGTAGTTGCACATTAAGTTGTTGCGTTTTGGTTTTTTTTTTGTCATCACAGTAATGTGAATAAAAATATTTTTAAATAAAGCATTTGAAGTGAAGAAAAATGGAGACATAAACAACTGTTCTTTTTCAGTCCGTAAAATAGTTGTTTTTTTCTCTCACGGCTGATTAAATGTGATTTTTCTACTCTACCTAATAGAATAATAGCATATAGATAAAAGATATATGCGTAGTTGTTATCCAAACCACGTATACTAAGGAAATATTCTTTGAAAGAAGCAGCACCGTAAAATGTTGCTGAAGGTTTGTACTTTCATGATTGCCTAATGTGCTTTTTTCCTACCTACAAAGAATGGATGAGGAGTCAGAGTAGTTTCTCAGTGTTTCATTCCACTCCCATATTTGCCAATTTGGAATTAGTTTACATCCAGTCTGAAGTCTCTTCAATATGTACACCCTTACAATTATCAACACCTTTTAACATCTTAAACAGCTGTAGTGCCCATTTTTGTATAGTAGTACACCCACGAATAAAATTCTTCTTGCAACAATCAAGTGTAATGTATTGCTTATAAAACTTTGTGCTGGAAATACTGCCTCTTTGTTTGGATCTCCAACACAAGTCCTGATTCTGGTTTAATTCAGTAACTAATCGGAAGAGTCTTGAGTTGAAGGCAGAATTTTCTTTCCTTAGTATGGCTGTATCTGTCTAAGAAGATTCAGGTCATTTGGGGTGGTAGTTCTGTAGTTTAATGGAAGAGGGTTGAGGTAGGGTGCAGTCCAAAGCTGGAATGTGTGTATACTTTAGATTTGTTAGTATTTTGCATATTCATATTTATTTTAGGACATTTATCATCCCATGGCTAAAAAAAGGCAGATGCTATTATTATAAGTTCATTATATGATAAATATTTCAACATCATTAGATATTTAATAGAGATGGAATTCCTTTCACGTTCAAGCCAACAAGAGCTTAAATATTTATTCCAGTGCAGCCAAGACTTTACCTGTGAACACTGGAATAAAGTACTTACTGAAACACTCATGAGTAATTAGATCTTAGAGCATGTGATAATACAGAAAGTTATCTCATCTAGCATTTAAAAAAAAGGAATTGGCTAAAATGCACTGTGTATCTAGTTTTAAAAGGTATAGAGGAATTCAGGACTAAGTTTGCCTTCCACAAGCATTTGGTCTTAAAATAGATCTCAAGAGATTACTTTTATTTTTAAATTTGCCATGCATTAAAAAAAGCAACAACAACAAAACCCCACAACAAAAACCCAAACTGTTTAATTGCTATGCTCTTTTCAAAGCAAAAGCCAGAGTACAAGGCAAAAAAGGCTGGCAGGATACTTGAAGGTTATAAACTCATAAAGTAAAATATCAAAAGTATAAACTTTTTTTCTCTTCTTGATGCGATTTGGAATCAAAGAAAGTTTGTTGGTGTGTGATTCGTTTGATTAGTCACGAATGTCTTCTGCAAGGCATGAAGTCATGCAGTTGTTTGGAAACTTTATTAAATCTGTTACTACAGTTCTATGCTCTGTTCTCCAATGACATCTTTCCCTCCTCACACCCCGTTTCTTTTGTCCTTCCCTCATGGCCAGCTGCCAAAACTCTGGGTTCCTGAAAATCTATTAGAAGCCTTGCTCTTCTCTGCTCATCTTGTCTCTGTGAACTCCTTCAGATCATGTTTTTTACATAGCTACAGGAGAAGGACCTTTAACCGGCAGTTAAACCGTATATGCTATTCAGTGCTTAAGGCAATGAAATGGGAGAAATTGTAGGATTTTAAAATGTAATAATAATAATAATAGTGAAACAAATACAGTCCTGTACACATTCCTGTACTTGTGTAAATCAGCAGTTTTCTTGTTAGAAGGTGAATTTATCATGTGTCAGTTGACAGCTTATTTGTGTATATTGCCTGTAAGCTTTGTAAACTTCTCTTTCTGGTTATTTTTTAGTAATATCTGAAGAATCACAGTAAGATTTCAAATAGGTAGCTATATCAAAGCATGGAAGCAACTCAGAATCAAACCTCCACCAAAGGCATGACGTGTTTTAGAAATTTAACCCAGAAAACCACAAGCCATACTACTTAAAGCTATCTTAGAAGATACAGCAGGCCTGTGTGAAGTTTCCTTTGCTCACTAGTTGAAAAGGTGAAAATGAAAACAAGCCCTTGTGCTTCAAAGGCACAAGGTGGTACTTTCTCGTGGTACTTGAGGCATGATGGTTTGGAAGAATAGACTGCTTGCTGGATAGGGTGAAGTTGGCTTGACTGCCAGGCTTTAAGACTTGGTGCCTAGACAGTGAGTGGAGGTGGCAAAGATGGCCTTGTTTATAGGCAGAAGGAAGGGCCATAAGGGGCAGTCTGACAGCAGATTTAAAAACAGCTACAAGCTTGACCTGGTGGCCGAAGCAACCCTGTCCTCTAAAAAATAAAATAAAAATAGTAAAAAGAACTGATCAGGATTTCAGCTAGAAAGGTTCAGATTCAGATGAGGAAAAACATCTTATATTGGAATTTAATATGTCACAGGAGCAAGTTATCCAAAGACACTATGGAGAATATATCTGTGCAAGTCTGGGAGTTGACAAGAAAATGCCAGCCGTCAAATGTGTGACATGCTGTGGTGTGAGCAGGAATTATGACCCAACCAAGAGCTTGGACTGCAGGTCCCACAGAGCAGCATTTGTACGATTTTGAATGTTTTTGCGCCAATACCCACTGTACATGTGAACAATATCAAGCTGAGCTGTTTGCCTGCTGTTTTCTGCTAGTAACAGGCCATTTTCCAGTTTTTCCTTTGTGCCTGGAAAAAGAGTTAAATTTTGCTGCTACATTCAGATAATAGCTATGAAGTGCCTGGAGGCAAGTGAACCAGAGACAGAGGATAGAAAGAGGTATTCTCATATTCCTTTAGTTATTACTTCTGAAAGTAGGCTTGCTGCTTTTCGAAAGTTTGGAAAAAATACCATATTATGTTACATTTCAAAGGGCTTCTTCTACAAAGCTTGTTTCTGTACATAGTGCGGAGAGTTGTAGAAATTGCATGGGATTGTTGCAGGAAATCCTTTCAAATAATGATAATATTTGAAAAGAATGCATCCCTTTGAAGTTCTACGGTAATGAACAAATAGCTATCTTTTGTTGGCGAGTTTTAAGGCAGAAGACTTGCACGTATTGCATTGCTGTATATCAGAAAGAGCTCTAATCTTAATCTGTAAATATTTAGAGTTGAATTTTCTGTATTTGAACTTGGCGTTGTTTTTTGAAGCGTTGATAGCCTTATATGGCTGTTACTCAAAGCCTAGAAGTTGTTTTTCGTAGCTAAGGACACCAGAATGAAATAAACAAGATTGTCTATGAGCAATCCGTGATTGGTAGGACTCTGATCTTGTCCTATTTACAGAAAAAACTACTTTGAGAAATCAGTGAAGGCTTAACAAAAAGCATTTTAAAAACTGATATTACCGGCGCTGTACCTCCAACGAAAATCTGCCCTCAGAGTGGCACCCAGGGGCCAAGGCTGTTTCTCCTCGATGCTCCAGAACTGCATCTGATTTGTCTGAGTTTTACCCTTGACCCCTGCCAAAACGTAGCGATTACAACCTACTAGGAAGAGGTATTTGCTATATTTAAGAAGTGTCAGCACTCATCTTTGTGAAATGTATTGTGCCCATGGGGGAAGAGGCCTACTTTGAAGTAGGCAGGAATGAGCTTGTCTTGTCGGTGGGTTTAATTTCAGTTTACAGTGGCATCTGCTGATCTCTTGGTGATACCGTGGTTTTTCATCTGTGTTACCATTGCAGTGGAGGGGTTAGGCACCGCCGTGCATTCAGAATGTCTGGAATCTTGTAATTTTCAGGTGTGGGCTTTCTACATTGATATATAAATCTGGTGATAGCATCTTGCACCACATCAAAGACTACTGTGGCAACTCATTCTTCAGCTTCGGGCCCTGTGATGCTCATACAGTCCTTCCTTAAGAAGTGTAACCATGCCGTGTCCCTGGGTCAGCTCAGGGGTTTTCCCCATCTGCTGTGCCCCATTTCCAGGACCTTCTCCTGCAGGTGATCTCTGCTCACTTTTTGAAGCCCTGTCTCTCCCCCTTCCCTCGTGCGATAGTGCTGCACTAAGGCTAAGGTGGCACCTCGCCTCTTCTGGACTGATGCTTCTCAAGTTGATCTGTGCTGTCTGAAAAATCATGATCCATTTTTATCTTTTTTTTTTTTGGAGGGGGCTATGAGATGTTAAAAGCAAATCAAACAGGTCACAGCTGTAAGGTCTGATATATGTATAGCTTTGGATCTACACAGCTGACCACTGTAAATCTGGATGAACTTGTTACTCCTTTTTAAGCCTAACCCTAATATAAAGCCAGAAATTGTAAAGTCATTTCAGAGAAGAACAAGAAACTGTAGTCTCAACTTAGTTACATTCAGGTGGCTGTGCTCCTCACACAAGTTACCCAAATGAAATTCTCTGAACATGCACAAAATCAATAGGCGAAGGCTAGTTTTTTGCAGTGTGGTGGTACAATTAGTTTATGTAGAATGGATGAAAAAGAATATTGCAGCTTATCTGAAAACAAATAACAAGCCTCATTCTCCAGTGACGACAGTTACTTTCCTTTGTGGCCATAGAAAATAATTCTTTTGCAGAAGAAATTCCACTGTGTGAGAGCAAATATTTGAAATGGAGCAAGTGATATGTGTGAGGATTTGATATGTTTTTGGAACAGTGCTGTGTAAAAGACATTTTTCCTTTCCAAACGGAGGAGCTGGAGGAGCTGGAGATGCTGGGGATGCTGCAAGTCCCATTCATTAATTTACAGCATGCCTTTTTGTTCCTTTGCCTCTCTTTAGTGACTTCTTATTTGCTAAGACTGGACTACTTACAGAACTTAACTGCATTGAGGTGGTTGTCATTGTCCCAGTGATACAAAAGAAGTACGTTGTGAAATATGACATGATTTGTAATCCTATGTGTGCTTTTTCAAGACAAAAAAGAATCACTGAATATAGTGTCATCAATGAAATAAGGTTCCTTTGCATACTTTAGAAATAACACTCTGGTGTACTAATCTCTGGGAAAGTCACTTTTATTACTGTTGGCTGCTGTGTTTAATGTGGAGCTCCCTGCTGGTGTTCTATACGTTATTAAAAGAATGCTTGTGTCTTAGCTAACAAAAAAACAAAAACCAAACAAACAAACAGGGAGGTGTCTAAATTAAGAATCTAACTCTTGTGCGTCCTTTGTGCTTTTTTTTCTTATTACTGCATGTTATTCTCCTTGTGTGTCTACAAGGCTGTCAGTCCTCTGTAACTGTGTGTGAATACTGGCAAAACCACACTCCTTCAGGTTTATGTAAGCAGCAATTCATTTAAAGGAAAAAAAATCCGTTTTCATACCACAAGTAGAAGGCATGGGTCCGTCAGAATAGAAGGCAAAAGTCTGTCAGACTTTAAATTACAGTTAAATATAGATTAATTCCTTTAAAATTGCAATGCTGTTTGTATAGGTTTCTTTTCTTGCAGTACATTCATTTAGCTGTCAGCCTTTGCATGTTGCTGTAATGAGGTATGATTGCAGTGCATGTTTTCATTGTAGACTGAAGCACAGACTTTTTACATAGTTTCAAATGTATTTTCATCACCATGCTGTTTATATAACAAACAAAATGAAGTAACTAACTGACAAAACTAATTGCCAAGAAGAAAATAATGTGAATTACTCCCCAGTACAAAACTATACATGTGTTTAGTTACTAAGGTTATTAATTAGGTAACTGAGGATTGCTATGGTTTACTGACTGCTATGTCAAACTTGACTATACACAGATTTTTAGAAAAGGTCAAAGACAGTAGAGGTCTTGTGCTGTAGCATAAAGATTTTTTTCCTTTGATGTGCTTATGGAACTAAATTTTGTCATTTAGAGATCTCAACATTTTGTGTCATGGTGTTGAGAAGTATTCGGATTAGATCAGTGCCTCCTGTTTGCAGCTGAGTCTTCCATACAGACTGATTCCAGCTGCTGAATATGAATTCCTGGGAATGCTGGGCATTTGGCAGTGAGGTTGTTTGAGTTATTGTGAGGAGAGTAGTGTCTCTGACAGTCACAGTGACCAATCACCAGAGGAGTCCTTTCCTTTCGGGAACTCCTCACAGTTGTGAATTCATCACCCAAAGAAGAACTGTTTCAGCGCTTCTGTGTGCTTTCGAGTCAAACATAGTCAGCGTTATTTCTTTTGAGTCCGTTTACTGCCACATAAAACGTTTATTTTTACGTGCATTTTGTAGTCTAACAAAGCTGAAGAATTTTAAGGGATGCCCTCTATCGGAAATTGTCAGTAAATGTCTGATTTCATATACTTGCTAACTACCAAATAGCACATCCCAGACATGCTCCTGCATCAGGCTATCATTGGCCAGTACAGTCCTCGGCATGGATGCAGCCATCAAAATCCTGATTGCTGGACTCAGTAAATGTAAAAGTCTCCTCTAACGAGAGACAAATTTAAACCAGCCCTTCTGCGTGGTAGGCATGAGGTGTGAGCAGGCCTGTTCTCCCACCCTCAGCTGATTTCTCTGCACTCCCCAGTAGCAAAGACCTGGAGCCATCAGCAGCCTGCATGATTAAGTCCCTTTGGCTGCTGGACTTCTGTGAGGGCTCCAGTCTTGCATTTATGTGTTGGAGTTGAAGGAACTATGCAGTCACATTTCTCTTACCTCCACTTGAACTTGTGTTCTGTTTTCTGACCAACAGTTGGAGCTTGGGTTTGATTGATTTTTCGTCAGCAAAGCAAACTTTATCTCTTAATCTGTTTTTACTAAATAGATTTTCCAGACAAAATGAAGAAAAAAGCGATCAGAAGAAAGGGACTTTTTCTATGCATGCTATGCTCTTTAGGAGAAGGGAAAGAAATACAGTATTGATGTGTCTGTTTTTCTCTTTTTACTACAGGAGTGCAGGATCCTCAGCATGAGAAGATAATAACTGTGACTTCTAATGGAAGTATTCACAGCCCCAAGTTTCCACACACATACCCACGCAATACTGTACTAGTGTGGAGATTAGTAGCAGTAGATGAAAATGTATGGATACAGCTTACTTTTGATGAAAGATTTGGGCTTGAGGACCCAGAAGATGACATTTGCAAGTAAGTGACTTTTGCTTTAACTTACAAAATATCTGAAAGAAGATGTGGGGATGGAACAAGAGTATTCCTCAGGTTTTGGAAAAGTATTACACCTGCACTTCAATTTATCTATGAAAACGCATCTCTGATGTATTAGCTACTGATTTTCTTTTGCAGTGCTAGGAAAGCATTTCATGCTTGAAATATCATTTGAATGTCATATCCTGCTTTGATGTGTTCCTGGGGAGGTATTTCACAGCAGTTTTTCCTTTCCAAGTAGGTTTCTTTTGCTTTATTTCCCCCGCCCCCCCCCCCCCCCCTTTTAGATTTTGGTTTTTTTACTGCTCTGTATGTTTCAGTTTTTCTAATTCATTAGTCTTCATTTATTTGTATATCATCAGTTTTTTGTTGTTTTTTTTTTTTTTCAATTTTGGATTTCTTAGGGGTTATTTTTGAGCTTATTCTTATTTTGGAAGTTGTGGTTCATAACGGATGGACAGATACCTTCATAATTCTGAAGAGAGTGATTGTCAAGGCTATGTAAATATATCAAAGTACCAAGTACAATAAGCATATGTTTGCTCGGATGAATGCACTCCCTTTTTAAATGAAAACTTAGCTTGCTTTTTCTTTTCTTTGCATGTGGCAGAGTGAAGTGAGGTGAAAGAAAATCCAGGTAGGGTGACTCATTCGTCCACTTGCAAAGAAAAAAGTAAGATAAGTTAAAATATTTTCAATCTTGAATAGTATTTTAATGGGAGTCCATTTATTTAAAGTAAACAAGGTGATGAATGAAAAAGTACTAATCAAATTAAAAAGCAGTCATATGGTCGCTCATAATCTTCACCCACTTGTTATCTTATCGTGCTCATATTCATGCTTGTGTACCAGGAAGCTGGATGTGTGCAAATCCTGACGTGTGCACTTTCGAGGACACATTAGTCTTTTTAACTTTGAAGATTTGACCCTCTGAAAAAGAAATTTTGTTGTTTTTAACAAAGAAAACGTAGAGATAATGTTCCTATATAGTTTAAATTCAGTAACGTTGTCAGTAAAGGAAAGGAATATGTATCTTTTTTCCGTGAAGTCAGTACAAATAATTGACAAGGAAATAAAAGTGCAGAGTTTAACTGCATAAAGCGATTCTACAGCCCAGTTAAGTTACTGAGTTATCAGAGTAATATCTCTTCATAAGTAATGTCTTGCTTCTTAGCTCTTGTTGTTCTTACTAAAGTTATTTCATCTTCTTTCTACCTTCTGCAGAAAAGCTGAGGGTTTTTGTTGCCTGCATTCTATTTATGACTGCTCTGTTTCTGCCATCTTGAAGGTCACAAATCAATGTTGTTGTTGCAAGAGTGGTTTCTCAAGACCAAGTTTATATGACAAAGAACAGAATAAAATATAGAATCATGAAACCTTAGAGTTGGAAGGGACCTCTGAAGGCCAGCCAGTCCAACGCCTCTGTGAAGAACAGGGACACCACAGCTCCATCAGGCTGCCCAGGGCATCTCTGGAGGCAGGGCATCAACCATACTGCTAAGGAACCTGTTTCAGTGTCTTCATCAGCCTCACTGTAAACGGCTTTTTTTCCTTATATCCAAACTAAATATCCTCTCTTTGAGCTTGAAACCATTTCCCCTCTCACTTCAGACCCTGCTAAAGTTTTCTCCCCTTCTTTCCTGAAGCTCCCCTTTGGATACCGACAGGCTGCTGTCAGGTTACCTCGCAAACTTCTCTTCTCCAGGCTGAGCAGCCACAGCTCTCTCAGCCTGTCCTCATAGGAGAGGTGTTCTATTCCATGGATCATGTTTTTGTCTGTGTCTAGAAGCCAACATCTGGCTGGCTTGGCCATATTTGGGTTTCTCCAAAGTCAGTTCTGACACTTCAGCTATGCTTCTTGTCTAGAAGGATTTTAACATCTTACAGGTACGCTGAAGGTACCAGTTTAGCCTCCCTTTTAAATAGTTTCCTGAATCTGAATTTCATTATCCTGCACAGCTGTTCTCCATTTTTACCTGTGATTCAACTCAGAAAATGTGCTAACAAATTATTTGCATTACAGCAAATTTTATGTTTATGCCATCAGAACCCAGTCTCACCTGGAAGCATAAAACTTCCATAGTCCTAATTGCTGTGCAGATACTCACCAGTGTAAAGAATAGTTGTTGGCTCTTTTTCTTTTCAAAAGTTTTAACTATTCGGGTGTTTTTTGTTTGTTTTTGGCTTTTCAGAATAAATATCTGATTTTTTGCCCATATTTCTCCAGGTGACTTTTGCCCAGGCTTTACAGTTGCAATAGCTTTACATTTCTGTAGTTCATCTCTGCACTGTTTAACATACAGCTAATAATTTATTAACAGTAATTCTGCTTCGCCTGCACTGGGTCCTCTCTGTGACTATAATTGTGCATTGTCAAAAGTGTACACAAAGTCCATTTTACATATGAAACAATCCATGCATTTATTTCAGAATAACAGTTGCTCAACTCTTGCTTGTCTGAAATTGTTGTGTTCTGTCTTTGAGAATATACAATGGCAGAAGTTTTACATAAACCCCTCCAGTCATGAAGGCACAGACTTAGCTTGAAGTTCCTTGAAGAACGTGTGTGTTACAGTTGCTGTTAAGAGGCAGTCTGATGTTCTGAGTTGGTCCTACACTGCAGCATGAAATAACAAAAATCTTTCTTGTAATAGTGACGTGTGCCAAACTCACTCTCATGCTGTGCACAGAATGGCTATAGTTGTTCATTTCGTGGTGGTGGCAGCTGTTTGTTCTAATTATCAGATGATTCCAATCTGTTTGAATTTTCTTATATATAATAAAACACAGAAATGTGTTACAAATGCATAGTGCAATTACTATAGATCAGATTATAAGGATTAAGATCCACAAGCAGAACCGAATGAATGTTGAGTACTCGATGGCACTTGACACTCATCTTCACTTTAGGAAGACTACATGCATTTACAAGTCTCTTCAGTGCTCTTGTGATTTAAGTATGAACTATAGTCTGTCCTGTAGGCTTTCTTTTGTTTGTTTTTATGTGAAGCTTTTAGCAGCTGCACATGTGATTCTGTTGTTGCAATTATGTAAGCAAAGCACTTGTCTGTACAGCTTTGAATGAATCTCTAAAACTTGTCCAGTTAACGTGCAGTATGTAGAACTTTTGCCTGTTGAAAATGAGTAAAGCTGAAGATGGCTGTCAGGGGTAACGTGGGATAAAATCTATGAGTAGCACTGTGACTGTTTTTGACTGTCCTCACATGAAATTCAATATTTAAATCTCAATTCCAGGAACGTTCTTTCTTTGGGAGTACTTAAGATGATGCTTTAAGATACAAAGCCACAGGCACTAAGCTCACTGCCTCCCTTTTTCCTAACGTTTCTGCATGCTACTCTCCTTCACTTCAAATCTTTTGATCAAACTGTGCCCAAGCTGTTCCCTTCCATTCAGGGAACGTCAAAGTTCTTAGGTTCCAGGAAACCGTATCCAAACTGCTTAAACAGCTCCTAATGAATGTATCATTAGCAAAGTGTTGATTAAAAATCTTGAAGATTCAGCTCAGTCTCACAAGGCTGAAACAAGTGTATTAAGAAACAACATAAAGAGACTGTCTGCAGTCATTGGCTATGAAGAAGGAAAATATTTGCTTAGCTGTCTCTTTGGTATAAATTATGTCAAATGCATTCTGTCTGGTGGTGAGTTATGGTAAGCACTATATGAAAGCTAACCATTTTGTTACATGATTTTCTAAAGGGAGCTTTCCATGTAACGTAGGACCCAATGGAGCACATGGAACTTTCTTTTAATTACAACAAAACTCTCCATCTTACATTGGAGTTAAATACAGATGCGCAGCTGCAGCTGCGTGGTGTTTAAGTAAAGAGATAATAGATATTTCACTTCTGTTTGGCCCGTGCCATGGTAACACCTAACTGTGTCAACAGAGCATGTGCAGGAAAGAAAAGTTCTAGGATCTTTCTGTACTGCAACCTACAGGGGAAAAAACCCATTCATATTGTTGTTTTTCTTTTGCCTTGAGTGCGTTGTGGAGACAATATTAATGTATGTACTAAGAACATACTATCAAATATTCAGAAAGAAACATAACTTCTTGACATTTGGTGAGCTGTCCTTGCTGCCTGGCAGTCTTCAATACCTCTGATGGACTTTTTTGTTGCAAGAGTGACACTATCTGTGCAAAGCTACAGGTAGAGAAGTTACCGCAAAGTTCAACTTGTCAGTGTTCACGGTGACTCACGTCACTAAGTAGATAGGCTGCTGGTTTCTTTGAGGATTTTTGTTTGTTCTTCTCATTTTGAACTTCCAGGGTTTGCCGTTTCCACCTTCTTTTGAAAACTCAAATGGCAGGGAGGAGTCCCCCAAAATCTCTAAGACTTCAAATTATGGAGAAAAATAAAAACAGAAAACCAGTCCAGACTGAGAACAGAAATGAACGTAGATGGCCTCAGTTCTACTTTGATGATTCCACATCTGTGATGCTTAAATGTCTCCTTCATCACTGGCTATACATATATTTATAAGCATAAATAAAGTCATATTAAAGTTAAAATCCATTATTGCTGTCTTCCACACTTAGATCCGTTTCGATAGAAATTATTCCGTTAACAACTGGAATAACAGAAAGCTTACGAGTCCTTCATTTTACCTTTTTTTTTTTTTTCTGACATATCAACTCCTCGTTAATCACTTTTATTCAAAATCTGAAAGGGGGGATTCATATAATTTAAATAGCCAGAACGAATTCTAGTATTCAAGAGCCTCAGATTAAGTGAAATACTGATAAGAAGGAATTATTTTGAAACAGGTGATTTAAGCTGACGTTCTTGGTAGCATCACTGATGTCCTACTGCTGGCAGGGAGGTGGCATTTTAGGAGCAATGTGTGCCACAAGGCTTGAGTGAAGGTGGAGTATTTTTCCCCTTGTTGTTATTTATTTTTTCTTGGTTTCTATTTTCTCAGTCCATTTGTTGCAGGACAGCTGAGTAGTGGTAGCATTTCAGGAGAGGTTTAAATGCTGAATGGATTCAAAGGGAGGATGAGAGTGGAGTGTGGGGATCAAAGTTTTTGAGAAGTTAAATTAATTTTGGCAAAGTCTTTTGATTATCTAAGCCTTTATTTTACATATAAAGAAAATAATCAGTAGTGCAAAGGTTGTTTATTTCATATAAGTTTCATTCTAACAATATCATTTCAGTTTAATGAATGCACAGGAATCCAGTACACTCATGAATCCTACTTGCCTACAGGAAAGCTGGGGGGGGATTTTTTATTAGGACAGGTAGCAACAGGATGAGGGGAATTGGCTTTAAACTGGAAGAGGGTAGATTTAGACTGGATATTGGGAAGCAATTCTTTACTGTGAGGGTGATGAGACACTGGAACAGGCTGCCCAGTGAGGTCATGGATGCCCCCTCCCTGGCTGCATTCAAGGCCAGGCTGGATGGGGCCATGAGCAACCTGGTCTGGAGGTGTCCCTGCCTACAGCAAGGAATGGAACTAGATGATATTAAAGGTCCCTTCCAACACAAACCATTCTATGATTCTATGTTTTGAAGAACAACAGAGTATTTGTCTCCATCAGAAGAAATAACCATATCTGTTTCTGCCAGTCTGATTTAGTCTCACTTCTGAAATTAAGCAAAGAAAAATTTATCACTGTTCCGAATTGGACAAAAAGGCGGTTCCTTTTATGTATTTATTTACTTTAGAAAGACGTTTCTTTTGAATATTCCATGATTCCAGAAAATTCATCTCTTAAATTCCCAAATGATGATTTGTACAGTAACTCATCCTTGAGCTGCTCCTATCCTGCTCTTTAACTGTTGTCAGTAGTTGGTGCTGGCAGAGGCATGTCTTGTGCCCAGAAGAGAGGGCAGTCAGTGGAAGCTCCAGACTTAAGAAGGCAGAGTTAAAACTCTTCTAAGCTCCTGCTGCTATTAAACTCTGCGGTACAATTGCCAACGTACGCTCAAAGTAGATGAATTCATGAAAATGAGAGGATCATGATTAACCTCGTGGCAGAAGACAAAAATATTACCCAATTTTGTAATCTGAATTTGGCTTCTAAGTATAAGCATTCATTTAGGTTCTCTACTGAATATTAAAAGTCGCTTAATACCATTTATGTGATGATGAGTTTGTAAATGTGACAAAGCAGATATTGCAGTAAAAGAAGATAAAGCTCAAGTAGTACAGTTGTTGCCAACACTACTCTGCAACACGTTTCTTAAGCTTCTAAAAAGGCTAAACACCGTTCTGTATAAATGGTTTATAGCTGCAAAATTGTACTCTGTAAGCAAATCAGAATTCAACACAAGAAAGGAAAATAGGACAAGGTGCTTCCATGGTTGGAATGGAGGACAGCACAGCCTGCACAGCATGATGAGGAGCACATGCTGCACAAACTTAGGGACTATTGTGGCATTCTTGCCTACCAATTTTCACAGCTCTGATGAGTGTTAGGAGAGTGATTGCTTCTGAGTGGGTAGCTGACATAATCCCTTACTCTTTGTTCACAGTAGAGACTATCACTCATTGATTTAGAAAACATTTTAGGCTCCTTAATATTCCTTCTTGGTCCTTTCAATCTCAAGCAAGCTGGTTGAATGAAGTAAACTGTGTCCACAGTATCAAAATATTTTGTAAACAGTCCTAATCCTAGTTTATTGCTTCTGAAATTGTTTCATGTTACCAAAGCTGGCTGTGTTTCCAGTGGCATGAAAATTTCCTGCTAGGCACTGCTAGGTCTTACCTGTCTCTGGGATGCTCTGAGGACAACTACTGCTAATGGAGTTCTCTGCTCCTTCCCTAGTGCTAATTAAAATGTAGGAGTAAATGAGTACTGCAGATTTCCCCTGCTTAGAGACACAGAGATGGTGAAGGGTCTTGAGGATGAGATACATGAGGAGCCGCTGAGTCCCTTGGTTTGTTCAGACCAGAGCAGAGGAGGCTCATGGCTGCCTACAGGCAGTGGCCATATTCCCAGGCTGCCAGAATTCAAGCATCATCTAGACAGTGCTTTCAATCGTGTGGATTATCAGGATATTTGGGAAGATGCACGTGGAAGAGATACTGCAAAAAGCAGGATTACTTATCCTGAAAAAGGACGGGTGGTCGTGTGTGAGTATCCCAGGGTGTTTATAATGTAAAATAAATAGATATTTTTCTCCTTCTGACAATAAAACCAGTGAGCAGCAGTTATTAGGAAGTTCTGTTTCATACTGGGCTCTGATTGGTATGCTGTGGCTGGATTAAAAATAGGTCTGCATAATTTTACGTCCATTAATTTATAACTAGGTAAACTGAAGTGAGAGGAAACTCTTTGCATGCTTTAGGTGTAAACTGATCTCCTGCTAGGGTTGGGAACACATTTTTCTGCCTCTTGCAGTGTTTTGCAACTCCTCAGTTACATTACAGGGATTTTTCACTTTCTGTTCAAGTAGCAGTTATTAGCCTGTCCCGAAGCAGGATATTGGATTTGGTGATAAATGGGCTGTGCTGGATTGGTAAATCCTGTGTGCTACTGTAGCAGGCAAGAAACCATATGTAGTTATATCATTAAACAAAAGAAAGAAGTGTTTTCATTTAAATAAGCCTAAGTAGAGCCCCACTCTCCATTGAAGAGGCAAGAAGCAGGAGGAATGAAGAGGAGAGACTTGACCAGGTGCACGATGCTGCTGTGTATCAGGGGAGGGGTGCTGCCTGCACTGACCTGTGAGTGCCTTCATGTGCTTAAAATATCCCTTAGCAATGTTGCTGCTTTCTAAAATTTACTTGTGGATATCACTAAGAAGTTGCTTAACCAGTAGTTTTCATGTCATTGACTCAATCCGTAACCACTTTTCAGGATATAAGGGGTTGTGCATACAGGATTTGGGATACCAGACTAAATATGTAAAATGCTGCTCAAAAAACAGTGATAAAAACATAGTTTTGGATTCAGAGAAGCTGAGGGAGGTGAACTGTCTGTGGTGAACAGTGTGAGTACAGGTGGCATCAGAAGTACTTCAGAAAGCTAACAATCAATCTTAAAAGAAGGAGTCTTTTTTCCCTTCATACCTCGAGTTTCTATCTGCATGATTATAGCATATCTTTCTAGGATTGTTATTCAAGTGATTGAGAGAAAAGGCTCATTAGAAATTAAACTTGTGCAACTTAGGTTCATGGCACAGGCTATCTAGATCTGTGTTCTGTGGAGGCTATATTCCTGAAAGTACTTATTTACACGTTTTATCTGTATGGCAAGTTTAAAGTACACTTAAATATTTACTGCGTTGTTGCTGTCTGAATATAGAATTATTTTGGCTTAGAACCTGAAGAAGATTTGCAGTGCATCTAGTTTGCAATTTCCCATTTTGTGGAAAAGTTAATGCCCCTTTCTCCCCATGAGACAGAAGTTATCTTCAGGGTCTGCAGTATTCACATGCCTGAGCTGGAGACGCTTAAGTGTTCACCAGTGCACATAAATGCCAGTCGCCGTGATTTATTTTCACACTGTGTTTGCGTGCCAATGCGCTGCTCGTGAGGGGAAGGACGTGTATTCAGCAGTGCTTTGTTTATGAATCAGCTCTGAAGTAAGAGATGAATTTTTTTCTTCTTTAATATGCTGCTTTGTTCCCAAGAAACAAAAGCTAAGCTACTACTTGAAATGTAGGTGCATCAGCTGCTCCCTCGGGTTTTCAGCAGGTCCACAGAAATTGGAAATGTGTTTTCTGCTAGACAGGAGGACAGTTACACAGCAGGTATTTTCTCCCAATCAGACAACCATATTGCATCTTCTCCTTTCAGTGAAAAGTGTTTGGCTGTTTGAAGAGTAGCATTAGGGGGTTTAAGCTGTCTCATTTTTTTCCTTTCACTTGCAGTGATGTATAGTCATTATCAAACCTGTTTACAGTGAGTGAAGGGGAAGGAAACTACTGATGAGTAAACTTTTTTTTTTTTTTTTTAATGTATCCTAAATAGCAAGATAGAAATACAGAAGGAATTACGCAGTTCTGTTAGAAGCCTCAAGGTTTTATTAATCAGCATGAGGAAAGATGAAATAGAGCCATGGCAACCATATAACATTTGTGAATGAATATGTGTTTCCATAAGGCAGCTCCTAATGTACAGCACTGCATATTCTAAAATAGATATATTCAACATAGGTTGGCACAGAAACGACAATCCATATTTGGGGAATGGAAGTTAGAAATGTTCTCTGTTTATACTTGGAGTATCTTTATTTCATGAAAAATGTAGACGTGGAAAGATACTTGTTGTTTTATATAATACTCATTTGCTACATTGGCCAAAAGTGAAGTTTATTGCTGGACGTGATGTTTGTGTATAATTAAACATCATTTTCTGAGTACGAAAACTGACCTCATCACTTTATTTATATCAGTTATTTCTGGGTATGCTATTTCTTAACAGTGACTGTTAAAACACAGTATGTCAGGATCACCAGATACAGTTACAGCTATGGAAATTCATTTTACATCAAATTGTTGCTGTTTCAATGCTGTCTCTTTTTACATTAAAACATCAAGCATAACAGAAATTGTAAGCTGCTAAGTGAAATGACTCATTTCTTAACTGTTGGCTCATCTGCTATCCTCCTTGGTGGCTCTGATAAGTTTTCCCAAAGTGGCTTGAGGAAACTGCTGCTGTGCACCTCAGCAACTGGAGTCAATTGACTCCATCTGCTTTTGAGTGGGTTTTTTTGCAGGCTTCCTTTTGTAAAGGCATTATCAAGAGGGAACATATAAAATATCTTAAATTTTATATTTGGTAGTCTTTGAAAAGCAGATTTTTTCTAATAACTCGTCTTTACTGTCATTTAAAGTAGCCCTCAGTCAAACGTTTCTGTTCATGTCAAATGAATTTAGTTTTATTGAAGACTTACAGAATCCTAGAATGCATCTTAGAATGGCTTGGCTTGGAAGGTCCTTGAGGTGGGCAAGGACACCTCCCACCAGACCAGGTTGGCCAGGGCCCATCCAATCTGGCCCTGAACATCTCCAGGCATCTCCATCTCCACGGCTTCTCTGGACAACCTGTTCAGTTCCTCACCACAGTCGGAGTAAAGAATTTCTTCCTCCTCATCTAACCGAAATCTTCCCTTTTTCAGTTTAAAAACATTCTCTCAGTTGAGTATTTGTTGGTGCTGCACACACAGAGTCAAGATTTCAGCCAAGGTCCCCTTTCCCTTCCTTTCATCCAGGAAACTTTGCTTTCTGTCTCACTTGAGGGTTTTTTTCCTTACCTCTGGTGGCAGGTTGAATTACTAACAGCAAAGTTGTACAGATGTGCAGTGTTCAAGGTCTGTGATTTCAGGAACATTTTATCTACTTGTTAGTGGTGGGCTTAACTGATGGACCAATCTTTCCTAGTCTAGGTTCAGGTGGATATAGTTTACTGGCAATAAATACAAAATACTATAAAATAAATGAATGAATTTGAAAGGTGAAGGAATTAAATAGCTATTCTGAAGCTTGCAAACTTGTGTAACAGTTGTACAGCTTGGCAGCACCAGAGGAGAAAAGTTACCAAAACTAAGATTTCATCTTACACAACTTGAAAAATAGCATGCTTGTACCTGCAGTTTCATTATTACCTACTATTTAATTTCTTTTAGTATTTTGATCTTAATCTCACACGTTAGCTTCTTCCTCTGTGTGTCAGTGTTTGAGGAGCATTTCCTTTAGTCTTCATGGAGGGACATGCAGGTGACAGAAAAGTTCTTCTCCTGTTCAATCAATGGCGCCGTGTGTGCTCCTCTTCCTACAACTGTACTGCTGCAGCAGTAGGTTTGTAGTTTGCCTGAAATCCACTTTTATTGCTCCGACTCAGAGAGTCACTATCCTTCTATGCTCTTTTCCTTCTTGGGATCCTTCCATTTTCACTCAGTTCTTCATGGTGAACTTTGCATTCTCCATGTCTCATCCTGTGATTTTTGCTGGAGGCCACACAATGCCTTGACCTATAGGCAATAACAAGGATACTTAAACAGATTGGTTCTGCCATCAGGTGCCATGGGTTTGATGCCTCTGTTGTGCTCCAGTATTCCCTTTTCCACTCAGATAAATGTGAATTTTCCCATTGAAGTATTGCTGGAGATTTCTGTTGATAGAGGAAGGCTTCCAAAATTTGTTACAAGTGAGGCACACAAACTTTGAAAGAAAACGTCTTCAAGCTAAATGCTTGGCCTCTCTTTCCTCTCTAAACATGTTGTTCTTTGTGAAATAAACACTATGATTACTTGCAGCTGTGATTTAAGTGATCTAAGAGGTGAAGAGTACGTGAATTATTGCCAGTGCCTTGACACTTCTGTGTGTAGAACAATACAGTTTAACTTGAATGATGGACACTAAAGTTTTATTCCATAGGAGCTTTAAATATTTCAGAAGTAAAAATGAAAATGATTTTAAATATTGACGGAAGATGGAGAGAAAACTGTCCTTTTGAAATTTTGTTTAGAAAATATTTTTGGGATGACAGTTCTTTGTAATTTCTATTGTTTCCAAAATGAAGCTGCCCAAGTATAAACCATCAGCATTCTATTCAGTAACATTTTGTCTAATGAACTGCCCGAGGACCTTCGATGCTTTAGGTCCAAGTCTGAGGTAGGTAATTTTTGTATGCTGCCATAGCACAGGGAAAACCTTGAGATCCCTAATGCTTTTCAACAAAATGGAATAGAAATACTGCAGCATCCCACAGGGAAAAAAATGTCAGGGGTTGCTGTCAACTTCTTGTCACTTAATGGAAAATGAAGTCAATGTTCATCAAAGGAGGGAAGGAAGAAAGCATTTCACTTTTCTCATGGTGAGTGTCTAGTTTTTTGTCTAGCATACATCTATATCAGATGGAAAGATCCAGTGTCACCAGCATGGCAAAATATTTTACCATGCGGATTTCTGTTCCTTACATTCATTGATACATTTGTGGGATTCTGAAGGCAGAGGGAAGCCACACGAAGGTCACAAAACTGTAAGCCAAGGTAAACACCCTGTCAGAAAATATTTAGCAAATGGTGTAAACCACAGAAAAATTGAGAACGGAGAGGAAAACACATTTCCTTAGAGAATACGTTTCCTGGTTTGAAAAGTATTGAAGTTCAGAGTCCCTTACATTACCTCTTTGTCCTTTTCAAATAAATTGCCTTTGTTCAGGTCATTAATTCAATTCAGAGTCCTGGGCACCTAGCCATAGGGATGAGGAATACATATTCTGCAAGTTATATATGGGAAGGTATAATGGGAAGTGTTGACTAAAGGCAAATGCACCTTTCGTCCCTGGATAAGAGATGAGACTACCTATTGGTCAGAACTTTTGGTAGTTTTTGAGTAAAGTACTGAATGTGGATATGTATTCTTGATTCTTTAGTCACTGTGCCACAGAGGATTGTGTTTTCTGGTTTGTACACTGCACAAAAAGGATTATTTTGTTAAATGAGCATTTTAACTTTTTTAACTCTGTTGTGGATAGAAAAAAGTTTCTGTTTCTCAATTCCTGGTTATTTATCCAAGTTTTCTTGCTTTACAAGGAAAAGCTTCCCTTGCTGGGAAATTAGGTGGCTGTGATATTGTCCCTGCCAGCTCCCAAGAAGCCTCAGAACTGTGCAGTGCAGTCTTGTAAATGCTTAAAGCATCTGAGCCACTTTGCTTTGCTGTGTTTTGCACCAAGTTCTATCTTCAGTCAATGTGTCCAGAAAATGTGCGAGGGGCTTTTTTTAGTTGATGTGAAATTTGTTTCACTTTTATTTCAGGGGTACAAGGAGAACAAAGATGCAATAGAAAGTGCTGTGTAAGTTATGGTAGAAGTACTAATGCCTGTTCTGTATTTGACCCCCTACAAGCATCTGAAGTTGTTAAAGTAATGATTAAATTATTAACTCTTTACAAATGAGAAAAAAATAGCTGGATAATTATCTACCAGAGACATAAAAAGATGGAAATTGGAAATTTTGTAATCCAATCACTGTTGAAACACACCACACACTGCCTCGCCGTGTTCACATCCACATTCAGCAAGTGCTGGTGAATGTCAGTGGGTGCCATTTTATCCACACGGAGCAAATTGGTGCCACACCTTTGCTTCATGCACACTTCCATGTCAGAAACATCCCAGTCTGCCCTTCTGCTGCCATCTGTCACACAGCAACACAATGTAATGGAATACTGGTGGGAAAGTTCAGCCTCTACTGCCATACCACCAGCATCCGCCTCTGATGTCGTGAGCCAGCAGAATAAAATAAGAGCATTACTTTCAGAGCAGCCCTTGTGTTCAAGTCTAAAATTCAGTGCTCAAAATCAATTCAGTAAATATGGTGAGCTTCGAAGTCTTACTGCAATTAATGTACACGTTGTCTTCGTAGTCACTTGTAAAGCTGATCATAAAGTTAAAGCAGTTTTGAATCGGGTAAAGGAATTAGTGTTTCACTGGGAAAAAATATGGTGATGAAGTAATTAGTATCATAAGTTCAACAAAGATTTTAAACTATGGGACGTGGTAGTAATACATTTTGAACACAGTTAATGAGCATATTCATTGCGTTCATTTCTAATTAAGTGGAAAAAATACTGGTCCTTTAAATGGAGATAATAAATGTGCAAGTCAGTCTTGCACAAACATGCAACACCAGAATTTATTACCTGCTGTCTAACTAGGGAACTGGGAGTCATTATAAAGATTAGATTTACTGAAAAAAAAAAAAATCGACAAAAAGCTCCAGTAGAAAATGTTTGAGGTAATAATTTTCCCATTAAATTTTTCTTGGCAGAGTGGGAGTGAGTTTTCCTTTTTAAAATACAGTTACTTGCTGTCATCGGGGCTAGTAGGACTGTTTGTACCCTTGAAAAGGATTCGGTAACATTTACCAACTTAGATTTCTATGAGCAATGCATTTTGTTTACAACTTTAGCTGTAAGAGAGCAGAACGCTCTCCAAACTGTCGAAACTTTCCTAGAGGTGTGTTAGGCTGGGGTAGGAGAGCAGAGGTGCTGTGGTCGTGTAGCAGAGCAGTGGCTGGGGCAGCAGTAAGCTTCCCAAAGCCAGCTGGGGCCCGAGGGTTGCACTTCTGCCTTTCTGAGCCCAGGAGTATTGCTGCTCACAGGTTTTCAAGCTCGACGGCGGGGGAAAAGCGACAGAAATTCCTACTGTTTATTCTGTCAGTAGGCAGCTGGGGAATTGACATGAAACAGGTTGAAATATTAAAACCAGACGTGCCTTCTAGAGCAGTCGTTTTCAGTGTTTTTATGACTTGAGAACCCCCTAAACATTCTCCAGTGGAAGCAAGGACCTTTGTGTGGTGTATTAAAGCATATGGGTGACAACTGACGGGCGTTCCTTAGTTACCTTTCATGGACCTATTTGAAGTTGTTCACTGATCCCCACGGATACCCAGACCACACGTTAAAAACCAATGAAACTAAATCAAACCTTCTACGTTCTGTTCTTTCAAAGCTCCCAACTCATATATCTCCTGTCGGTATTACCAACGGATCGGGTTCTTTCTGACACATGGTGCGTTTATGTTTTTGCTTAACAAGTGTCTCACTGGGATATGCATAAGCTCCAAATGTGCTTCCAAGTTTCCCTAAACCACCTTAACCTTCCGGAGCTTACTCATCCCTGGTATTACAAGGGGGCAAGATTGCATTACCAAAAGCCTCTGAAATTTCACTGGCAACATGGAATATATTTCCAATGATATTACAGTGCCACACATAGCTAATTACAGGTTTTTTTGGTCTGAATTATTTCTGCCCCATCCTGCATATTCTAATTCCCCATAAAAGGAACAGGCTAAATCATACTCGTGGTCTATTCAAAACGCTAACTCTGCTCTTATTTCTTTAACCTCACTGCGTGATTTTATTATGTATTTAAGCCAGTAGCAAGTTGGAGGCTTTTTTAAAAAGAGCTAACTTTGGTAGTATACTTTTAGCATTAAGAAATAACAAAAATAGAATAAGAAATTTGGTTTATGCATTAAAATTGGATGTTCGTAGAAATTTACCAGTAAATAAACATGTAATTTTCTTTTCTGCTCAGGTATGACTTTGTAGAAGTTGAAGAACCTAGTGATGGCACTGTTTTAGGGCGCTGGTGCGGTTCCAGTAGTGTGCCAAGCAGACAAATCTCCAAAGGAAACCAGATCAGAATAAGATTTGTGTCTGATGAATATTTTCCTTCTCAACCTGGATTCTGCATCCATTATACCCTTCTTGTGCCAGTAAGTAACACGTTTCAGGAGCATTTCAGAAAAATAACGTCTTTGAAGTGGTGGCTCAAAAGAATCTTTACGTAGTTTAGGGTTAATTACTGTTTATTTCATAATAATAATAATAATGAATAATTTGTCTGCCAGAATTGTACGTTTTGCTCTTTAACTGACTGAGTGTTTTTGTGGTTGATCTTGGGTGGCTTTGGACTGGGAAGTTGATGGCTCAGTTGTTTATATGGAAACTCAAATAAAATATTTGCATTCCTATTATGGTGCAGTGAAAAAGCCACTTTTTCTTGCTTTGAGATGAAGAAATTCAGCATAAGAATCAGCTGTGTGACCTGTAAAGAACACTGAGTGCAAGTGAGACTGAAGAAATTTATGTTCTTCTAAGTCAGCTATGCCATGCAGAGCTGGATGATTATACCTAGCTCAAAAAAAAAAAAAAAGTCCTTATTATTCTGAATTGTTTTATTATAGTGGCAAAGCAGATGAAGCACGATACTCATTTTTCACTGCATTTTTCCTGGAAAATGTACTTTAGGCTTCTCTTACTGTTGTCTAACACCTGCAACTCACAGGTACTAAATGCTAATTGTTGTCTGAAGTATGGCTGCTTTCACCATCAACAGATTTCTATTATTTTTTTTTCAACAAGCAAAAGACCTGTGCTAGCAAAACAACATTTGTAAGTTTTTAGGGATGAGACAATGTTCTGAACTTCAGGATTGAGTGGAACAGGAGTTGACTTGTTTTAGATATTCCATATTTAAAGAGAGTAAGGAATATTTTTGTTGCAAGCTTTATAATTCACTTTGTGAATCTCCTCAGTCATCTTGTGGTTTGTGGTATTTGGTTAGTGTAAAACATCTGCAAGCTCAATAAAAAACTGATCAAAAGAATCCATGTTGTAAGCCTGCTGACATGCACTTCACTCGATGCATTTGGCTTGCTTCTTTTTCCATTTTTGCCTGTTGTCCTCCTTCACAAAGCTCCATTTATTGAGGAGAATCAAAGACTAATTCTGTGCATCTTTTGATAACACCTCATCTCCTGTCTTATATGTTTAGTACACTGGTAGTGAAGTTATTTAAGTGCTGTATTGTGTATATACATGCTGTTTCCTGTTGTATGCCTCTCAGTATTGGTAACTATTTAGGCCTAAGTAATATTTCTAAAATGACTAAGGGCAAGTCTGTTTGACTCTTTTGTAAGTTAGATGAATGAATTTTGAAATCAGAAAACACATCAGTCAGTCTCTGAACCATCTTGGAATATGGCCAGGTTTGAACTTGTTATACCAAAGGGCAGAAGGTAATGAGTATGTTTACTTTTAGAAAATAGTAAAAGGAAGATCCCTAAATAGATGTTGTGTGAGCTGATGCCAGATTTCATTGCAGTTGCTCTAGTGTTGCATCCTACCTGCTACACGTTTATCTGACGTTTGATCAAATTTTTCTGGAATGGTTTAAACAAATGCACCTAAAACAAATGCACCTAAAACTACCAGAATATATGTATAATTATATTCATGTGTTGCTGGGCTGGATTTATTCCTATATACTTGATGGGGAAAACTTTTAAATTATTAACACTCGCAAAAGTAATCGCTAATTTTCAGAATATTTAGATCCCTAACCATGAATATCTGCTAAGTAGACAAAAAACAGAGACTCCTGACACTGTATTATGCCTTTTTTTTAGTCCTTCTTTTCCTCCATTAATTAAGTTTATATGCCTAAGACGTATGCATACAAACTGTTACAGAGAACAAGCTATTTTATCTGTCACATATGTAAGAGGAAAGAGCAATCCCCACCATGTCACAGGAATGCAGAGCTAGCTTCAAAATGCACGGTACAACAACTGTTCAAAGGTTGGTGAGAATGACTTTCCAAATTTCTAATGGAGAGATTTTTCTTCAAAACAATCCCTTTTAATAAACCATGGAAAATAAAGTTTCACATTTCAGACTGCATAATTAACTGTAGAGATTGTAAATGCAATCCTTATTGATAAGTTGCAGGATTAGACCGCTTCTGGTTTTCAGGCAATAGGAAACTGAAGGCTCTCTTTCTCTCTGTCTCTCTCTGTCTCTCTCTCCTTATTCATTTATGCATATATATCTAATGCTGTATCATCCTGCATTTCAAGATAAATTAAAATTTACGGCTTCCTCCTTCGTGTGAAAATGTCAGATACAGGAATGAGTGTAATTTATAAGTGATTTTTGCAAAGAACCATCACTGATTTGCTTAGTGATTCGCTTTTATGAATTGGTCCTAAACAGTTAATTTTTTTTTTTTTTTCATTTTTTAAGAAAAGGGGGAGGGGGAGATGCCTGGTAGACTAGCAATGAGAGATTGTTTGGGGAGAAATGAAGCAAAACTGAAATAAAACAGTGCAAGCTTGTTTCTGTATTTGGAGGCCACACACGGAGAAGGGCACTGGACACATTTTCAGGTCTTTTAAAGAGCAAGAGAAATAGCTTTGTTGAACACTCCTGTAATTTATTGTATATATATATATTTAACTTTGTATATTATATTTCAAACTAAATTTTCTGTGATTAATAAGTAGAAGGAGAATGACTATTGATCTGATTACCTTTCTCCTAAGATTTAGCTGCTCAAAAGTACTACCATTAGTTCCAATGGCACTCAGAGCAACATAGCTTTACAGAAACATTTAACACAGGATTGCAAGGCACTGCTTAAAAGCTGTGGGTATGCTGTATACGAGCAGAACGTTTCCCGAGACAACCACACCGCTCTTCTTGAGGATCTAGATAACTGCAGTTTAACTATCTGATTTTCTTCCATTTTAAATTGTGTGTCATGGGTACATCTCAGAAGAACATTCTCTAATTTTGGGTTAGCTCTCTTTATTTTTAACTGTGTTCTTTTGTTGCAAGTTAATTGGAACACTGTAAAGTGCAAGGAAGTGTTGAAAAAGCTTATTTTTGCTAAGAAAAGTTAGCTTGTCTTATTTCAGAGTTCTCCTGCTACTTTCAGCACAGTTGTTAGGCACTCTTCATGCTATACCCTGTCACTTAGTCAGTGCTTACTGGTGGGCTGCATTATTCACTAAGGGCTGTTTAGTGGTTGTTCTGCATTTTGACTGTTCAGCTATGCCTTTACTAAAAGCTGTGTATTTGGCAGTGTTATATAATCCAAAACCACCTAGAAATATACTGCAAAAACGATCCATGTTTCATCTCTTTTCCCTTCCTTCTCACTTGCCCCCGGTTACAGGTCTAATCCATATAGTAGCCATATGCAATTAAGAAGAAACCTCATGAACTCCTACAATATGAGTTTGGGCTTCAGTCTTTCTAGAGACTTGTTTAGTTTAAATTATGTCAGTTACAAGTTTGGCATAGAAAACTTGATGTAATAAAGCCCATTGTTTCTTGGGGGAGCGGGTGAATGGGATACTTGATGCCTGAGGTGCCATTAAGGAATGCATGACTGATTGCCAAAGTAGTTATTAATTATTCGGGGCACTCAAAACAAAGCAGCTCCAGTTAAAGTCGAAGCTGGGGGTGACTATATTCCCTTTCTTTTTTGGCATATGGCAGCACGTCTGGAAGATCATGCCAAAAATCTTTGCTAAGAACAGACTTAACCCTCTTTTCTGCAAGTGAAGACAAATAGCAAAATCTAAACGGAGTCTTATGAGACTGACCTGGTTTAAAAGTGACTTGGAAGGTGTTTTGTGATTTTGGTGCAGTACCTGTATGGCTACCTGGGTTTCAATCCAAAAGAGATCATGTTCTTTTGATGGAGAGATGATGTCGATAGTTCTCTTGCTGGTAACTGTAAGGAACTGTTAACTTATTGACTTCAAGAAGAAGGACTAATATTCCTCAGGTAATCTGTTTAAGGCCGTATAATAATTGTTACTTCATTTCCTCTGAATTGTCTAAACTTTATCTTTTTTAGGGTTGAGTATGTTCAATTTGTTTGTGAAATCTCTTTAAATTGAGAATGTTTAATGAGAAAATGCTGATAAAATGTAAATAGTTGTAGAAAAATGTATACTAATAAGAGAGAAAGGAGAGCTCTTACCTGGCTTTCCCTTTCATCCATTTCAGAAATGTCAGATGTGTATATGTTACATCAGGACCAAAGACCAAGAGAGGCCTAATTTTGGCTGCAATAACTGAAAACCCATCTAGAAACATCACAAAAGGATATTATTCATCTCCTAAACAAAGGTGAAGGAAAGGCGTTATCTCAACAAGTAATCAAAAGTATTTGGAAAAGAAACAATATGATTTTAGGGTTTTTTTTTTGAGCCAGAGCCAAGGTTGTATGAAACAGCAGGGGAGTATATAAGTGTTAGGCAGTGCTTTGGATGGCGACATGAGAAGAAAGAGGACTGTGAAAATCTTTTATACATTCAGAAAGGCTCTTAAACATAAACTCTGTGTTCAGAGTTTCCACTATGTATGGTGAATCCTAAGCTCAGATAAATCAACAGGCTCCTAAAGATGCTCAAGCATGTAAATCCCTTGATTCAGTTTTTGTCTGTGGCAAAGAATGATGTTGCAAGTCAAGGGAGGTTTTTGGACGAAGTTCTCCCTTGGTGATTTCATTTTGCATTAGATCTAAGCTGAGGACTGAAGAGAAATTCCCTTTAAATTTTTTACATAAGATATGAAAGATTACCCACAAATACATAGATAAGTGGGACATGCTTCAGGGTCAGTTCTTAAAAATAAAAAAAAACTACAGAGTACAAAAACAAGCTATGATGAAAAGAAAATAATCTTTTATCAGTCAGTAGTAATAGAAACAAGCATTTAATCTGTTATGCTTGCGGGGATGTGAATTTGAAAATGTGTTACTTGGCAGAGTTAGAAGTAAGGCTAAGTTTCTACACCTTTCACTGTTTCTCAAGACATCTCAGCGTGTCTTAAACCAAATCTTTAAGGAATCTGTTACCAGTGGTGGTCATAAACGGATGATTAAGGAGCACTAAGAAGAGGCCAAGCAGATGTGAGGGCTGGAGTATATCCCCTACGAAGACAGGCTGAGGGAAATGGGCTTGTTCAGCCTGGAGAAAAGAAGGCTGCTGGGTGACCTCATTGCAGCCTGCAGTACCTAAAGGGAGCCTGCAAACAGGAGGGGAGTCAACTCTTTGAAAGGGGAGATAACAGCAGGACAAGGGGAAATGGTTTGAAGTTGAGGGAGGGGAGATTGAGGTTGGATGTCAGGGGGAAGTTCTTTACAGAGAGAGTGGTGAGGTGCTGGAACAGCTGCCCAGAGAGGCTGTGGATGCCCCGTCCATCCCTGGAATTGTCCAAGGCCAGGTTGGATGGGGCCCTGGGCAGCCTGGGCTGGCATTAAAGGGGGAGGTTGGTGGCCCTGCCTGTGGCAGAGGGCATTGGAGCTTCATGATCCTTGAGGTCCCTTCCAACCCGGGCCATTCTGCGATACTGTGATTCCTCATCTGTGATTTCTATTCTGTTCTACTTGTAAGCTGCTTTCTGCAGAAGGGAGGGAATTCCCTGTATGTTTTATGTGTTTAGTAATCTGTAACCAACCTTCCTTGACAATAATTGGCCAGTTTCCCCTTGAGCCCAGGCAAGATTCTTGGTTTCACAACATCCTTTGATAAAAAGTCTTACAGGTGTATTGCTTGTTTACATAAAGAACCACTGCCTTTTGTTTGAGCCATGCTACCAGTAGCTTCATGTGATGGCCTCTAGTTCTTACAGTTGGAGAGGCAGAGAACAGTTGTTCCCACCCACCTTTTTCAAACTGCTAGCCCTTTTCTTGCTGATTAATCCCAAACTGTTCAATCATTCTTTATCAGCAAGCCATTACAAATCTTTCATCATTCTTTTAGGACCCTTTTGGACCCTTTTGAAATTGCAAGGCATTGGAGATAATGGTACAGAATTTGCTAATAGCAAGAGATCTGTGTCGGAATCGGTCACATCAGAAGGATAGCCAAGTATACCAGAATTTGTTGCGTAGCAAAAGTGGTGGAGGGAGACTTTTCAGGGATGGGGCAGCTGGTGGCAATCTTTTGGGGGTCTTAGGTCATTGAGGGCAGCAGCAGAGTAGCAGATGGTGAGACGGAAGTAAGATGGAAAGCTACATTTGGAGCACCTCTGGAATTGGTAAATGGTATGATTGCCGGGATCGTGTGAAGTTCATGTTGATGCTTCACTTTTCAGTGGTTAACTCTTCACTTCCCACAAACTTCATGAGGTTATTAAGTCTCTAGCCCTGAAGCAGATTGATTGCTAGCAGCCCTCTGGTTGCAGGACTAGTTGTTTAGTCATGGCTTGGCAGGATTTTACACAGCACAATGGTGAAAAGATTGACAAGTGCCTGAAAAACTGGGGATGAAGGCAACTGGGGATTGAAAGGCAACATTGGTTTATTGAAATTATGAAGTTAGTGTCTGAGCAGAGAGACGCATTTGTGTTAGAACACATTTCTTCTTCTTTGTGCACATTGAGACAGTATCTAAATACTTGATTAACTTCTTGAATACTTATTTTCCTACAGAATGTGGAGATTGTATTGGAACCTCATATAAAAGAAACATCAAAACGTTCCTTTGTTTGAAAGGAATGCGTGTGTAAAACATGCCACTCAAACACTGGTCCCATGTAATTGTAGCTGTTGGATGTTACATCAAAATAAATATTCCACGTTGATTTCTGAATGTTCCTTTAGCCTTTTAAAATGGTTCTGTAATCATGGCTCAGATTTATTTGTTCAATTTATTGGTCATATCTGTTCTAAAGACTGCATTCTCTGTCACCCATGATTTTTTAATTAATTAAAAAAGCTACTTTTAAAAATTAACCCAAACACTTTCCTCCCATATTCCTTCTAGCTTTTTTTCCTCTTTTTTTTTTTTTCCCAAGAGTAATTTTATCTTTATTTTTTCTGTTTCAAGCACTATATAACTGTCTAGTTGACAATCCCTTTTCCAATTTCCAGAATCAGTGTGTTATTCACACCTTTTTGAGAAAGCATGCTGATGGCTTCTCTACAAATCCCGAAGCAGAGGGACTCTGTTCCATTCTCAAAGTAATATCCTGTGTAACTGGCATAGTCCTAGGTTTTTTGTGCTTTCAAATACTAAGGGACTTTTCCTGACATGCTTGCTAGTCAAAAAAAAGGTAAGCAAGTGTACATTCGATGCTAGGTTTCAGCACCATAACTTTAAATTTTCCTATTTTAGCTTCATTCGTGTCATCTCCCTATGCATTCTAATAGCTATGTCACAGTCGCATTGCCTCATCCCAACAAAACAGACAAATCAACAAAACTTTAGTGGTGTGTACTCTGCTAAGTGTTGTTAACATCATTCTGGTAGGGAAAGATGAAAACAGGAATGAAAGGGAAAATTTGAGGACAGAACAAAGAAGAGTTACTTAGTGCAGTTTCTCTGACCATTTTTTTGTACATGTGTTCCATATCTGAAATGGCCCTTAGGGACAGCAGAATCGCAAGAAAAAGAATGAAATAGTGGAGCAGCTTCTGTAGGTGACTGACAGCACAGCCTGACAACATAGACCGGTGGAAGCAGCTTTTTAAATTCAGGAGAAAAAATTCTTGACAGAGTAATAACACTGTGTAGTAGCTTCGGGGTAAGAGTTTGCTTGAGGAAAGATTAATGTGGGGTATTGGTGGTAGTGTTAAGAGAAATCCTTTTGTTTCTAAAAAGGGACAGATAATAAGCACTGTGGGAATACCAAACTTTGCACCTGTCTTGTCTTTACAGTACCTGGCCTCTGGTGTTACAGATGGGGATTATGAGCTGTCATTTGTTAGCTTCTCATAAGTGCTCAAAACTTTTAATGATGATGATGAAAGGTTTGGCTGAAGAAGCCAGGATTTTTGTTCAAACGGTTCTGGTTTTGTTTTCATGGGGAAAAAAAATCTACATAATGACAAAGGTGATGAATCTGGTCTTTCAATTATCTCTGACTAGGATGGTGGAGAAAGAATTAAGAGAGTTCCTTCTGTGCTGACTACTGGTAGCCAGTACACATTAATTGCTTAAAAAATGAAGACAAATAAAAACCTTGTGCATGAGAACAGGGAACAATTTCTGCTTGGCAAGTCAGTTCCAGAAGCTCAGGCTGCATTCTGTTTTTGAGCTGGGCAATAAATTGTAGGAAGAAAATCGCTAAAAATCTTTTTTTATGAGGAGAACTAAACTGCAGGGCTTCAAATTGAAGGGAGCAATTTAGTGCATGAAAGACCTGGCTTAAAGGCACTTGAGAAGTGAACGCATGAAAGCAGATGGTGCAGCCTTTAGGAGAAATGTTGCATATAACCTTGAAGACATTGTGAAACTGTTAGTTCCAAATAACCCTTCTCTTTCTTCTGCATAAGGATCCCTCCATAATACTCAGCCTTGACATCATGTACAACAGTTCTCAGGTTGTCTATTAGATGGTGAGGGGAATTTCAGTGGAGTGCTGTACATACTTCAATCACCCTTATGCTTTATTGTCTAGTATGTCGCCCTGATATCTTTTGGTAGCTCTTAGCTTAAAAGTTTCTTGGCAGATCTGTTCGAACCATTCTTCAAATAGCATGACAAATACCCTTTTAACAATGTGATCATCTTTAACGAGGCATCCTAGCCTAAGATGGTTCTTGCAGAAGTCCGTGTATTCATGGTTTGGTGAATAGTTGGCATAGTAAATATGGTTCCCTAGAACTGAATTTGCAAATGTATTGTTTCAGTAGGTTTATTCCAAATATTTTTGTGTCAAAAGGAATTGTCTGGATCTGGCAGTAGGACGTTTCCAATACATTTCAGTTCAGATCTTTACTGAAAAGATTGCTTATGCTATTATACATATATGAATGTAAAAACGACTGTATTTTTAATTTTTCAAAACCTCTGAAGTTGTGTCATAGACAAATTTTGCTGATTCTGTGCAACTTGAACTTGTTGAACTTTCTGCTAGCTGTCAAAACCAAGATGATTAGGTAGCTGAGGAGAGTAAGGCATCTGAGAGTTTCATTCAGACATCACCTTTACTTCTTTGGAAGACAGGAGCAAATGCCACAATGCTTTTAACATGCTAGCTGGCAGGCAGTTAGCCTCATATACGTAGGATTTTAATATGTAGGTTGTTAATAGGGTTGCTCTTGCCTAACTTTTAAAAACCACTCTAATCTTCTGATCTGCATGTGCGTATTTGTCTTCTGGCTTTTCAGTATGAGGTGTACCAGGCAACCAAAAGTTAATAATAAAATACTTACCGTTCTTGAGTCACCTGCATAACGCCTTTTTGTCTTGGAATTCATATATTTTAGTCAAAGAAAATCCTGTCATTGTTCTCTTCCTGTTTGCACTCTGTCAATATTTGTAACTTTAAATACTGTATTTACTTTTAAAAATTGCTTTTCTGATTAAAATAGCTACGGGCAGCTTTCATGTGGGGAAAACCCCAACACCCTATAGCAATTAGTTGGTCAAAATAGCAGTGCATCCTTTGATGCAACGTAGAGGTAGAGTTAGGATTCACAAGAAACTCTGAAACGAGCACTTTGCTGGTATGAAACACTTCAGAATAGAGCCTAGCATTTCACGAAGAACTAGACAGATGGTGAAATCCATCATACAAAGACAAATGGAAAATTGTCAGATGGTTTTTCAATTTTGTTTCATTAAGAACAAAAAAGTTGAATTACTTCTAGTACTAAATATTTAGATAGATGAAAGATGGCACGTTAGTTTGGAAGTAACTTATTGCTTTGCTAACAAAGCACATCAAAAAGTATGAGAGCTTAAGGGGCAAAGCAGCACATCTATGATGTGATAGAGAGGACAGATATGCCTGATAGGTTACAGATGTGGGATATGGGTGAACTTGAGCTCACAGCCCACTGTAAGGAGGCAGAGCACTCTTTAGTCAGCCCTCTGCTCTGCTGCAGTAAACCAAACTGGGTGCATACTGCAAAGCAGCATTCTAATCCCACTTAATTTAAAATCATAAGAACACCTTTGAAGCAATGTCATGAGGGAAGAGCAAAGTAAATTCAGCTGCTACTTTTGTAAGCTACTTACATATCAATGTGTAGGTAAGGATTTATTTATGTGTTTGTTTAGAATTAAGGTTAAACAGAAGAGGAGGAAGTAAACCATAATGGTTGTGTGCAACGCTGTTAGTAAATAGTGACTTTTTTTTGCAGATTTTCATGCAGATAATCAGTGCACTTGAAGGGTCTTCTGTGGTTATTTTGTGGGATTGTGACTGTTGACCATTGTTTTAAGCACACCATTTTTTCCTCATTTATTTGCATCATTTCCTGTGAACTTTTTATCTCTTAATTGCGCACCTAGCATTTTAAAAATTGTGCTAAGAAGCTGTTGCTTTAATTTAGAAGAAAGCTGCCATAAAAGTAAACAAACAGATGACATTTCCACAAGAGAGTTTGCTATTTCAATATCTGAAAGTGTTTACAAATTACAGAGCAATTTAAAACATTGACAAATTAAAAGCTGCCTGAGTGTGAACAGAGGATACCTTTGCTTTTCAGGATGTTCAAAAGAGAAAACATAGTAATGATAGTCGGAAAACCTGAAACGATGCCAGTCTGAGGAACACTATTAATTAAGCTATACAAAGCTAGTGCTATACAAAAGTGCCAGTGGATAATTTATAGTTAGAGGCTGGTCTAAATTTCACGGTTTATGCTTGGAGGAGTGGCAAAATAGTAAAGTGATACCACAAAAATCTGAAACCAGAGGCAACTCATTTTAACAACTCAGTTTTAAGAAAAACAACGACTTTCCATTCTTCACTTCTTTTTAAATCCAATTCCCTAGTGATATCAAAGTATTTTTTTTTCTTCTGAAGGACTCCACACTGTTGTTCCTTTAATCAAACACTCACAAAAAGCACTGCCCTAGTCTAGCAACTAGAGAACTCCCAAAGAGAAGCAAGAACAAATCTATCAAACACGTGCACAGCACATGAACTTTTCATTATGAGTATTCTATACCCTCCTTTGAGTCTGTTGCTTTAGTGGAGGCTTTAGTGGAGATAGAGGATGGTACGTAACAGGCCATTCCTTCCTCACAATAAGGCACTCGTGGCTTTCATTGATATTTTCTGCTGCAGGAAAGGATGGTAGCTTTTTCTGGGGAGCGCTGCTAGCTGCTGAGGTGGGAAGTGAAAACTGGAGTCAAGTTACCCGAGGAGGGACACTGGGCAATTGTCATGCTGACAGATTGAATCATTCTGTTTACAAATGGTATTCCTGTAGTTTCTGACAAGGAGAATAATTTCATTTAGCATTATTCTGATATAGCGTGAACTTTCGTTTCATTGCTGCATGTAGTTTCAATGCTCATTATTTCTAACGCGATGAGAGCGCAATTAAAATTGAAGTGGTAGATAATAGCACTCTTTCTATCGTATAGGCCTTTGAAATCTCTGGATGTTTTCATTTTAGCTCTTTTCTGTTGTTCAGGTGGTGCGATTGCTGTCAGGCAGATTTTGAAACAAACAGAGCCCATTGCCCTCAACAGGAAATGTTAGGTATTGGACTCAGAAAAATGCTGCCCAGCAAATCAATGGCCATGTTACCCAAGGGTAAATAGATTATTTAAAGTATACACGTATTGATAAATTCAGGGGCAAATAATTATCCCTTTAAGTATTTATTGCATTGAGAACAATTTTCTGCTCTGTGTGATCTGATTTTACAGTTGCTGCCTCTTCCTCAAAATTCCTAACCGAGTGAATAAGACATCAGAGACTGGTTTAATAATGAAGTAAAGATTACCAGCACAATTGTAAATTTGTTGGGAATTGTGTTCAAGTTAGCACTGAAACTGCTTTACTAAGATCAAGATCAGTATTTATCTCTAAAAATCCAATTGGTTTAATTTTCTGTAGAGTACTTTATAGTAGGGAAAAAAAAAGTCAGTATATATTTTAGTTTCTTACTAAAAATCTTTGTTTTCCTCAGAATTCTTTTACAATACATAACTGCTAAGATAATTCACACTGATATTGTTTGAGCAGATGCTACATCCTTAAACAGCAAAATCTTGTCTTAAAATGGAACTTAATTTTACAGAGGGAATTTTTTACTGATAGGAATTCAGTCAAATTACATTGTTTATGCTGATGTATTTTAAATGATAATTCTTCCATCCCATTCCCAAGTGCTGACACGATCATTTATTAATTATAATTCATGCAAATCCTCACTTTTGTTTAGTGGGACTGCACACATAAAAATGCAAAACAGTTTCAAATTAAGTAGTATATAATTGAAGAAACCTAGGAGCATGCTAATAATGTCACCTTGGCAATTAGGTGCCTTCCCTGTATAACTCCTTATAAAAGGAGAAGGGATTTAATAAAAAATAGTTAATTGACTCTTATCGTCAGTAGTCATTGTAGTCAATTTAGCTGACTTCTTGGCATTTCTTCTCAAGGATAGTTTCTGCAGTACCTGTTACGAGGAAGTAATGCCTCCTATTTTACTGTGTTGGCCCACAATGTCGGAGGCAGGTAGTGGTGCTATGTCAGCAGAGGCTGAACCTTCCCACCAATATTCCATTACATGTTGGTGCTGTGTGGCAGATGGCAGCAGAGGGGCAGTCTGACAGAATGGTGTCTGGTGTGGGGGTGCAAGTGGTGGAGTGGCATGTCACTGAATTCTTCCATGAGGAAAAAATGGCACATGCATCAATGCTTGCTGAACATTTGTGGAGACCAAGCAGTGGATGTGAGCACAGTGAGGCAGTGGTGGTGCCTTTCAGTTGAGGCAACTGCAACAATGGGCTGCCTCCACTGGTGCTCATTTTTACTAGTGTGACATGCAAGCTATTGTTCAAGGCTGATGGAAATACGTAGCTCACAGTGGTGCCTGTGTTGAAAAACACTGTAAGAAAATAGCTGAGTATTTGCTCTATGAAGTAGTAGCGTTGTGCTCTTTGTATCTGTTCTAGTTTCTATATAAATAAATAGAGGCATTATTTTTGGAACAATTGTCAACACCAATTGCTATTGCAAGGTTCCAGAATTGGATTCTGTTCTCTATACAAAGAAATTGTCTAATCGGATTCACTGTGCAGGCCATGTGGAAGAAACCCCACCTGCAGTATCCTCACAAATATCTTCAGTGAGTCTTCTTTGATTCCCTTGCAAAATTTCTTGTTTCTCTTCTTCTGCAGCACATTGCAGCATCTGTCATAAATGCCCAGAGCAACTGTGATATGCACTGAGATGCACACTGAGTAATAAGTGCTTCTTTCTTACATGATACCTTTTTGCTATCACTTTATTTATCTTCTTTGTCAGATTTGTGAAACTGTCTTGTCAAGTGTTCAAATGACGTATGTAGATCAGAAGTTTGGTCTGCTTTGCAGTCTTTGAAGCACATTTTCTGTCTGGATCAACAGATGTCTTGTGGTTAGAAAGATCCAACCAGATCTTTCAGACCTTAGGCTAGCGCAGTAAATAACTTTATGTATTGTTGGATTCAACAGAACGTAAACAACATCTGCAGTTCACAGAAAATCATATTTTTTTATGAGCTGGAAAATCCAGGTGAAGCCAGTGCCTAACACTTTGACTCTTTATTTAAACTGATAGTAAACCCCATATCCAACCACTTCCTAGATTGCAATGAATAGCAGCCCATGAAGCCACAATTCATGAAAGCTTGGAAAACCACATTTTTTGATGTCTTTATTCTGTAATCACTTCCATGTATTCCCCATGAAATCACCAGAAACGCACAGTATTCTTGATTCAGTGAACAGGAAAGGAGGCTGAGGAAGAAAATGTTTTAAATCTAAACAAACTCCAGCAAAACAAAATAGAAGCTGAAAAGCATGTTTAAGTGTATGAATGCTCATTTTCAAATAGATATTTTCAATAAGTTTATAAAATGGGAACATGAAAAGTTAAGGAAATGCTGACGCTCTGCAGAAGGATTAACAGATTTTCCTAAAATTATGCATTTGGGATAACAAAGCAAAATGAAACAACAAGAACTTGCTGTGTTTAGGTGATGATAAAGTAAAGAACGCTCTTTAAAAGAGTAGGATTGGTGCAGTGTCAGCTTTTTCTTGTGCTGATAACTGGATCTGAGCTTGTAGCTTTACAAGCAGGATGAGTGTGCGAGAACAGAGAGCTACACTGGAAACAGCAACTCTGCACACAGATGAGATCCCTTGGATGTGGTGCCAGTTGTGGCTGCCATAAGCGATAACCCAAAATAGCCTCTTGGAAAATATTGTAGGGAAAATTAATGGGCTGATTCAAAAAAAAAAAAGTCACCATGATTTTTCCATCATTTTTGATAGAGAGTGCCAGCCTTACTCATGCTATGTCAGCAAGCTTCAATTAAAAATAATATAAAAGACATGATCTAGTTGACCATATCAGTTGGAGATAATTCGACCACAGCTGTGGAGGAGACAGTGTTATAACCAAACTTGTCAGGCTTCATGAAAGCTTCTTGATGTACTTGCAGTCCTCAGGAGAATCAGACCTTGCCATTAAACACAGTGGATTTGTCCATACTGTGAGCTTATTACTCGGCAGTTTTCTTTTCCTTCTTTGTTTATACGTATGAAGGAAAGGGATGGGAAAGAACTGTGTGTACAAGGTAGGAATATATTACTGCATTGTAGTAAAAATAATTAAACTGCTTGTTGCAGCGATTATGATTTTTTAAATATTAACAAGATGCAGACTGAGGCATGTAGCGTCTTAAAATGTAACCTGTTCTTATTTAATGGATTTGTTCATGCTGTAAGCAGCACAACATTTCATGGGAGACTACTTGAAATAGAATGAAGCTCTCTGCTTTCAAACCGTCCTTGAAGGCTCCATTTTAAATAGCAGCCACAGAGATTGAAAAGTGGAGCATGGCAGAAATGTGTCTACTTTTATTTTACGGCCAATGGTAAAACCATCTTGTTAAGTGGGTTATATTGCACACTATTTTGGGGCTTCAAAGAAATTGTAAACGATACTGCCAAAGGAACTTCTGCTGCACCAGAATAAGCAACTTTTGTCAAAAACCTGTTCCTCTAAAGGCCTGGTTGTAACATCTGACTGCCTAGTTTTCGTCAAGAGAAAGCAACTAAAGTAAACTCCAAAATAGGAAGTAGTTTTATTAATTTCCATTGTCTCGTGTGAATAAGGGCTTTTGGGCTAACCTGCAAACAAAACTGTCTTTTTCTGGATATTCTATATTTAGGCATACAGTCATTCAGTTATCATGTCTTATTACAATAATAATATAATAAATCTTAAGGATTAGAAAGTGTTAACGTACCAATGAAGAAACAGTCACTGAGGGAGTATTAGAGCTTACTTATGCTTACAGAAGAGTTTGTGCTATATCAAGTCAACACGGCAGATAGCGAAATGATTTAACGTTCATTTCCAGAATTCAGAATTTTCCTCAGCATGATCTTACATGGTGAGGTAGCTGGATAACTGCTGTGTAATGCAAATGCAAAAGTGCAGAGCTGAAAGGGGATTCGGTAGGGTATTTCTGAGCCATCGTCCCGCTCCAAGAAAGGATTAGAGTTTATTCTTGCTAGATATCTGTGCAGTTCCTGAAGTTCAGGGACAAAGATTTCACAGACCTTGATCATCTGTTGCACTGCTTAACATAGTATGCATTTTTTTCCTGTGATTGATGGACTGGGGAACAGCTGATCATCTGTTGCTCTACTACATGCTATTGCATCTCCTGTCAGTCTAGGTTAAAAAAAAAACTTGTGTTGCTCAATCTTATCATGGTTTGTGTTTTCTTTCTCTTCTTGATTTTTCTCTGAGTGTCCTCTGTCTGCCTGTATCTTAAAAGTGCTGGAGGTAAAAACAAAGCACTTTGGCTGATACCTTTCTAGCAGCTCAGTAGCCTAGTAGTATGTTCTGAGTGCATCTGCCTCAGATTTGTCTTCTTCTGAACAGAATCATGTTGCCTCCCATCCAATTTTTGGTCTCCTGTATCTCTATTTGAGTGCTTATGATTTTGAACTGTTTTTAACTCTTTCCTCTTACATGGATTTGGAATATGTGTTTTCTAAATTTCTCATCGTACGCATAATTTTCCCATTCATTTTGTCTGTTAGTTCTTGTATAATCTCCTAATCTATGCTATTGTGCATCATTTATCATTATATATATGTGTGAAATTATATTGAAGTCACATGAGATGGGAATTAGGAGATAAAGAGAGCAGAAAATGCGAAGGTAAGAGAAATCCAGCTGGACATTAAGAGTATGTTAGAACATTATGGCTAACACTACAGGACAGTAGAAGCTAGCTCACGTATCTGAAGTCTGGCTTTTTCAATCAGGGTGAGAATCTCTTTGTGGGCGATGCTGTCATAGCCTTTGCCTATGGATAGACGGTCACTGGGTTATGATGTGTATGTTATATACAAAGCAAATGTATAGAAATAACTTCTCATCACAGATCTTAACATAGTAAATTTCCAGCATGTTTGAGGATGCTAAGGAATGGATACACGAGCTGAGGTTCCTTTCTCTCAGAGCGATGTTTTATTCACAGACTTTCTACCCTCAAGGCAGGACAAGCTATGATTTGCAATATCTGCTGCACAGGAATTTGGGGCGTGCTCCTTTTATTGTGATATGAAATGAACAGAAATCTGTTGTGGAATGCAATTTAGCATGTATTCCAGAGGAGCACCTTAAAATTGCACATGCTGTAGAAGGCATTTTCATTGCCCTGCCAAATACACTTTCCAGTTGTGATAAACAGTTGTTCCTAATGTTTAACGTTTGATGAACTCACCTATGAACTTACTGGGAAAAGTAAACGTTTTTGTAACAGCTATCCATTTCCAGTACCTAGAGGGAACTTAGAGCACTTCATTACCTGACTCCAAACACTGGCTGTTTTTCTATTTTTTAAAGTATTTTTTAAAAAGTATTTGACAGAAATGGTTAATTAAAAAAAAAGGAAAAGAAAAAGAAAACGACCCACAAACATGATGCCTTTGCATTATGACTGACCACATGCCCTGTCAGAGAAGTGCATTCAGAAACTTATGGCTGTTCAGAACAGCTGCGCTTGTGTTAACTGTTTATTGCTTATAAACTACTGTCTGTCAAGCAAGAAATAGAGCTTTGTGTACAGAACCAAAAAAATCCTTCTGTAAATCATAAATGCACCTGATGCAAGTGTGTTTTCTGTATGAATTTTGTGTGTGTATGTCAAAGAGGTCGTTAGTAATTATGGTAACCCAATTTGCAGTAAGATTTGAGGTAATATTTCTTACATTATATGCAAATGTTCACTGCAATCTTGTGATTCTGGGGATTTTTTGCACTGACTCATTTGTACACTGAGGCTCTTACATTACTGCTTGTTCAGCAATGAATCTTCTCCATTTAGAGGATAAATTTTCATTTTAAGCATAATTTGGATTGCTCTCTTGCAAATCTTCTCTTAACTGAAGTGTAAGCTTTTCCACATTTCAGTCTACAACAGATACAGTAAAATTCAGCTGAATATTGGAGCCAAAGCTCTCTGTGCACTAAATTTGACTTTTGGTCTGAACTATGAAAGAAGAATTCACCCATAATGAGATCCTAGTGCTCATAAGAATCTCTCAGCATTTGATATGTAATATAGTTTATAAGACTTCTCTTCTAGGAAGGAATTGCAAGTGTAAGACGGCATTCAGCAAAACAGAACATTCCAGAAAATATTATGTAATGAACGAAAATACACCGAGTGTTTTTTGTAAGGGTTATTATAAGGGTTTATTATAAGGGTACCAGTGGGTTTACAAAGGGTTTATTTATTCAAGTGTTGAAAAACTCTTCTTATCTGGCTCTCTACTCTTGCATGCATTCAAGTATCTTTGTATGGCTATGAAATAATACTCTTCTGTGAAGTGTTATTGCTCTTATAAAGAGTCACAAAGTATCCTACTGTCTTAATTACTACTGGAACACAAAAGAAAAAGCCAGTTATCACTCAAGTCTGTATTTGAAATATAAAAGGTGATAATGGATTGAAGCTACAAAGCAATGAAATGGGGAAATAATTTTGGAAAGGTCTCTGGAGAGTTCTACTTGAGATCCTCAGTGAAACAAAATGAGAAGACAGTGTATTTGTTGGGAAACACAACAAGCAATCAGTAGAATTCTACACCAGGACTGATACGGATGGTCTTTGTCATAGTGAGAGAGGACAGCTATGAAACGACAAATTGTAAATGTTCTTCAATACAGTGACAAGTGCTTTGTGTGGAAAGGAAGAGCAAGTTGGTAAAACAGGGAGGACAGAGTTATCATTCAGGAAAATTGTGTTTGTTTTCAAAAGTTAGCGTCCAGGAAGCAGGCATCATAGCAGTTGACATCCATAGTTAACGCTCTACCATGGAAAAGAGGTTTATTGAAGCAGAAAACTGCTGATATATCCTATAGGTGGTTCAGCCAAATTTAGCAAGGATACAAAGGATACCAACTTGCTCACTCTTTTAACACATTAAAATGATTAATTGCAGATCTTGATTTGTACTGGAAAAAATAATGTTCTATGAATGTAAAGAAAACGTTATCAGACTTAGAGACTTATCCCCATACTGTAAGCAGCAGGCATGTTGCAGGACTTTCTCCAAGCAAAGATTCTGTGAAACTGTGGTTAGAGAAACTGTACTTCAGAAAATTGTTTTGGGACTTCGTTTTGTGTATACATAATCTAATTTCAGTTGTTTTCTGCAGGTATTTTGTACATATAGCCTATTCACCTGATATTGTAATCAATATTGGTTATGGTATATGGTTATGGTTATGGTATAAATACATGGTTATGACCATGTAGTTACAGCTTAAAAAATGAATGTATACAGTGTGTATCTCAAAATCTTGTTGTATTAAGGGATGTGGTTTAGTGGGGAAATGTTGGTGGCAGGTGGACAGCTGGATTAGATAATCTTGGAGGTCTTTTCCAACCTTGGTGATTCTGTGGAGTCCATTCATTTTTAATATGACAGAAACATACATCACACGTGATCAGGATCTGGAAGGAGCTGTGCATGACCTCAGTATACTGATAGTCCAGGGCACAGCCTATCACAGATACAGGAATGGCTATCCAGACATTGTGGCTTCCCCCCCATCCACCATCATTACTCTTTGTAATGTGTATAGATGTATCTGTATTGCCCGTTGTCTGAATTAGACTCAGGTTTGTTTGTTTGTTTTTATTGTGTTCTCAAGTAATACAAGAACGACAATTATCAACTAGATTTTAGCTCCTAAGTTGCAGTTATAGTCCTGTTTGCGCTTACAGGAGGCAAATGCATATCTAGTTCATTTTAAATGTGCTGCACATTTGGTTCCAAGCCTCTTGGAAGTTCAGAAATGAGAATATTCTGTAGTAGTTACTGGGATATAGAGAGTTACTTTTTCTTTTGGTAAATGGAGTGGGGAGAGCTTGCTCTGCATTTCATTTCAAGTCTTATTTAGAAAAGAGAGATTTATAAACAAGAAGGCAGTGCTCATTAAGGATTATGGTTTTGGATGTAGTTATGGTTTAGATATTATTAGATATTCCACAAACGTATTTTATAGGAATCAAAGCCCAGAGATTGCATTCCTGAAGTTAGTTTGAGTACCTAAATTAACCTGAAAACAGCAACAAAAAGAATGTTTCTGATGGATGGACTGCCATTGAAAACTGACTTATTGGTTTTATTTTGGAACTTCCTTTGTCACAGAGGTATTTGTCATAACTTTTCTATACTACCAGGCCCAATTCATTGCAGCACTAAATGCTTGCTTTTAAATGAAGCATGGAGTATGGAAGGCCTTATTGTCAATACAGTACTGTGGGCATTAGTTTTCTTTTTACCACCTTCTAATTTTCTAAATGAATCCTGTGGGGGACCACAAGAAAAAGTGAAATGTATTTTCATACAAATATGAACATGCAAAAGCATACATGTCAGTATAGGTCATTAACTTTTACAGTTTATTTGAAAATTGCTCCAGAAATTATTGCTGTAAATATCACCTTCTGAGAATTAGTGAAGTTGTTCTAAATAGGTGTCAGTTCCGGCTTCAGATGAGTAATTTTCACCAGTATTTTTCAACGGGTGTGACGGTGCACAGGCTTCAGGCAAAAAAAACCTGTGATTTGCAGGAAGAAATCTGATGATTAGTGACATCCTGTGCAATTTTCTTGCTGCCAATTTCCTTGAGAACATCTCCCAGTTGCTTCCAGCACAATTAGAATTCTGTGAACTGCACGGAAAGTCTGGTTGGGGGAATATTTAGAATATTTCTGGATGTATTTTATCTCAGCACTGTCAGGTAGCCTGAGGAAATGATAGGCTGCTCCCAACACTGCTCTTACATGTCATTAATTCTTTATTAATATCTGTGACAGGCAAAGACAGAAAGGAAGCAACGCATTCACATTCCCTTGTAACCTTTCTCCTGTTGGGGATTACAGGCAGAAGAGCAGAAATTCTGTACAACTTGGGAAGGGTCTTTAAAAAATAAGAGATGTAGAGTTTAGAAAACTGTCTCTGGCTTCAAGATGTAAGTTACTGCAAGGATTTGGATGCTAAGAAAGTAAGGTCATTGGTGAGGTAAAAGGAAAATCCTGGATGCATACAAAGGGAGGCTTAGATAAGAAAAAAATCAGGGAGTATGCAAAAGGCAGAGAGCTGGAGGCTCCATGAGAAATAGTCATTTGATTGGCAGGAGTTGCATCCCAGCAGCTAGCATAGCTGAACAACGTGCATGTTTTTACTTCAGTGCCACTAAAGCCTATTTTATCATCCTTGCTGTTGTGATAGGAACTTCAGCAACAGAGGCAAGTTCTGCAGTGGATGGGAACAGTGCTGGCCTTCCTGGCTTACATCTCTGTCACTTGCAAGGAAACACTCTTGCTTTATTTAAAAGCCTTATGGCTTTGGCAGCCTAAACGGATTATCTGTCTTTGCTCCTTCTGTTTTTCCACTTCATTGCCAGAGGCAGGAGAAACAGATCCTAGAATCTAGTTCATCTGCTTTGGCGGTTGCCCACAGTCTGAACCACAGAGTAACTTCACTTCCTTCTAACGTCTCTCTCTTGAGGAGATCTGCCGTTCTGTGTAGCAATGGCCCAGAAAGTGTGAGTCTTTGGAGGTTTTTGAGGCTTTCTCAGGTGGATTAGCATTTTGTGCGTAAGTTGGTGCTTGTAGGTAGGTGATGATTTGTTGAGGCTTTTAAGAGTCATTATTGCATCTGTTAATTGGAGAAAAGAGCTATTGTGATGCCAGGAAGCTTCTATGTCCTCAGGGTAAACTCCTGAGCTGGATATCTGCTCTTCCTCATAGCTTCTAAAGAGGCTGATAGGAGGGCTACCTATAAAGGTACAAAATAGGCTTTCTTCATTGTGTTACAATAATGTACATGTGCTTTTAATTTCAGCAGCATACCTCTAAATCTATTATTTTATCATAATGGTAATAAAGCTTTAAGAATACCTAATTAGAAGAAATCTTTCAAATTTCTTTCTATTTCTAATCTTTGTGGAGGAGAGGAGTCCCCTTAGTTTGGTTGATTGATTGATTTTTGGTTACAAAAGTGCCTTCTTGCTCGATGAAACCACACCGATATTTAATAGTTTCTCCAAACTGTGCCAGCTGATGAATGAGTTTTCACTCAAAAACATCTTGACAGTGTTTTCTTCAGGACAGTTGTAAATGTGCTGTCATGCCAGGTATTTGACTGACTGGTTTTTGGTGTTCCAGTCTTAACTCAGTCACTGCATTATTAAATGTGGAATTCATCACTGTTGGCAGCAGCGCACGAAGAAGATTACATCTTTCTTCTCCTTTAACTGGAAGGGGGTAGTGTCAGTACCTTGATAGTCAGAAAGGCAGGAGCAAAAGGTAAGCTTTGCTTAGATTGCAGTTGTGCTTACGAGTTTATATTGTGTAGTTGGTAGGCGAGTGCTGTTTTGCTCTGAATAGTTGATCCTTGGATCAGGATCTGTGCAAGAGAACAGATGGATAGCAAAATGCTGTCCACATCCAAAGTTTTACTCTTCATACTCACGTATTCTTCAGATAAACTATTAATCTAATGTTTATTGTATTCATTCTCTCATGGAGCTTATGATATCAAGGAATTGACATTTTGCTTATTTTACACATTTGACGTGGTCATGGTATGAAGATCCTGATGCCACAGTGAATCTGACAACGTTTGTCTTATTGGCCACTGTACTTTTGGTTGGGATAGTTTAGCTGTTGGAAGTCTAGGTTGTGAACAAACATGAGTTTAAAGAAAAATGGAGAGGAGCAATGTTCTCTTTTAGAAAGATTAGCTCTTGTTAATGATGCAGCTGCATACACAGTCATGCTGATGCAACAAGGAGATGCTGCTGCCGGAAGCTTTGCACCGGGCAGCTGCGGCCTAAGTCAGATTCTCAGGATTGTACAGGAAGTATGTCTCAGAGCAAGAAATGAATCAATCAAATGAATCAAAGAAATGAAGTCTTCAAGTTAAACTTCAGACTACATTGTCCTTGGGTCTTATCTTCAACTAGGTAATTTCATATTCACGTGTCGTAGTTTTTATTCAGATTTACTGCTTCACCAATGGGCACTTTCGTTGTCCCATGTGTGTGTCAGACCCTTTCCCCTTTGGGAAAGAGGCTAGGTGGGAAGGCTTTGATTACCCCAGCAGGGCACCGCTACTATTCTGAGAACACAAACATGCATTTTACTCCCTAGATTTCTTCCTGAGTGCTGCTGTTATGTATAACCTCCAGGGCTGGATTGGTCTGTGAAGCCTTTGTATTATTTTCTTCTTTTTTTCCAAGCCCCTAAGTAAAACTGTAGCCTAAATTTGATCTCTTTGCTTGTCTTTAATGCTCATGAACACCTCTGAGAATTTCTAGAAGGTATTTGTTTTGACAGAGTCAAGTACAAACACAGAAATATGGTATAAAAAGACCTTCTGAAACCTCTGTTTGATCCAACACTGATTGTCATTCTTGGCTGTTCTGCAGGGCAGCTGAAATCCTAAGTTTTCTGCTCTGGTTTTCATCCTAAATCGTTTTTAGTAACCCTAAAGATACAACTGTTTAGCTCTATCTTGTTTTTAAGCATCTTTGTTCCTATTAAAGTAAGCTGAAGTTGTTTCCTGGACACAAAACTAAAATCCATTGAGTGTTTTGTTAATTGGAGGAGTCACATTGACATATGGAACTTGCTGAGATAATTTTAATGCATTCCATTAATGTCTTAATGGAAATTATACCTCCTCATGCATAAAAAGGCTCAAGCCTAAAACATCAGTATTATTTGAGGATGCATGGAACAGGGAAAGAGTTTGGGAAAACTGAGTGAAATTATATATTGATGAAATTCCAACAGATTATTCTGGTCAAAGGAAGAAGTACCAGTTTGCTGCTCTTTTCCATCCAAAAGATTTAACTTACAAATTAAGTAACACTTATTAGCAAGGAAGAGTAATGTGGAGTATAACTTTAATTGACATTTTTATTTAGGTTTATTGATTTGAGATTTCATTAAAATTATTATACATATGAATTACAACACATAACTTTATGATATTGATTATCTATAATCTTTGATGTATGTTAACTATGGAATTTAAGTTGACTAAGAGATTATTGGAAAATACATAATTAATCTTGATTTCAACCACTTTATTCAGAAAGTTGTGCAATTCTGCTGTTTTGGTTACTTTTCTCCACGTTTTATTTTGCTATGAGAATGATTAGAAAGCGATGACAACTTTAATTGTGCTACTCTTGAGCACGATGATTCACCATCTCTTCATAACATTATAACTGGCAAATGCCTACTGAATCCAGAACAGCACTAATCAATGAATTCCAATGTGTGTATTGCTGGGTGTGCAAAAGGTTGTGAAATGTAGAGGTAGCTTCTAGACAGACAGATTCTTATCTGGAGTCCATCTATTTCACTTGGAAGCAAAAGATCTCAACAGAAGTCAGAAACCGAAGTACTTTCTCCTGTTAGAAACAAATAGAAGAACTTTTTTTCTGGTACTACTTCCACCATTTGAGGCTTAGTTTATTTTTTCCCTTAGCAAACTCCTCCGCCTTCAAACCAGGGAAGTTAACAAATACATCATTATGGCTAAAAACAGGAAGAAAAATTTTGTAATTTTTTTTTTAACCATCTGAATTACAGTGTCACAGCACTATTTTGAAACTTGCTGAGTAGCGTGTTTTGCTAAGAGCAAATATTTAAATTATAGACCAGAATCTGTTGCCTTATTATCATAACCTAATAGATGGGTCAGTATGTTATTATTTTTATTATGGCCATTGGAGAGAAGAGGGAAAGAAATGCTTTGACTTTTAGAAATCCACAGCCACATGGAATGAGCAGTAACTACTTCACTCACTCTATTGGAAATAGAGCAAGAAAGGCAAAATGAAAATACAGTAAAGTTAGCAATTAGTACATTAGATTTATATTCTCTGTTATCTTTACGAGGCTCCCTGTTAAAAGCAGCACAGGTCACTCTAGTGAGTGCCAGTTCTTGAAGATGGAGAGAGACAAAACCCTTGAAGCAAAAAATAGGAAGAGTAAGATGGATGCTTCCCTTTTTGCTGCCCTTCCAACCGCAGATACAGCAAAAATACGTGCTTAATAGAATTGAGAGCATGGAAGGGACAATGTAATTATTTGTGTGAAATATAGCTGTGCATTTATGTGTTTTAGAAAATTTCTGCATAGTGTGTAGCGTTACAAGAATTATTTTATTAAATATATTTTTTTCTGCCTGGCCGGACATTTCTGATTAATCTATTTCTGTATTCCTTTTGTAAAGATAAAGAAATACAACTGATCTGTCATTAGAGATGGAAAAAATGAAATTATGTTTACATTTCACATTGCAGTAGCGAGAGGGCCATTTTGACACTACGTCTGCTGTATGTATATGTATGTATGCATATAGTGGCAATATCATAATGACATAAACTAGTGTAGATCTTATCCCATTTCCCTGCTGCACAACACTGACCACAAAGCATATTAGCTGATGCACTGGCCTCTCTGGACAGCCTTTCCCAAAGCTTGAATGTGCTTATAGTGATACGTTCCCTAAATCTTACATGCACCACACTTGAATGCAGTGATACATATTATGCACTTAGCTTGCTGATTTCTTGTCTTTCCTGTCCTCTAATCAGATTCCAGTCCTTACTCTTATGTGGTCCAGAAAATTGCCTTAGTGCAGTGCTGTGGACTTGGTGTCTGTAGTGATGTCTGTGTATATAAAAACCTAAAGATGGTGTTGCAGAACTTCCTGCCTAGATTTCCCTTCTTGCCTTTTTTAAGTCTTTTGAAAATACAAATCAGTGCAGAATTTTTAAACAGACTGCAGTGAGAACAAAATGAGAAGTCTCACTTTGTTCTAACTGCCTTCTACTGATAGCCCCGAACCAGCAAGTGCAAGTTTTGGAGTCAGTTTTGTGCTGCAGGAAAGTACAGTGGTTTTTTTCAGTGCTGAGTTTCAGTGTCTAAAATTTTTTTTAAAATCCTTGGGAATACCTTTTCTTAAGTAAAAGGCTTCTGTGTAGCTAGAAATACAATTTTTAGCACAATACATAACAACACTGCTGCTTTTTTTGTTTGTTTGCTTATAGATGAGAACATGAATATTCGCTATCTTCGTAGTGGGGATGTTCAAATTTTACATTGAAAACTAGGAACAAAAGGACTGTGGCTAAGTTTCATAAGAAAGGCAACATGTGAAATGTGTTTCTCCAGATTTCTATAAGGTTGCAGTAATTGCCCGTAATGGGGCCATATTTGCAAATCATTCTGTTTCGAAAATCTTGTCCATCACTTAGTGAATTTCTTCAAAGAACAGGTATATGAACATGCTATCTTTAAGGCAAGGAATGTAAGAAATGGGAAAGCTGTCTGGTGGAAAGTTGTTTACACTTAGGGCTGGAGAATAATTAGACACTTTTTGACTCTTGTCATTTGTCTTTTTGTGCACTGGAAACAAACTAGCTACGTATAAACTTTCCCAGCTATGTAACGTCTAAAGTACAACACTTCATCAAAGCAGATCCATTAAACCTCTGACTGGTACTCTTCTCTTGGCTTTGATTGCAGCACCACACAGAAGCACCTAGCCCACCATCGCTGCCCCCATCAGCTTTGCCATTAGATGTATTAAACAATGCTGTTGCTGGATTCAGTACTGTGGAAGAACTTATCCGGTACCTTGAACCAGATCGGTGGCAGCTGGATTTGGAAGACTTGTACAGGCCAACGTGGCAACTTCTTGGGAAGGCATATATTCATGGGAGAAAATCAAGAGGTAAATCACTCTTTTATTTGGCCTTGCAGCTTTCTACAGGTGTGTTTTCGTGGCAGTAAAAAGTAATTAAGAGTATTCGTCACCTTGATTCCAAGAGAAGAATTGGAGATAATTGTTATTAGCTATCTTCACAATTACATTTTCTAGAAAAGAACAATAGCTAAAGTCAGAAATTAAAGGAATTTAGCAGTATAAACTAACAAAGGAAAAAGTACTTGAAGCAGGTAGGGTACCTTACTCTAGGGAACTGGGAGCTCCTCATTTTCCCAGAGTGGCAGGGTATCCTGGCTGAGTCGTGTAACCTAACTCTCTGGATTTCTTTTTTTTATAAGGGGCAAAAACTTTGTTTTTTATAGATACGCTTACTGTATCACAGGTTTGCTTCCTTAGATTGTGCCAGCATCTACACCATGTGAACTCGGTGCAGTTAGCTAAATGTCTCTTCCATAATACCTCATGAAATTCCTAAGTCCAGGTCCAGTTTAAACATGGAGTTTTCAACTGCATTAATCAGATGTAAAATGGGCTATGTATTTTAAGATCTGTGGAGCTGTTTCTCATTCAGCAAGTTATTTTCTTCCATCCAAGTCTGGCCTTCATGAGTTTTTTTCTCAACATATTGTCCAGATGCTGCCCTCAATTTCATGTTTACGGATTCCATGTACCTAAAGGGATTCAATATCTAAAGGGAGCCTATAAACAGGAGAGGAGCCTACTCTTTACAAGGGTAGATAATGGCAGGACAAGGGGAAATGGTTTGAAGTTGAAGGAGGGAAGTTCTTGCCAAGAGAGTGGTGAGGTGCTGAACAGCTGCCCAGAGAGGCTGTGGATGCCCCGTCCATCCCTGGAGGTGTTCAAGGCCAGACTGGATGGGGCCCTGGGCAGCCTGGACTGGTATGAAATGTGGAGGTTGGTGGCCCTGCCTGTGGCAGGGGGTTGGAGATTCATCATCCTTGAGGTCCTTTCCAACCCAAACCATTCTGTGATTCCACATGGAGGGATAACATAGTATCTCCTCCCTTGCCCATTACACAGTATGAAAATGGTGACCTACAGGAGTAACTGAATAGAGTCCTCTGTCAGTGAATTTAAACTAGATTGTCATCTGATCAGTCAGAAAAGGAGGAGATGGAACTTTTCATAACTCAAATTTAAGTTTTTGATGGCTGATTTTTGGATCAGAGCCTAAAAACCAACCCTTCAACCTTACCTCTATTACTACAGATTGGCACACAAAGACTAAATCAAGAGTCAAAGAGGAGGAAGTCTCTTTAAAAGCTTCCAGCAGTGAACCATGTCTTTCAGATAGTCATTTAGCACTTGCCTAATTACTTGTCTAATTAAAGAGTTTCAGTATTTGCCAAATATATGCCATAAGCATTGAGTAAGTGGGAGAAAAAAAAAAGTAATTTGTGAAACCTTACATAAACTAAAATGCATGTGTTAGATAACATCTATGCAGAAAAAGGTGACTCTCTGCAAGACATATCTTTGAAAGAAATGATGACAGTAAATCTTTTAAAGACTTCTAATTAGATGCTGAAATAGATTTTTTTCCACTGAATAAACATGTAACAGTATTGCCACATTCATCTTAAGGAGACCACCCTCAGACTGCATTACTGAGTGTGTAATGTAATAGCTTGGAGAAGAAAATGTGTCCAGTCGAGATGACACAACATTAACTGCTAGGTCTGTTCAAGAGACATGGAAAACAAACTTTTTTTTTCTTTTTAACCTTCCATTTAGTGGAAGGTTTGCTGTATTTCAAAATCTATTTAAGAAACGTTTGGGAATGTGCATAGCGTAAATGTTTTTATTGTTTGCTTGCTTTATTCTGTAGGGTTTTTTTCCCCCTCAAACTCTCAGATTCCATAGTTAAGTAAATCTAAAATTAAATTGCTGTCCTGCTTTCGTAAGATAAAATATAAATGTAATTAAAAGTGTATGTTAGTTTGTGAAGAGTCTTTTACTCCTACTTAATAATTCATATGAAAAATCTATATGTAAACAACCTCAATTCCACAGAGCTTCTGTCTCTGATGGTTTTTTTTTTCTGGATAAAATGCTTCCAAAAACTAGCCAGGAAAAAAGAAACACCGAGTTCAGAGGCTTTGATGTCTAAATATAGTCCTAAATTCCTTTATAATATTAAACATACTTAAAAATAAAATACATATTGCTGTGCAAAAAAGTGATCCCATCACTTCCCACATAAATTTTTGTATAATCATCAGGTCATATTCAGAAAGTTGCTTAAGAACAGTCATAATCCAACCACACTACTTTGTGGATACTTTTCAAATGTAAAAGTTATGAGTTTGTTTCTTTTTTTTTTTTTTTTTTTTTCCTGTTATCCTTGTTTGCAGTTCAAAAATTGCATGGGAACCAGTTTTGTAAAAGCCCTGACCTATTATAGGAAACTACACTTCCAGGAATGCCTTAGAAACTGAAGGCTTGTAACCAACAGTGCTTAGAAACTGAAACCATTCTGCTCCTATCTGTGCTTACACACAAGTGTCCCAACAAGAATTTAAGATGCTAGACAGTTGCAATGCCAGCTGTAGAACATAGATATTTTCAGGCAGATGTGAACACAGAGTACTTCAGATGTTTGTACTAATAAAGGTGCACTTTAGAAACAGGTTTTACTGTAGGTTTTACCTGTATCTGTGTTTTTTCTCCATTTTTTTCCCCTTTTCACTGATTTTAGTTTTATATTATCTCCCATTCACGTGCTACTACAGAACCTTCCATTCCTCCTGAGCTAGTGCTAAACAAAAGAACTTTGACTGTTGTGTCAAACATGATATATGAGTGGCAGCCAAGTTGAAAGAGTGTTTAAATGTTCACATTATAACAGGTACTGTAACTAAGTGCACTTGGGAAATCCACATAACCTTTTATTGTGGTTAAGTAAACACTTTTAAGGGAATATATACATTCTCTCATCTAGCTTCATGCCCACAGTGCGTTAAAATAAATTTTGGGCAGACAAATACTCTTTGAAAAAATAACAGCTTCATTCACACACTTCAAAGAAGTGATTATATAAGCACTAGATAAATTTGCCACAGACCTTTTAATGAAATTGAATTACATAAGGTAGGGCAAAGGTTCGTGGCAAGGTATAATAGCAATATACCTTCATACATTGTAAAGCTTGGAAACCAAACATGGCATTTTTCATCTCTCCAGAACCCTGTTGTTGCAGCAAAGCATACTGAAACTTTTTGGCCAAGTGCTGAATGAGTTCTTGCAGAGAATCTTTTTCAATTTGGGCCTGCACGCCTGAAGGGTTCAGCTCAAATTCACTCAGATTCTGTGGTAAAATGTACAATACACTTACTGCCCATGTTAGCACATAACTCTTTTCTCTATCCTGTAACTTCGGATAGGACTAGGAGATGGCTGCATTCCTTTGCTGTTGAGAGCAGGCAGGAGTCATCAGGGAAGCTGAATGCCACACAGGCATCTCTCTCCTGTGGGTCAATGGTTTTGCTGGGAAAAAAAAGCATCGGTGCCCAATTTCTATTTTCAGTTTCTGAAGGGCCATCTGGCTGTGTTAGGATGCGTAAGTGCCTTTAAATTCAATGCAACAAGCCAAACTGTACGAAATTTCAGTCTTACTGGAAATCTTCCAGCATGAGCAGAACTATTTCTCTTGCATTTTAGGCATTTTATTCTCATTTTGACAATTCAGTTCTTGTGTGTTTGAAAGTGTAACACAGGCAAGAATTATTAGATTCCTTTCCACAGTCCTCAATTAATGCAGGTAGGCATGTCCACCCTCTGAATGACTCAGGCTGGAGCTATTAGCTGATCAGAAGACCTTAAATAATTTTTAATTCCTCGCAGCAAATCTCTCCCCAATAACTTTTGTCTCTATTCCTCTGCTCCCTTCTCAGCATTCTCCAAGGAATGTGCTTACAGTGTGGGAGGCAGGCTGGCATCCCGTCAGTAACTTTATTGGAGTTATTACACACTCCTGACTTTTAAAATCAGGTTGTTTATTTGGACCCTACGTTAACCTGATAGTAAAGGAATGAAGTGCCCCAGCTTGGCACCCACTGTAAACGTAAGCAGAGAAAAAGCTTCAGTGTGTTTAACTGACCCTTCACAGCAGTAAGGCCTGACTTAGGGATACCACTGTATGGATATGGTCTGTGAAGGAAATATTTTAGGAAACACAGAATGAAATTGCTGCTCAGTATCTGTTTCTGAGGGAGAACTGGTGAGCATTGCTGCTGAGGAAGTGAATCTTCTAAATTCTCTTCATTTCCTACGTTTCAGTAGAGTTGAGGGGCAATATCTTGCCTTGGTAGACAGAAGATCTCCTTGGTGATCTCTGGAGACTCCTTATATGATAAGGAGTCTTATATAAGTTGGAAAAAAGGTATTTCTCTGTTGAACAATTCAGATCAGGAACATATTTCAACTTTATGTTACAGGGTTTTTTAATTTACAAACTACTAGCAGTAAATATAAAAGATTTATGAAGTAATGTTAACACTCTGATTTTTTTAACTGTATTGGGATATTTTTTACTCCTAGTTTATTCTTGAGTTAGCTCAAAAGCAGTTGGCTTGAAGCTCTGTGCTGCTTTGAGTCTTCTATTACAACTGTCTCAATAGCCATATTACCACAGGGTTTTAGTTATTTTGTTCAGAAGGATAAAATAATAATAACCAGTTGGAATATGTTTGTGATCTGAATGCTGCTGATATTCCTTAATGCTGGTAGGTTTGGAGAGAAGCAGCGTAGACAAAATATCCCAGAACATGATAATTACAGTCTGGCTTTTCTGAAAGAAATGAAATTAAATGGCTTTTCACCAAAGCAAAAAAAATGTATTAATTTTTTTTTTTCCCCTCTAAATCAGTCCTTGTTCTCCAGACTTAATTGCCTCTATTATTTCTTGGCTGGGCAGCTGAGGGGAACCTAAAGCAGTGTGCCCTGTGTCTGATCTTTTTGTGAGCTAGCTGTTTAACCATTGGCACAGTAAAGCTTTACTGTGATACAGTGGAACCAGATTATAGGAAAACAGGTGCCCTGCGTGAATAAATTTAACTTGTTCTTCAAGGTGGATGCCTGGAAAGAGTAACTATATTTAAAGGCACATCAAGTGAGAATGAGATTTAGGGAATCAGTAGAGATTTGTGATCCTCCCTGTTGAGGAAAGGCTGAGGGAGCTGAGTCTCTTTAGCTTGGAAGAGATTGAGGGATGACTCCCTTAATGTTTATAAATATGTGAAGGGTGAGTGTCAGGAGGAGGGAGCCAGGCTCTTCTCAGTGACACGCAATAATAGGACAAGGGGCAATGCGTACAAGCTGGAACATAAGAGGTTCCACATAAATAAGAGAAAAAACTTCTTCACAGTAAAGATAACAGAACACTGGAAAAGGCTGCCCAGAGAGGTTGTGTGATCTCCTCCTCTGGAGGCATCCAAAATCCACCTGGATGCGTTCCTATGTGACCTGATCTAGGTGTGCATGCTCCGGCAGGGGATTGGAATAGATGATCTTTTGAGGTCCCTTCCAATCCCTGACATTCTGAGGTTCTGTGATTCATATTTAAATTGCTATGGAGGAAGAGGGGACCTCTGAAAAATGGAATATACTGCAATTAAAAACACGCTTGTGCACTTATTTGTTGTCTCTACGGTACTCACTGGTGATTCTTTAATGCCTTTGTCCACAGAAGTGAGCTTCTTAGAAATAAATGGTTTCTTATTTATACTTGCATCACACCTGCAGAAAAGCAATAATTGACATCGTAGTGGGAGAGAGGTTTGAATGCTTTAAGCAAACGAATTCAAAAACTTGTGTGGAGGGTCTTCTTAATTGCTGTGAGCATTTTTCCAACCCGCTATTAATACAGGACAGCAACACTCAAACTCAGCGTGAGCAAAGGGAACTCCAACAGGATTGAAGTGGTAAAGCACTTATTGGAACAGAGCGGCCCAAGGCTTGCTTTGTCTAATTTGAACTAACACCTCCAGAGTTACAAAACAATCGGTGAGGGCTCCTAAACAGAGATCTTTCCATTTGTCTCTTTGCAGTGGTTGATCTCAACTTGCTAAAGGAGGAAGTGCGGCTGTACAGTTGCACCCCTCGCAACTTCTCAGTGTCACTGAGGGAGGAGCTGAAGCGAACTGACACCATTTTCTGGCCACTGTGTCTCCTGGTTAAGCGTTGTGGTGGAAACTGTGCCTGTTGTCATCAGAACTGCAATGAGTGCCAATGTATACCAACAAAAGTCACCAAAAAATACCACGAGGTAAGCACTTTTCTACATTTTCGTGTAGGGAAGCCAGTGTAAGAACTTCTTTTTACTATAGGAATTTTTTTTTAATATTGCACGTAGTGCACTTACAGTAAATATATATATTTAAACCATTTTTAATGATATATCACATTTAAAAAAAAATAATAACACATTCCTTGTTAAAATGCTTTTCTGTGAAACCGTTGAGTCATTTCTGAAGCCCTTGTTTACTAGTGCAGATTGGGCACATGACATCCATATGTCCTTGTTCAGCTTTCTTCAGTTGTAGATACATGCTCCATAGAAGAAGATATAAATATCTGTCCCATTTTCATTGTGATAAATTTATAACTAACCGTATTTATTGTAGAATTATGTGATAACTAAACTGATTTAACTATATGTTTTAATAACTTTTGTGAAGGGTTTGGTGCAAAAGCCAAAGTAAAAATTAGTGAGTGGAATAAATGAAGAAATTCAGCTGAGAAAAGCCTATTTCTTTTAATAGTTTTCCTGCCATCCAGTGTGTTTCCAGTGCAGTCTAACTCATAGCCTAGGTGTGCGATGAAGTACTTGCTGTTCTGTTGATGCTTGACTTCTTCTCCTTCAGGTTCTTCAGCTGAAGCCAAGGAGTGGTGTCCGGGGACTGCATAAATCGCTGACAGATGTACCCTTGGAACACCACGAGGAGTGTGACTGTGTATGCAAAGGGAATACTGAAGGATAAACATGATTTAATTGTGCTGTTTTCTTTGAAGCACGTTCAATCCTTGCTGATTCTATTATGGGGCTTGTGCATTATCTCCTTCTGTAATCTCAGTTGTTTGCTTTGGGGAACTTCCATCTTCAAGATTTACAGTGAGCTCTAAAAAGAGGAGAAGCAAAACTGGGATTATGTGATGTATGACAGCTCTGTTTGGAGGCCCAGTGAAAGGATGGGAGAAAGGCATCAATGAGAGATTTAAAATACATGTGTTTTTTTTTTGTCCCCTACAGTTTTCTTGACAATACATGGATTTATAATTTAGGAGTAAAAATAAAGTTAGAAGGCTCACATCATGGAGACTGGATCCTGCTGGCTGTTTCATTTCTACAGCTCCAGAACATCTGGCCTCTGGCTGAAAACATCTGAAATCTTCCTTTCTGTGTTCAACTACTCCTATGTACTCAAAGCATTCTCTGTTTTATCAATTTGGTTTATACCAGACTGCCTTGCTCTGAATTAAACTTAATTTGTCTAACGCTGGTAGGAAAGACTGGATTTTTCCACGTGCTCTAGTAAAGCTCCTGCCTTTTAGAAAGAAGACTGGACAGTAACGTGAGCTAAGGAAGAAAACGTTGAAAAGAACAATGCCTTTATTCTTAATACTACGGCCGATGATTTTTTGTTTGTTTGTTATTTTTATTGTGTACATTTTTATACTCTCCTTTTGACAATATAACTATTTGCTTTTCTAAACTTGTTAAATATATCTATTTTTACCAAAGGTATTTAATATTCTTTTTTATTACAATCTAGATCAACTATTTTTTAGTTTTATGAAACTTTAAAGACGGATTTGTACAGCTGGAGGAACATAGAAGAGATTACAATGGGATAGGAGCACTATATTTTTACTTTGTTGCTACACAGTGAAAAAGTACTTTTTTTTTTTTTTTTTTAAACCTGCAAGCACAGTAATAATAAAAAGCTAATAAGAAGCTCAAAGCTTTGCTAGCTCCATGATACCCAATATACAAGAGATGGACATTACTATAAGTGGTTTCACAAGCTGATGTTAAAAATTCCCTCTCTCCATTCTAGCCTTTGTTCCAGTAGAAAAGAGATGAGCATAGATAGATGCATCGTGGCTTGTTTAACTCTTCAGTTTCTTTAAAGTAGGGTGATCTACAGTAAGTTCAGAGGCTTACAGCCTTTATGATGCATCACTGTCATGGGAAGGCAGCCTTGTTAATGTTGAAGTGTATGGTTTTCCACTGACATTTATCGCTGTTTAAATCCTGTTCACTCATGGGATTGTAGCATTCTTCAGTACAGCTAGATCAACTATGGTTTTGTTTCTTCTGTACTTTATATCCTCTAACCAATACACTTATCCCAACCTATTCAAATTGAAAAGAAAGCAGTAAAATATTTTGCTTGTAAAATGCTTTAACGTTATGCCTAGTTTATTTTATTTTTTTTTTTTTACTATTGGATTTGCAGATTGTAATGAATCACCAAATAAAGTAATAATGCTAATTTTGGGAGAAATGTTTGTATGACTACGTATTTGTATCTGGTCAATATATAAAAACAGAAGAAAGCAGGAAGGATTGTACGCTACTACTTTTGCAGGTCATCAAAAAATGAAAGCCTCCTGTTACTGAGATTTCTGTTTGCTTAGTCGGTTCTGCTTAGCTGTAATTCTGAGACAAAAAGAAAAAAGAAGAAAGAAATGTGATTGTATGCGTAAGAACACTCAGAATGTTAAAAATTGAGTGGATTTGAAACCATCAAGTTGAAATAACATTTGCCACTTTTTCTGTCATGAAATTGAGTTCTGTTGAGAACGTGGGCATTTTTCACGTTGGTATTAATTTCTGCTATCACTTCCAGCAAATTGTCAGGTGCAATCTGATTCTCTCAGCTGTTCTGTTTTGCCCAACCCTCAGTCACCTATAGAGGCAAGACATGTCAATTGTAAATGCAGTATCCGATTATCCAGTCTGAATATTAACCCATTTCCAAGTGCAGAACAGTGAATGCACAAGAAACTTGCTTCTCTTGAATTCTGAGTCCTCGGGAGGTTTATTTTATTTTATTTTTATATTAATAATGTGATTTCTTTGTGATGTCACGAGCCTCTAAAAAGTGGAGATAAAAGCAGGAATCACAGCTTTTGGTTCAGCAGAAGAATTGAGAAATGTAATTCTGTTCTGCGGGCCCACAGTGCAGCATCTGAACTCTCTTTGCAGCACCATTTCCAGAACTCTCACCCAATCCAAAAGCCGCCACTGCTTCTGTTTGCTATTCCTATCACTGCTGAGCACATTCTGTCCTCAGCTCCATGTTGAAGCTCACGTCTTCTCACTCATGTCTTCTCACTTCATCTGCCTTGTCCTTGGTTTTTGACCTCCCTTTGCTGCCCCAAGCACAGATGATGCACCCTGGTGGCCTGGCGGTGTGGGCCTTCATCTGGAAAAGCAGATGGAGTGGGGAGTTGCTTACCAATGTTGAGCCTTGTTTTTATGGATTCTGCAGCTATTTACATTCCTGGAACCATTCTGTCAGCTGTTGTCAGCATGGGGATGATGGGAAGCAGCACCAAAACTACATTATCAAGGGTGTTAACTGCAGATCCGTTGCTTCCTAAATTCTTGTAAGTTCCCTTGCTCTTTCTCTGCCTGGTTGCATAGGCTAACAATTTTTCAGCAAAAAGAGAAAAAAAAAATTGCCTCATACAACAGAGTGCATGGAAGGAAAATAGAGAAGCACAAAGCTACCTTATTTAGCAGATACTGCATCAGCTAATGTGTGCTGCTTCTTTATTTCCTTTTTAACAGAGAACTCAGTTAAAGCATCTAAGTTTGCAATTCAGATGCTTGCTGCTCAGATGGTCTCATTTTGATTTAATTCCAATTAAAATTGGAATTAAAATTTGGAAACATTTACTTTTTGTTTTACTTCTGAAGATACTGTAGTAATGCCATGGCTCTGTCAGAAAAACCCATGCAGAGATGCCTGAAGAGTAACAACTGCAGAATTCACATTCAAACCACACTGTGATGCTAAGCAGTCCATCTTACTTTTCTGGAGCTGCTTGGAGACAACGTGATATTTAAATTAGTGTGAGTAAGTTTGCTCTTCATTATCATTTTTTGCATGGGATGCTTCATCAGACAACTTGTCTTTCAAACTCCTTTCATGCACCTTTCAAACCCAATGGCAGTGTTTTTGTTTTTTGGTTTGTCTGCCAAAAACAGAGGAAAAGCATGACTACTGTTTCAGCATAAATTGGACAAAGCTGTTCAGAAAAGACACAGTTTGCCCATTGCTTCACTGAAACTCACCTAGATTGTTAAAAGAAAAGTAAGTTTGCAGCTAAGTCCCATGAGAAAGATGACAGCTTCTTTGCAAGTGTGATTCAGAGCACGTAAGCTTCTCTGAATCATGCTCTGTCAGTCCTTATTGAGCTTGTCTGTCTTCATTACGTAGAGTCAGAGTCTGTCCCTCTCACTTAAAGCATCTCTGATGCATGAATTCAAGTAATGCAATCACCCAGATTTACAGGCGTGTTTTCTGCAAACAAAGCAACTAAAGAAAAAGCCCTTCTCTTTCTCAAAGAAGGGACCCAAGAAATTTTGCAGCCTGGAGTGCTTTTCCTCCTTGTTGATTTGGCAAGCTTTTACATTATCTACTGAACTAAAGACAGAATTAACAGTTCGACTCAAGAAGGCCACACTGCCTTCCTCTGCAGCTCTGATGACAGGTTCCCCCCAGCTGGGTTATGGCATCTCTCCCATTCAGACTGGAGTTTGACAACTGCATCTTTCATAGTAAACTCTGCTTTTCTTTCACTGTGCATTATCCTAGCAATATAACAAGGTTAGCAATACATCACGTTTATCCATCTCACGTTTTCCTGCTTCAGTCACTGTTAATTTAGTATCCTTGTGTCATAAGTTGAGAATTTCTATCATCAAAAATAGTGAAATAAACATGTCCCTCAGGTGTTGTAAGGGTGGATATCCCAAATTACTCCTTTCTTCAGGCAATCTATATATATGTTGTGACTCTACTCTTCAGTGGAGAAAAGTAGGTGATCCACCTACTGTAGATCACCTTTGTGCGTGTGTGGTTCCTTAAAGATGTTAGGCAGATTTTTGATATAGCTATGCTGAGGGGGTGCTAAGCAGAAATTGGGTGGTCTGGAAGCTTCACACAGTTGTGAAGTCAGAGCAGACTTTATATTGCTGAAGGGCATGCAGAATCCAAATGTACAAAATTCCACCTCTGTTCTTTAGAAGAGATAGGCGCCATGTGGAAGGCCTCAAAAATAAGTCTGTTCTCCTGTAACCCACTCAGTCACTTCTGATGTCTGATGTTGAAGATAAGTGTTGAAAGACAAAGTATATCTGAGCTGAAAGAGCTTTTTCATCCAGAGACTTAAGCAACTAGAGCTCTGATTCATTCAGTAAGCCATAACAAGTCTCACGCAATACTATGTTGTACAGTTAAACCTCAGAGCTTAAGCACAAATTTCTGATATAGGCAGAAACAACAAGGATCAGAGGCAAAGGAAACCTGCAAGCTCTCTTAATTGTACAACAAAATCACATCTTGTGGGAGTAGGGGATCTTGCGAGTGAGAGGGGATCTTTTCTCAACTGTTTTATGGCACCATCATAGAATCATCATCATAGAATCACAAGGTTGGAAAGGACCTGCAAGATCATCTAGTCCAACTGTCCTCCCACTACCACAAGCCATTAAATCACATCTTGTAGCTCCTCATCCAGACTCCTCTTGAACACTGCCAGGGACGGCGACTCCACCACCTCCCTGTGCAGCCATTGCAGTGCCTGGCCGCTCTCTGAGACAAAAAGTTCTTCCTTATGTCTAATCTAAACCTCCTCTGGAATCTGAGTCTTTGGGGAACAGTTTGTACACATTGCTGAGGGATACGATCAGTGTATGGTCATTGGTAACAGGCTGGCTTCTATTTTTTTTTTTTTTTTTTAATGGTTCTGGATTATGGAAAATTAGGAGTCTGTGAGTAAGAAATCAAGCAAAAGCTTCGTGTTGCTGTAGACCACACGTTCATCTACTTCAGTGTTCTCGTCTCCGTTTGTTGTATTGGTTTCTGTTTATGAAAAACGGTAAGTACACTTCCCAAATTCCAGGAGTCAGCAGTTTGGAACTTCTTTAGTTAGAGCTGGAATTACAGCTCTTGATAAACTCACCAGCAGCTGTAAAACACAGGGCATTTAAAGAATGGCAACGTCTTCTGCATGGAGTGATCAGAGAAAGCTGAAATTCAGCGTATGTTCTGCATAAGGGAGATGGTTATCATCAGCGTAGTAAGCCTGGTTTCCTTTGCCACACATTGAAGTTAATGTGTTCAAAAGGGGGAGATCAGATAATTCACAAGCAGATGGCAGTGGGCACAAACTGGAACGTGACGTTTTCTCTGCACACCAGGCAGCACTTATGCACCATGTAAGTGACAAAGCCCTGGCACAGGCTGCCCAAAGAGGCTGTGGAGTCCCCTTCTCCTTGGAGATCTCCCAAAGCTGCCTGGACACGGGCCTGGGCAGCTGCTATGGGTGGCCCTGCTGCAGCTGGGACTGGACTTGATGGACCTGGCAGCCCCTGCCAGCCTCAGCCATCATGGGATTCTGCATTTCTGTACCACACTATTGGATGAAAGCCTAACCATGCTTTTACACGAGGAGTCCTATCACACACATAGAATCAATAAGCCTGTTCATGCCTAAATAAAGCAAATAAGAATCAATCTCCTTGCTCAGCACATATCTTCTCCATTCTGGGAACCACTGAACTGAGTAATGTTAATTCCATTATATTCATTAAAAAATCAAAAACAAAGCTAAGAAAGAGCGTGCAGTCTCTCATCTAATTAGAAATTAATGAAAAAGACAGCCCAACAGTGGGTTCCCTGCATTCTCTTCAACTGTTTTGTTCATAGCATAATGACTAGGTTTTGATCCTTTTTTGATGAAAGAAATAATGAAAGTTCTTGTTTCAGTGCAACACCTGGTCATGACCAAGTAAAGCCTAGTAAAACAGGATGATCATTCGGGGAGCTGGGTAAAGCTACAGGAGAGAAGTTACTGCCTTATTTTCTTGTCAGGTTAGCATCTCCTTCTTCGGTCTTCAGGACACATGCTATTTTTTTTTCTATCACACTATTTTTTTTCTATCTTCTTATTGACTGCACAGTTATAGGCTTATGGCTCCCTATATAACATCTATTTCGTCATGTAAATTTATTTGCTACGTTTCATGTATTTTGAGAAGAAAATTTTTTGTGCAGCAATTTTTCAAAAGTGGTTACAGTTCTGTATTTTCCACCAGTGTCTTAAATCTTATGAAAACAACAGAAATTTTACCATGGTAAAGACAGCAGATGACAGCCAGTAGCCTATCTATCCCTTTTAACCCAGTGCTCAACAGAATTTTGTTGATGTACAGAGAATTCAGTGTTGACTTTCTAGATGGCTAATATCTATTTTAAGGTCACGCTCAATCTCTTCTTCTAGTTTTATCATCGTTGACAATATGCATGCTTCCAGCAGGGCTAGATTCTCACATGAAGGAATGATAAGGATTTGACTGTGAAACAATTCATTCAAATGAGCCACTATGTGAAAGAAGATAATTCACTGTTCTTTTTCTTCCTGCAAATCATGGCCAGTCAGACATCTGTATATTACAAGAACCCAGTTACTGTAAATGTACTTTTAACATTTTCAATCTCAGTGGAGACTAATACATTACTTTGGGTAACTTAGAGAGCTTAATGTTAACTGAATAGATGAAAAAAGTGTAATTCATTGTATAGGCATTCAAAACTGCTAATACAGTCACCAGACTGAAGCCAGAGTTGTTGTATCTGTTAATTCTACGTGCGTGTTATGGTGTTGGGAATGGCTGCTTCACACTGAAACAACAGAAAGTTCTGAACACCTTTTGGCAATCTCCTCCATTTCTTTTCCCAAAGTTGTTAGCTCTGATTTGTAGTATTTTATCTCATACCTAGCTTTTTTTCCTCCTTCTTTTAGGACAAAGTGCACTAATATCTTAGGGCAGTATTATGACTTATTTTTTGTAAATCTACTCAAAGAATGGTGTTTACTGCTGTTAAATAATATCATTTTGATTTTCAGGTTATTAACTCAGGTTCTAACTTGCAACGGCACCACAAACAGACAGTAAGCAGTATAATAAACTATACAACAGTTTGAAAATTAATGGCTTCAGAATCTGTCAGGTAATGGTGAATGAAATAAACATTCCCACCTCATTTTGCAGATGTGAACTTGTTCATTTCAATGCATAGGAGGTTGCAACACTCAGAAGGAAAAAAAACTCCTAGCAACGCATTTTCTTTTCCATAGTCACTCATCACTCATCTCTGGTATATCAGGGACAGAAAGTGAAGTGAGTGAAGTGTAATACCTGCCAACTGACGTCTGACATACATTCCCTAAGAACTGCTGAAATAGCTACAAAAATGAAAGCAGAGCTGAAAATTTCAGCCCAGATATCACTACGGAGATTACCTAAAGGCTAAACAATTTGCATGCAAAGTTGTGCGACCATAACCATGCTACTTTTAGGATGTGAGCTCGTTGATATTCGCAGTACTGCATTCTGCCTCATGGATGCATCAGTCCTATCACGTAGCTTGAAGTTTTGGCCATTGGGTCCAGTTCAGCTTAAATCCAATCCAATCACGTGCCTCCCTACATTGCAATCCCACGGATCCTCAGATAAAGATTACAGAGATCTGTCCATTCAGTGTGAGTTTAGTTTACTATTGTCTAAATCATGCTTTCAAATGCTTATATGCTAGCTTACTGAACTCTCCTGATATTCACATCAGCAGAAAAATAAATGCTTCTGCTATTGTGGAAAATACTAATACAGCATCCCCTCTTATGACGAAAAGTATTTTCTATTCCAACAGCAACAGAGGAGGCTGTTAAGCAGCAGCTGCTAAAAATAACCACCTAAAAAAGCACGTCTCAATGAGCTGCACCCAACCCAAGAAAATTGTCTCAAGGGCTTTCAAATACTTGTTTTAATTTTTGGTAGAGCTTGGACTAATAGAAGAGTTTTGGAAAACTGGAAAAAGCAAGTGATTATAGCTCCATTTTAATGGGAGTGGGATATAGCATATTTCTTGTCACATTGTGTCCTACGGCAAATTGAATCCTTATCAGTAAATCCCCAGTTACTTTAAAAGGGGTGACTGGAGTGATCCAACCAAGAAAAGATGTGTCAGTTTGGCTCTGGAGAATAAATAGAGAATGGAGATGATTATATTTCTGTCTGTTAATTGAAATTGTTCAACACTGTTTATGGTAGATAGAGCCTGACAAGCTAATTGGACTTTTTTTTTTTAAGGAGATTACACACTTAGTTGCTAAAAGTAACAGTGCTGTTTTAAAACGCCTCACAGAAATTTGAGTGTATGATGTAGTACAAACAGCATTTTGATTAAAAGTCTGAAATGTAAAGTCAACAAAGAATGGAAGGCAGCTCTGTTTAGAGCCTTGGGGCCGCAGGCAAGAACAGCATCTTACAGTAAATGCTCAGCTTTGTGATTCAGCACCTTTGTACAGAACTCAGAGGAACGACACTAAATGATGCCATTTAAAATGTGACCACTGAAGGTAGTGCTTTCACTAACACTGCTAAAGCTAGAACTATTTTATTCACAGCTTTGAAGTGAGGACAGCATGTGCATATTCAGTAAGGAGATGTCACGTCCAACAAACTAGCAAATTTTAACCACCTGGAATCACACTCACCTTCAAATTAGAATAATACTACACTTCATTCATTATCTATGAGAAGATAATTGACTGAGGCTTCTTGACAAGAGAGTGACTGGAGGGACAACTGCAATACCTGTATACAGGCTTATTATGATGAACCACCTCTGTGTCCTACAAACTCAGTGAAATCCCAACTTTTGCAATATGACAAGCTGTGGGGCTGTGAATCTTGCAGGTCTGGACTCAAAGAATGAGTGGACAGTTCAAAAAAATCAGTGTCCTGATGCTCCTTTTCTCACAATACCTACAAAGCCCTTTAGGATTGGAATGTACCTCTCAAGAACACCCTTATGATCAGATATGATCCCCCCAAAAGACTTACCTGGTAATTAAAGCTGTGTAGTAGGAAGCATAGATCAAAACTTAGTAAGGTTGAGAAACATGGTAGAGCTGGGCTTCTGTGTGGTATGTAGAGGCCATAAACACTGATGTGCTAAGTAGAAAGTATGGGCAAGTGCTCTTCCACTGATCATTTATACGTATATGCAGACAAAGAAAGAGAGTTTAGGCCCTAGGGAGACTTTCTTTACATGAACTTTCAACTCTAGACATGCATATCTGACATGCCCTACAGGGGCAGAAAGAAAATCTTACCTGTCTTTGGGGATTTACCTACAGCAATTTTCTTCTCAGAATATGTACTGTTGGGAATCCAAATTTCAGGTTCCTCTCACACATCATGCAGGGGAGCCTTTGCGCTTAACTGCTGCAGTGCTCAACTCCCCTTATGAATCTCCTAAAAACACTTGGTTTGATGAGCAGATCCTTGTAAGTTTCATTCTGATGTGACCATGGAGATCAGGCATCATGTACTTATTAAAGCTGACACCTGAAGGTTTTTCTAAAAATAAGTTCCCATTGTGCAGAGGGGATTTCTCAATCACCTTAATGCTTTGTGGTATTTTGGGGTACAATGACATTCCAATGACTGGAAAGTTTCCAAAAGGATGTCTGGAAAATTGCAAAAAGGTCAGATGACTCATGAATTTACCATTCATTCAGGAGATTATCCTATCATGTTTTCTATCTAAGAGCTCAAGGAAACAGACGCCATGCAGACACTCAACCTTCAGGCTCTTTGTCTCATATTAGACCCATCCCTTGTACTTCAAATGTCCTCCTGGGATGTGAATCACTCACAGGACAAGCGGGAAGGATTATGTCTGACTTGCTGGTCCCATAGGGAGCTTCTGCTGCTGCCAACATTGTGGTCTGAGCACTTAGTAAACAGAAAAACTGAGTTTAATTGTCTTCTCAAGCTGATGGTGCCCTAATCACATCTCCCCATTGGACAGGGCTGTGAGATAAGAACATTCCCTATGGTAACTTCTAAAATGACGTTAGCATTAAGTAACAGATCCCTGTTTCACCAGATGAGAAGGAAGCTCTGGCTCCCTCAGTCAGTTTTGTAGTATGGAAAAGGGAATGCTAAACTCACATTGTTACTAAGATTGCATATTTCCTGCTAGTATTTAGAGGAAAATGAACATCAAACTGGAATTTCCCAACTCCATTTTCTCTCTTCATTGCCCTAACAAGTAAATAATACAACATTCCATTTCCCCCCCTTCCCCACCCACACTGCAGATGTAGATGTAGACCAGGAATCCCCTGAAAACACCTGTGAGTGAACTATTACGTCAGGGCCTGAACTGATGATTGGCCCAGGAGGCATAGATGCAAGCATTTCACCTGTGCTTCCCATGTGACCCTGGGTCCACTTCTCACTGAGCTCATTTAAGGGTTAGCCTCCAACAAGTGCATCTCTCCTGGATGAAGGTCACTTCCTGAGGAGGAATGTTCTACAGCTATGGATGCCATGACCATTTAGGTGATTCAAATATTTCCTACATATGATTATTGATATTCTTAATGATGTTTTGCTTGGTATTGTGAAAAACTTACCAGAAGCAATTTCATTGCTTCTAACGACTGATGCTATCCTCCAAACTGAGCTCCTTATGAGGATTTTGTAGGCAGAATATTTAGTCACTTGCTCGCTCTTCTGTGAGATTGCAATATGCTTCGTCCAGAATGGTACCACACAGAAACTGTGTCCTGGGCACCTCGAGTACCTGTAGAACTCATTAAAGGAGACAAAAGTAAGTTTAAGTACTGCTAGTACCTAGTCTAAAGCCAGCTGATCTTGTTTACTTCAGTTGTAATGTTCCTCATTCATGAGCAATGATATCAGATTGACACAGAGCAAAGTGTGCTTGATTCACCATCCAGACAGATGAGTATTTACATAGCTTAACTATGTTTACAGAACTCAGAAAACAACTGTTTTTCTTAGGTATGCAAAGAGCTGTGTAAGAAAAATAGAGTTATTTTAACATCAGTGTTGCCTGTTCTCTAGCTCCAGTCAGAAGGCTAAATCCATTTTACCTTGTTTGTATGGACAGTTATTTTATGATATAACTAAGTTACACTGTAAAGTTTGCCAAGAGCCATAGAAATGTATACCTGAAAGAGGTTTCCTGCATCATCAAGACCTCCCTGATCTGCCAGATGTATTTTAGTGTTGATTTTCTGGAACATTAACCACAGTATTCCAGATAAATTTTTTGCTTCCTTTATTAACGCTTTTCTGTCACTGCTTAAAACATTAAACTTAGTTTTTAACCTTAGAAGAAGCTAGTCCTCTATGCAACTAATATATTCAGATCTCTTCATGTTGCAAATCCTAATATGCCTAATCCTAACAGCATTATAGCAGAAATTCCTATTAATACCTTTTTCTCTGAGTTTCTTACTATTCTTTCCTTTCAATAATCATTTTTCTAAGCCTCACAGTTATTCTTCAGATACAAGGAGTTATTCTGCCCTTTCCTAGCGATCGCCCCCAACTTCATTAGCAAATTCTGGAGACAGATAGCCAAAGACATGAGGGAAATGAATATTTTCCTTAAACAATCTCAACAAACAGCTTGACTGAAGCACATACCCAAAGTTAGTTGAAGACAGCATAGGGTAAATAATGATCGTTTTAACGTTTTGTCACTTACCTGATTATGTTCAAGTTATGAGCTGGATGCGATCAGATTGGGTACAACTATATCTTGGAATTGTTAAATGAGCTATAGATAATTAATATCTCTCCATTAACAGTTTTATGTTAAAATCATGCATAGCTGAACAAATACAGAAGAGAAAATGGTTGCTCCTAATGTTCACACAGTTTAACAGGGAGCAAAACTGGATTTTTCCAAAAGTCTGGAAAAGGAGTGTCATAACTACTGCTTGATACAGTCATTCTTAACAGGCCAAGCCAATGATGAACTCATCCGCCTAAATATCAACTCACTGCTTGTGCTTTACCGGAAAGATGTTTTGGTGGGAGCTGAAGGAAACTGGGCAAATTTGAGTGGCCAAATTTTATTTTATCCGGTATTTTGAAGAGTGATGCAATGTGAGCAGGGAAGTTAACTTTTGCTCAAGGTATTGGTCTTTTCTCTCAAAAATGAAGTAATCTTCCTAACTTCTTGGTAAAATTTTATTTATCAATACATCAAGGAGATAGATTTAGTAGGGTTTCCAAGGACCTGATAAGCAAGGCAGCTGGCAATAGCTACACCCCTGTGTGTTTTCATGTTTTCTTAAGGTGTCTGGGTTTCCAGGGCCCAGAGGTCTGAAGCAGATCTGCCAGGCTTTGTTCAAGCACCCTTGCTGCACAGCTGTGTAACTGGAGAGTCCATGGCCCGTCCACAGCTGTTAACATCTTGGCTTCAAGGGAGGAATCAGAAAGATCTGTCACAGCAGTGCAGGCCTGTCAGCTTACAGGCAGCTTTGTTTTCAGTTGTAGTAGTTCTGCATAAGGTCCAATTTCTCAACAGTAGGCAGACTCATTAGGATAAGGAGAAGTGTGGTGACTCCATCAGCTCCCTCCTTGAACAACCATTCTGAAAGCCTGAACCTGCACGTGGCCTTCAAGTCAGGGAACCAAAAGCTGAGGGAGTCCAGCTGGCTCACCGCACAGGGCGTTTCAAACACCACAAGCATAGTTTCCAATAGGGAACTTTCCTGGAATTTCTGGTTGCAGATGGCTGTAAGGAAATCGAAGTCAAAAAACATGGGAAATTCCCAGTCTTACTCATGTTCTGAGTCAAAAAAAAAGCAGATCTCAAGGAAAAATGAAATAAAAATTACCCCAGAATACAGATGCATAGAAATGCGACCTGGGAATGAAAGATAAATGATGTTTCAGACTTCACATGAAGAACTGTTTGTCAGCTTTGACCAAGCTAACTCTGGAAATGCCATTACCTCATGGGCAGAAACCATGGTACTGGTAGACCACCTACTACTACTTAGAGTCCTAGCTCTCTTATTCTTGGTTTTGTGGTTCTGTAATATCAGTCCTGCTACCATTTCTGTCTTTCGTTCTTTAAGACGTTCAATGTAATAAAATTCACCGTCCATTACATGATTTTTTTTTCCTTCATTTCTTTTTCCCGTGCTTTCTGTGCACAGTGTGTTTCTTTAAATTTATTTCTCCAGTGATCTTTTGTTGAGGTCATGTATGAAACTGCTACTGTAAATAGTGTTTAAAATGTGCCTCTTTGTTTTGACTAAGCAAAAACTGATTTATTTTTTTTCCTGCTGTGATTTGAAACTGGCCTTCCAGATCTATTTTAAAAGAAACTTGGATTTCTGCACCTGTTCTTGTCACATACCTTCACTCTCATCTTAGAGAGAATAAAATCAAAAGGGATGCATGTATGGCCAAAACAAATATTGTGAAAACAACGTTAAGAACAGAGAGAGAAGAGCAGCCTTTTTCTTTCCTCTAGGTAGGCATGGAATGTTTCCATCCTCACTCAGCCTGAGATGCAAAGAAATGCAAAAAAAGAGATGCTGTAAATTTTTTCTCTGGTCCTGCAGCCAGAAAAAAAGAATCAGTAACTGGCTTAACAGTTCTAAAATATAGTGTGTTTACACTGGTAACTACATCACTTCAAATTTGAACTCTAAACAGTAATGATACAATAATAAACTTTAAAAACAAGACCTCTTAAATATGCTTTCTGAGTCTCTCTCTCTCTCAATGATTCCTTTAAAAATTTCAGACAAGAGACAGTAATTGAATTTCCAGACCTGTCTTTATTACTTGAGCTAGAAAGAGACATCCAGAGTGAAATGGTTTAACTTCTTGCCAGAATGGAATTGTAACTAATACAAGCTGGCCCTGCTTTTTGCTCCCCTTGGGGAAAAGGGCCCTCTCACATTTAAAAGGAATCTGATACAGTCTTCAGAAATGTATTAAGAGAAGTATTAGCATTAATTGTATCTTGATCTACAACAATTATCTGCAGGCCTATTCAGGATTAAATAGGAAACAGAATGAGGAGGAAGACTAAGAGTAAAATGAGTATTAATGACTCTTAAAAATGTGTGATTTTGTTTGATTGGTTTCTATTAACATGACATCTTTCTAAGCTAGGCCTTTTCCAAAACCACACTCAGCCCGTAATTCTGGTACTTCATGCTGTAAAAAACCTGTGGCTGTCTCAAAGTAGAAAAATCTGCCTTTTTCCATCATAGGCTTCCTAAGAACTGTGAATTCATTTTGGACAGAAGCACTTTCAGACAACACCAGCTATATTACAAAGAAAAATCTTGATTTGGATGCATGTTTCTTCAGCATTTTGAAAGTGAGAACACCTGGGGAATTTGAAGTGCATGTAGAGTCACTCTTTTCTATATGTAAAAAATAAATTACTTGCTTATATGACCAATTTGCAGTAAAATATGTGATTATTATAATGCACTGCTGAGTGTCTATAGGCTTTGTCCTATATTGAGAACAAAGCGTGTCTATGGTTGAGTTCATATTTCTAGCTCAGGAAGATTCTAGTAAATGAACTAAAGGGCAACACCCTCAGCAAGAATGGCTCTGACATGCTGAGGATTCTGCCAAATTGGACACTTGGAAGGAGTCAAAATCTGACAGTGAAGTGCTGTGTCAGTGGCTTCATGTGCAATGCTAACATGGGAATTTTCCCATTAATCTACCAATGGGTCTTACAAAAACTTGGGTCAACTGGTAATGGTACTCTTGGATCAGGCAACACCAGTTGAATATAAAACAATAACATCTCCAAGTTGAGATTATTGGTAAGCGTGGTGATGCAGCTAAATTAGCCAGAAGAAAGAGATCAAAGGATAATCTAGTTTTTTCTGAGATTTGTCTGTATTACCAATACAGATTAACATAGGGACAGAGAAGTAGAGGTGTTTTTTTTTTTCTTTTTAATTCTGATTATGCATGAGGATACGTCTTCATACTCAATGGTTCCAATTTTATGACTAAGTACTCTTTTAGATTATAGACAGGCAAAATCTGGATTACAAATCTGTTTTTAGCATAGTCTTTGTGCCTTCTTCTACTTCTGCACTTTGATTAAAAACACAACTTGTTATCCTGAAAAAACCTAAAGATATACTGTAATTGTGGCAGATATATGTGGTATAAATGCTGGAGAGAGGAAAAAAGGTTACTCCTCCAAGTTTCCAGCCTGCATCAATTTGCACAGCGTTTGACTTATGTGGGTAAACTTCAAATACGCTCAGTTATTCAACTTAAATGTAAACTTTGAGCCTCCTTAGAGTTGCCTAGAAAAACTTATCCTGGAAACTAATACTACACGATCCTTTATTTGAAGGTATTAATTGCACTGACCAATATCCAGGAGTATGACTTCTAATCTGCTCTGCTCCAAGTCAAGCGTGACTACGATTGAAGTGCTGCACTCGCAACAGCTTAGTATATGTTAAAAATACCTTCTGACTTCCTTCCTTTCCATCTTTCCATCCGTGGCCATGTACCCAATTACAGCGTTCTTAAATCCTGTCTGTATGTGTGCTAATTTTGCCAAAGGAATCAATAAGGAAGTCGCACTGTGTATCTACAGAAGCCGTAAAATGTAATTGCAGTTACGTGCTGACCCCTTGGATAAAGTATGAGGTCATATGAAACATGCTAACGGGATCAAAATGTAAAAAGAAAGTACTAATAGATGTGGCAGGCAGATTGTTTTTTTTTACCTTCTTGCCTCAAGATGGTAAAATGCCCAGAAAATGCATTTGCTTCTCTTTGGGATATGACAGAACTGTGCCTGAAAACCAGCTGTACTGAGAAACTATGCTGGGATGTGGCAGTCTTCATGTAATTTAGCAAACTTGAGCATAAATTTATAAGTAAGCTCCCTGGTGCCTTTACTAATGTTTTCACGTAGCTGGATTCGTAATCTGTCTATTATTTTCTAGCTGTGTCTGGTAAAAAGTCACATTGTATTAGGGGATAACTTAACCTAGGCATGAGGATGGTTTCATCTAGGTGCCACGCATGGAGACAAACTGCCTACTGACCCTAACGGTGTTGGGTTCAGATGTAAGTTTTGGTTTTAGTTGCCACAAAGGAGTTGTTCCAGAAGTCAAGTGAAGGAGTAATGGATTTACTTGTGACACAACAGATAATTGTACACTGTTGTCTGAAGAAACCAAAGCTATTATCCTCTCCAATACATTTATTTTTTCTGCCTTTGTGATGTCCTTGAACAGTAAGAAAAAGGAGAAGGCTGTTATCAGTTCAAAGTCTTACCTTTTTAATTCTGGGCCTGTGAGATGAAAATGCCTCAGTAGAAATAGGCTTGTTTTGCACACAGGCAGAAGGATGGTAGTTCCTCAGCTTCTACTCCCAAGTTTGTTCTGCAGTATGGGAAGATATTTTATTCAAGTTGCAGTGTTTTATTGCACACTTCCAGCTTGTGAAATTCAAATCCTCAGATTTTTGAGTCTGTAATAGAAAATTATAAGACTATAAAATATACATTTCCTGGTGAATTAAGAGTTATGTGGGGCACGACTTCTCTGGCTTTGGGACTAGCCTTGTTCAATCCACCACTATTATAAAGAAAGTCCTGGTCCTCCTCTTGCTCATAGTTCATTACTCCAAACCAGTCTGTATTTTACAGGATCAAGTGAACTTTTTGTACCCTTTCACTCTTCTTGCTAATTTTGGTCCTTTAACTCCTCTTCCTGAGGAGGTGTCTCGCTCCAATTTATAGGAGGGAGAAGAGGTTCTTTAATATATGTGTATACCTGACAGCAGGATTAAGACACAACAGGTCAAAAGTTAGCCCAACCAGTGTATCACAAATCCCAGTTGCTTAGGGATATGGGGAAGGGAAGACAGGCAGTAGAAAAAAGATAGAAAAGGGAGGTTCAGAAAAACCATCTTTCTCAGGTCTGTGTGATAGCCACCTAAAACTGAACCTCGGGAAGAAATGGCATTTAAAATTAAATACCTATTTATTTATAGAAAGGTTGACTGATTAAGCGGCTTAGAACTGCCAAGGTTCTTCCTTGTGTTGCTAAAATAACTTTAGGAAAAACTATTGTTATGTAATCTGTTTACTCTTATTTGTTCCCACTCTGCCTGGCCTGCCAAGAGAGCATTCCCTGACCTTTGTCTGTCAGTGCTGGCCCTCCAATTTTATCTCTATTTATGTATTTTGGAGACCTGCATTCCAAATATGAGTGCGGACTGGAATAGGAAGGAGCGTGAATGTAGGTGACAGAAGTGGCAGCAGAGGAATCTTTGTTGTTCTTGGCCCCAGCCACTTCCAGGCTGAACAATAGCTTGTTTTCTTCCTCCGTTTCACAACCAGCGACTCTCAGAGCAGGAATTTCATTATACTTCAGATGGGTGGAAAAGCTATAATCAAATGCCAGTGGCAGGTAGACAGGAAGTCTGCAATAGGCTTTTAAAGCACGAGAAGCAAGAAAAGACCTTGAAGTTTAAAGAAAAACAAAACTCATGCTTTTTAAGGAGCAGCACCTACTACAGCTCAATCAACCATCATCTGCCCATGGCTCTGCAGCCCTGCTGTACGCGGGGAGGAGAGTGAGAAGTCAGAAGGAGAGATTAGTTAAGACTGTCACAAAATGCCAGTATGAAATGCTTTGTGTTTTCAAACCACCATGCCAAATATTTGTTAAAATGGAAATCCTACATGAAATGGAGCGCCAGACTTGGCTCTCCTAATTGATTTACTTTAAGGTGCTACAAGCATATTTAACAGGTTGCAATTGACAGACCCGAATCAGAATAAGGCACTTTTAATGGAAATATACAAATTTAGCTTAAGTTATGTTCACAAGCTGCTGGTAGGATATTGCCTCATTTATTATAAATTTATTTGCATAAATACAACCGAACATCTTTTCAATAACATAGGAAGTAGTAAATGCCAGTAATGGAAAAAACAACAAAAATCACTTGGGAGCTCACTGGTGAAAGCAAATGTTTCTGCATGTGTTTATATCTAAGTACAGAGCCAAGTCCACACTTCATATTGCCTTCTATCAGCTGCCGCATAGCTAGCCCTCTAGAGAAGGAAGGTCTGCATCGTCTCCCTCAGCGCCTTATGAAGGAAAGCACTGAGCTATTGGCTCACCTGTGATATTTCTAAAAACTTACTAAAATATTAGAAGACTGAAAATGATCCTTGGTCTTCACTAGGCTCCAAGTTCTGTAGGCCGGTGCCTTTTCTTGTTCTGTTACTTTTCTGTTATGCAGCACTGTGGAGGCTTCTTCCATGCCTGGAGGTCTTTAAGTCTCTGCTGGGAGAAAATAATGCTCTTTTAGACATTCTGGGCTACAATCATTTTCAATGGCAATTTTTCTGCAACTTTACAAAAAAAAAAAAAGTGACATTTCAGTTGTGTTTAAAGGCTTGAAAACTAAGAAGAACCTCAGAGTTCTTGACACATAAGCTACTAGTTTCCAATCACTTATTGGAGAACATCTAAAGCTAATTTAATGCTTTAAATAGAAGGTAATTCCTGTGTCTTATTCCATATAGACCTCTTCATTCAGAACCTCATAATGCCAGGTCTGAAACTATGGATGTGATTTGTACTGTGTGCCCTAAAGTTGCAAAATAGATTGCAGCCTGGCCAGCTATCCACGTTGTGTGTAGGCAAATGGGTGAGAGCACCCTTACTGAAATGGGAGCCTGACTTTCTCATCTAATCCTTTGCAACTCTCTAGATACTTACATAAGTTACATCTTCCCTTCAAATATGAATTACTTCCTATAACTAGATATGAGATCCAGCCCTGTTTGTTGTGGACACATAGTCCTCCAGTGCTCAAGCTCAGTCCTCTGAGCTTGTTCATGTAAATAATGCCACCAAGCTCATCCCTGAGGATGAGAACATACAGCAGTAAATGTAGAGTCAGTGTAGTCTCACAGAGTATCTTCCCTCTTCTTTGTGTGTTAACTTGAAAACTCTTTTGAAAAACATGCTTTATACTTCTAGTCACAAAAATACTTAAAAATCTAAATTATCAGAATTGTAAATACAATTTAAAAAAGCAATCCTTGAAATATTTTATACCATTGAGGATCTCTGGAAATTTAAAAGAAATTTAAAAGAAGAAGGAAAAAAAAGCTCTTCAGTGCCATTTCTACTAATAGAGAGAGACATATTCAGTTGATATCTGAATCTTCCCTTGGGCTCAAAGTCTAAGGGGTTGTTTCCAACACGCTTTCCTGTCTGGTTGTTTGTTTTTATTACTCTTCAGGGATAAACCAATTTACTTTTAGTAACATTTACAGTTGTTTAGTCTGAGTTCTTGTGAAGTGATTCAGTTTTAAGGAAACTGACTAAAACCGATGCTTTTTTGTTGTTCTTTCTTTTTCCACAAAGCTTCCGAAAAGTCTTGTTGACCAGGAAATTTCTGAAGGGTTGGGTAAGGTTGTGAAGTCAACTGCCTAAAGAGGAAACTGCTGCTGGCAGTTCTGGGTAGGCTAAGCAATTACATTTTTGAGTAATCCTTGTTGATTTTGTTTTTGTTTTTTTTCTTAGCTTTTATGATAACCTTTCATGAGGCTTCGTGTGGTTGGTGTTGCTTCTGCAGGGGCAAAACATGGCTGGGTGATTTCTTTTTCTTTTTTTCTTAATCCTTTCTTCTTTTACAACCTAAAAGTAAATAATAAGGACTTGTGTATAAGCGTAGTGCTGCAGGAGTTCAGCAGTAAAAGTAGGGAAGTGTAGAGTGTTCATGCATATGGTTATCAGGAGTACATGTGATTTTAGTGGGTAGTGATGTGAATTTGGCTGGTGTTTTTCATTTTTCTCACATCCTTTTCCTTTCATGATGTTCCCTTGGGACAAAATTTCCTGGCAAATTTTCCTTGAAGTCCCTCACAACATTTCAGTTCAGACTGAAGATTATGCTTGGCACCAGCTCCAACACCAATAATTAATAATAGAGTGGACTGCTTTGTACACACCACTGTTTAGCACAAAGTCAGCCAGCCTCCAGTGTAATAGAAATCACAGATTATACTTCTGTCTACTATAATTTAAAATCAAAGGTTTGTGCCAGTGAAGACTTTTAAAATGCATGCATAACTGATTTTGTGGGTTTTTTTATTTTGTTTTTGTTTTTGCTAAAAAAAGAGCGTATTCCAATAGAATTTAAGGACTGATTTCTTTTTAAAAAAAAAAAAAAAAATTATTAGTGGTGTGATCTCAGTTAGTCAGTAAAATATAGGAAGAACAGATGCTTCAAATTTCTGTACCACCTGAAGCTGTTCTCCATAATGTGTGAGCTTCTGAATAAAGAAAAGAAGTCACAATACATGAAATTAGGTTTCATAACGGATATGCCCATCACTGTCATTTTTTTCAAGATCATTTTTACCTTGCAAAACAGGGAAAATGTGTAACTAAACCATGTGGCAGTGAAAATGTTAATAGACTAGAAAGCACTAGCACGAGGTAGAATTTCCATATGGAAAAGCTTTGTCACTTGTGGGGTCTTGCATCATTCACTGCTTTTTTTTTTTTTTTTTCCCCTGTGGAAAACAAAAAGAAGTAAAAATTATTGTTTTGAATAGGAAAAAGGGGTAAGGTTAATGCCTCAAATACATAGATAAGTAGATAGAATACACAGAATTAAGCTAGCTGATGAAACGTAGGTCTTGCAAGTGGGAAAATCCATCAGCCTGAATGCGAGTCCCAACAGTAGTGCTTTCTGCCTGAGTATGATTTATTTCTCAACGGAGCCTAGTTTCTCTTGAATTCTGTGCAAGACAGAAGTTAGACAATTCAGTAACTTGAACTGGTAAACTCGCATTCTGTATGTCAAAGACACAACTCATCACCATTGTGACAGCTGCTGGATAAGATCTTTCTCAGCCTGCAGCCCTCTAGGTCGGTATTTCAGGAAGCATTTCCAGGACATACTTTTGTTGAAACTTTTTCTCATTCTTTTACTGGAAAAGGTATGTGCTCTTTATTCCTCTGGGTTTATCTAAATGGTGATTAACATCTGAGGGGGGGGAAAAAGACTGTTTTGGTTTTTTTTTTTCATGCTGATGTTTCTGTCACTTTTTTGATTATTATAATCCTTTGAAACACAACTAAAAAATTTTTCCAAGAGCTTTGTCAAACATGCTCTCAACTCTCTAAGTCACCAGTAAGCGTTGCAGCAGACTCCCTCGTGCAGCTCCTTCTTCAAATAATTAAAACGAGGTTGTGTTTGCTGCCAAAATGTCAGAAACTGATCTCCTGGAGCCAGGCAGATTAGAATGAAGCCCTTCCCTGGGCTGCGTTGGAACACGGGGCATGTGGTGGTGATGGGTACTGGCAGTGAGTGGGGCCAAATGGAGTTTAAGGCAGCCATGGCTATGGGCCTGTAAGCAGATGGGTCCCTGTGCCCACAGAAAAGAATGAAGCTGTGGAAAGTGGTGAAGAAAAGGTCGTTTCCTCTGTGTACGCTGTTTCTTACTGCTCTACCAATGATTACAACTTCCATGGAAACCAACGGCAGTTCCCTGTGAGTTCAGAAGCAAGGAAGAGTGCAGAAAGGGAATACTTCAGGGGCTAGTTGTTATCTTCCTTTATTTAGCCCTCTTTGGAAAAGAAAAAGAAAAAAAAAAAAAGACCTTAGCATATTGTGCTTTGAGAACATCTTAATGGGTAAATGCAGAACAATACAGAGAGAATCTGCTGTGGGAGATAGGGGTCTTAAGGGTAGTAAAAAAATATTTCTTCCTGGCCCTCTGCTGAGCAGAAGGATTACAGGATTAATCAGTGCCTGCCAGCCTGGGAGGCCGCCTCCTCTCTGTTCCCCCATCTCCTTCACCAGTTTTCACCTTAAATGCAATTTCTGTTATATCCTCTTTCATGTAAGTAGTCATTTCTTTAAATTCTTCAACTTCTCCTATTTTATAAGCTGCACGTTATGCAGGAGACAGTCAAAACTGGTCTTTGTATCTGCGCATATTGGAAAGGGTTAACAATATGGAGTGCAGAAAGGCCATGGTTTTCCTGCGAGACATTAGATCTTTTATGACAACCATCATTTTTCCAAGGAAGAACTCAAAGGGTGGAGGGGAGTTAATGAAACTACAGTTTATCAGTCTATTGCTAATGATTTAATCTCACTGAGTAAATTTCACAAAGCAAGGAAAGCTACTATCGGGCTTTCTAGGTGCAATGTGGGGTGACTAAACATTTGGAAAAGATGAGACGCAATTTTGGCAGAGAGTAAAGGAGAAAACAAATTTCACCAGGCACTGGACGGCCTTTTCAATTTTTTGAGGTAGCTGGATGGAGGTGACTGGCAATGTGTTCTCAATCACAGGGGTTTTTTTGTCTTTTCTTTTTTTTCTTTCCTCTTATATGTATGTGCAAGGAGTTGCATAGGAAACTGCCACTATTTCAAAACTAAACATGTTGTCATTGCTTTTAAAGCTGTCTGCTGTATAAGCCATTGTCATAATCCACCCATATGTCAAAATCAGGGGTTGTGTTATATCTTCAGAGATACAGAGCTGCCAGAGTCTTTGCTTTGCCAAAGCAAATAAATGAAGGGAACCCCTGAGGGTAAGGGGTGAGCAGAACAGATGTGATAGCTTTACTTCACATTCCCTGCCTCCTACATAGGTGCCACGTAAGACGTATAGTTTGAATGTTGTTATACTTAGTCAATAGTAACTAACAGAGAAGTCTCTTCTAATATGTGGGCAGCTGAATTTAAGTCATATCAAGCCTAAGGCTGCTGTAAATTATTCAAGATGCTGAACTTAGGATAATTTATAAAGTTCCTTTTGAGCTGTGGCGTACACATCAAGTGTAGCATCACTAGTAAAGAGGTCTGCAAGTTTCATCCCTGTAATCTTGCTATTCTATCCTTTTCACCCCAATGAAGTGGGATTTTTTTTTTCTACTGCAAAACACAAAAGAAAATGAAATAGAGAAAGGAATAAATTGACAACCGGCTGATTTCCAGTTTATATGGATATAACTGAATACAGAATCTGCCCAGAATTTGGCTTTATTTAGAAACGTAGGCCCTTGTCCAGATCCCATTAAGACTGATGAAAAATGCACTTCATTGATTTCACTGACAGTGGATTCAGCCCATTAAGAAAAATGAGTTTGGTGTCAGGGTAGTAACAGTTCCTGTATAAACTGGAAAGGACGAAATTTTTTATAGAGCAGAAACACAGACTTTCACAACTTTAATACGAATTCCAAACAAACAAATCTGCTAAAATTAATTCAAAATGAAGCTAGTGTCTGTGCATGTTGATGTTTTTCTTACTGACTAACGCTGCTGGAAAAGCATAATGTGTCTCTTAGTTATCCATCAAGAGAAATATAAAAGTGTTCACAAAGACTGGGGTTATATTTCCAACGTATCAGTCACTGTAGCTGTACTAACTTGGAAGAGAAAACCACTAGCTGTGGTAGAATTCTAATAGATTAGTATTCCTATCCCACAGTCTAGGGAAGAGCATATAAAGAACTGTTATTTTCTTCTACTGACAGTAAGTGGCTTACATGAAGTTAATTCAAAATGACCATTTTGCTCCGGGGGAGGAATGGCTGCACATTTGTGAGTTACTGCACCAGAGGGGTTGAATTTGCCTTGCACTCACCGTTAGAGTCTTGCAGGATGTATCACAGTGTACAACTTCTGTGCTGGGAAATAGTTTCTCCTCAGATGGAACCAAAATTGAAGTCATTCATTGGTGTCCTACCGACTCATCCCACGTGTAGCATGAGATGCAGTTATCTCTTCATGCACATATACTGCATGCCTTAGCACAACATAATTTTTTGGTTGGGGCACTGTGCCTGTTCAGCCTTAGAACCGTATCTAATTAAAGACATGCTCCTTTCTTTGTGATCTGCTTCAGTCAATAATGTAAATGTAACTCTTGTGTCCCTGGAGATAAGATCAGATCTTCAGCCAATGAAGAACATGTCTAACGAATGGTTCCAGTTTGAATCAGCCCAGCAGAGAAATCCAAATCTCAGAATAGTCCATGCACATAAATGGAGATCTAAGCCAGATTTATGGAAATGTATCAAAAGTATATGTGTGAATATTACTGGCAAGGTAAGATTTGCAGGGACCTGAGTCTCTTTTCCCAATTAGTATGGACAGCCACAGATGACAAATCAAATGGAAAACGAGCATGTATACAGAATCCATTTAAATGTTAGAATACTATGAAATGTTAGAATGCTAGAAAATGTTCAAATTTTTTTCCTTTATTTTTCTTGCTTTCTTTTCCATTTTCCTTCATTTTCCCCTCTTTTTCTCCTTTTTTATTGCTTTTTTTTTTTTCCTTTTATTTTCCTTTACTGTCCAGCTTAGATTATTATTCAGGATTCAAATTTATCCTGAGATAGCAAAACCTAATCTCACTTCTAAGCTGAATTCACTGCTGAGATAGGTAAGTACTGCAATTCTGTCCCAGAGCAAAGTCAAACAGCTTGATTTTGTGTGGCCTGCTTCTGGGACAGAGTAAGGAAGCAGGATTTCAGAGCTAGGAATCATCTTCTACTAGAAATCAGCAACAAACAGAGCACAGAGCTGGCTGAATCTCCTTCCCTGTGGTCGTCAGTATCCAAACAGACCAAGGTACAGGCCAGCTTGGTTGTTTTGTCAACCAAGGCAGGTTATATTTGAATTGAATAATTAGTAAACATCAGTAGCAAGCAGTAGGGAAAAAAACACATTTTTAAAAGATCTTTTATATGTGGCCTAATTTCTAGCTAATCTAATAAAAGATTACGGCTACACTTCATTACACTTCTATGTCCACATTTGTTTATTTACCACTGCTTTAGTGACAAAACTGCTGCTCTGAACATGTGCTGTAAATAGCTGGCTGGCAACAAAACTGTTTGGAATGAAAGAAAATCACAGTGAAAAATCCTTTAAAATATTCTGCCAATGATATTCCATTATTAGAGCTCAAAATCCCGATCCGCAATGAAGTGAAAGGGATTTTTTTGAAATTGTGAATGAGAAAGGACAGTCCATGCTTCCAAACTAATCATCAGCACCCTTTTCTTGTTTGCTTTTTTTCAGGAAAGCTCCCTGGATCACTTCAGAGGTAATGGTATTGGGGTATAATTTTAACCTGATTAGTGCTGACTTAACTTTCTTATCATTGGCTTCTAGCGCACTATAATGCTGCTGTTTGTTCCTTCTCCCTTAGGCCATGTTCCTGACACCAGGTGTCCTTCAAAATCTATTCACCACTCAAATAGGAGAGGAGGTTTCTAGCTTGTGAGAGCCAGCTTGACTATCTGAAGGTGCTACTCATCTCCTTTATACCATTTGCTCAAAACTATCATTCTCCAGAGCTCCTTAATTCAAACCAAGCCTCCACTGATGAGCCCACCCAGGCAGTTTGGAACAATGTCCCCAATGCTGGCAAGGAGTGTGAGAGGCCTGATGTGTCCCACATGCTCCATGTTAGCATCCACACCTCCCTGTCAGTGGGGAGAAGGAAAACAGGCTGACAGGTTGTTCAGATTAGATTTGAATGGGTACAGAGAGTCTGGGCTGGAAACTCCTTAACAAGCGTTCAGTGAGGAAGATCGGTCTGACCACAGTGTTGAAACTAGAGCCTAAACAAGGACGGTTCGTGTAGTAGACAAGGTCCAAACAATCTGGTGTCTGATGGAGCAGGGCCTAATGTGAGAGGAGGAATAACGTGTGCCCGAGATGTGGAGATGCAGAAATAGCTGCATTAAAGTACATCTCCCTGTCCTCTTCGTACTCAGTCACAGGCATGTGTCTGCTTGTGACCCTTGTGGCAGACAGTGCTGTACTATGGGCTCCTGTGGTCTGAAGTTGTGTGGCTTCTTTCACACATGCATTCGACAATCTTCATCGAATATTTAATGACTGCATCAATGATTAATGGGCTGGTTCAGCCCGTTTCTGTGATTAATGGAGTGATGGGACCCAAGGACCCACCCCAGGAAAGGGGAAAAGAGGAAAGGGTGAAAGGGTAGGGAAATGGGCCTAAAAAACAAAACAGCGGCAACGATCTGAGGAGGAAAACTAATTTACTAAATATGATAGAAAAATGCAAGATGGCAAAATATAAAACAATATAACTGGAATTGAAGCTAATAAAGCAAATAAAATGAGAGAGGGAGTGTCCAAAAATCGAAGGCTTTGTTCTAATGCTGAAGGTGAGACAGCTAGGGAGCATACAAACTGCAGAGACAAGCAGAAAGGGAAAAGAGGGGATGTCTAGTGACATGGGAACAGTTTTATCTTTCCCTCTGAACGGAGAATGGGAATGCGAAGTCCTGTGGGGTATGTAGTTCTTCTTCTGAGACAGGTATACCAGAACTATCAACCATCCATGCAGCATTAACTCTCTAACTCCCAGTGCACTACGTGATGTTCTGATGTGGTATACCAATAACAAAAATCATAAAACCATGATAGACTAGAAGGTCTTAATATGAACAGTTGTTCTGTTATACTGTATACAGAATAACAAAATGGTGCTTTGACAGTGTATGTGTTTGGGGAGGCAAACCCTGATCCTATTTAGTTGGATTCTCAAAATAGAGTATTTCCACTGAGGTTTGTATTCAGAATGTCTGCAGGATCTGGGATGCTAGCTGCTGTGTTCCAGATAGGCACTAACATAAAATACAGATCTCTAATCGAACAAAGCACCTCAAATGACACTTACTGACATGAACTGCTCTAAAAAAGGAATGGCTCTGCTGGCTGGCCAAAGATGATAATCATACGTTACCAATGTAAAGTCAAAAATATAAGGATAATCAGATATAATCTGAAAAGGAGAAAGTACGTCTTCAACAATCAAGTTGTTTTCTGCCTAAAAAAAGTTCTTTCTAGCAACACTGATGTCAGATCCATTATCATGTACAAGCTTTTCCTAGCTCAAGACAAGAAGAGCAGTGTTTTAGAGAAGAAAATCACACCAGAATGCAGCAAAAGGTCAGTACATTCTTTAACACTGAGTGACCACAATTGCTAAAATCTGTCATCCTGTTTATAGTTAGCCATACAAATAGCAGTACAAGAGCTTTCACCACAGCTCCTTGAACTTTATGAGAGTTAATTTTACTGTGAGGTATATAATTTACAGTGCATATTTGGGATGTAATGTCTAAAACACTTGTTTCCATAACAAACTGTCACTGCAGGATGAAGGGATTTCTACAGAGATTTCTGGGTAAGATATTTTTAGAAGTATCCACTTTGGAAATTACTAATTGTTAGTAGAACAATGTAGAGTAATAAAATGTAGTGTGATAGCAGGGTACCAACTGTATAATTATTACTTTGAAGTTTGTTTTTCGAACTAAGATGACATGACCTTTCTCATGTTTTTAATTGTATTCAGATCTCTCAGAAGTACACTCAGTCTACAGGTTTAATGTAATAGTGATTGCTCCAACCCCTAATATTCTGCAACTTTCCATTTTCTTCAAAAATTTCTCTTTAAATAGTGTGTCGCATACCTGCATTGGTGCCTCAGTCAACTGCTCTTGCTGAATGTATTCAGGACTTCTACTGCTGGATAGATAACAGAGCCTCTACACATTCTAGTCTTAGCTTCACTACTTGTCCAGAGAATTGACCATCTCGTATCATCAGCTCTTTGAGTTTTCTGGGGAAAAAAAAAGGAAAAAAGAAGCAGATATTTAATTTCAGACTATGTTTAACAGCACCTTTGAAGACCTGAAGAAGGGAGGTCCTTTAATCAGTATGAATCCTACACGCTGGTGTTAAGTTTGAAAGCACAGACATTCACTTATGAACTGTTTATTATCATGTGTACCTTCTATGAATTCCTAAATCAGGATGATCAAACAGATCCTAAGTTATGATTGATTATGGCACAGAAGTAGAGAATACCAGTTTTTCAGACTAAGAATCAAACCATGTCCTTTATACTGGAATTCTGTTGAAACAGCTCTCTGAATGGAAACAAAAAATATTGATTTGCTTTAGGTAGCAGACACATGATGAATTTCGGGGCTCAAGTCCAGTTTGGAACTGAAGCCTCCGCAAGGCATCATTCCTTGTAAGACAGTGACAGTGTGCTAGAAGTGTCACAGAGACTGCAACTGAGCATCTTGTGGATTGTAAGAAATTTGCCCTGAGGGCCATTGGCACCATATGTTTAGCAGGTAGCTGACAGCTGTTTAGACTGAGTGCAAATCAAGAAGAATTTAAGTTTAGAGTAATATGGTAAAGCACATCAGGAGTGTGATTCAGGCAGTCTGTACACACTGTGGTTGGTGAAAAGCAAATTTGCTTCTCAGTTCTGTCCTTGGGAACATCTTCCCAACACAGTCAGCCAGGAGGAATCCTAAAACATACTTAAAACGCTTACTAACTGCAATTGCCTGGGCTTGCATGCTCAGGAATACACCGCCTCTTTTCTTTCTTTTGATACTATGTGCAGAGAAAATAAAGATGGATACTTAATCCTGGTAGCACACCGTATGCAGTAAGTGCCTGTAGAAAGTGTTTGTGTTGCAGAAAAAACATAACGGCGTTGAATGACATTTCCATAATACCTGTCTTCCTGTTCAAGATTCTTTTCAGTTCTTCCATTGCTTTGTGCACTCAGAGGTGCAGTACAGTTATTCACGAGGCATGCATTCATGCCTGCAGCATGTTGATAACGATGATTATTCATGCATTGACTCCTCACAAGTCATTTATGTCTACCACTTGTGCATGAACAAACACTGACTCTATGCACTTTAAAGCTGACAGACTAATCCTTCTCCCCACTGACTTGCATCTCAATTATTAAATGACAGCATAATCCATGAAAGAAATTGGCATAAAGTGTGTTCAGCCAATTAATTGCAGTTAAGCAGTTTTCTTGAAAAACGTGAGCGTGGATGCATACAAACAGGTATTTTTTTGTTTATTAAAACTTTTGCCAGACTGCCTCGCATGTCGGAGGCAGGCGCCTCGTGTGTGTTCACGTCTGGCGCAAGGAGCTGCTGAGCTTATTTATTCATTTGCTAGCTTTTTGTTCATAATGGCTTTCTTTGTCCCACAGCACTGTGGGTGCTACAAGGCATAAAGGGTTAAAGTCACTTCAGTGCCACTAGTGGAACATTCCAAGGCGAAGAGAGGTGTTTTTTTGACGGTTAATAAATTTCTCAGGCTGATGAAGCTGTATTTTAGGAACGTGCAGAATTTCCCGTAGCAATATAATTAGCACTAGTTCCTAGATTTATTTGCACAACTGGAACTATAAAATTAATCTCTTTGGAGATGTCTTATTGCACTGAAATCTCTCTAATTTTTTTTTACCCACTGGTACGAGTAATGAAAATCTTATTAGCTCCAGTGATTAAATTTTAATGTCTTAGGTGACAATACTACAAAACGCCGGAATCAACAGCTCCTCACATCTCCCAGTTTCAATTGTCCGTGTGACACATGGGCATTTGTATGCTAATTTACTTCTGCTTTAGTTGTTGCACGATCCTTCCATGATTACAAGGCACGTACTCTGTTCTTTCGTTGTTGGTTTTTTTCCCCTCATCATTGGGGTCACTGCTACAGTACACTCATTTTTATCAATAACTTATGTCACACACACAGTTAAACAGTGCTTTGCATGTGATCTGTCAGCAAAGCCACAGCTACCTTGGAAATTCAAGTAATAAAATGAATATGCCTGCAAGGAACATGTGCTTTGGGCATCTTGCATGACCCAACTTTCTAGATACAGCAGCAATAAGATGTGGCCACTTCCTGTAAAGTACAAGCATCAGTATGATTGTGTCTATTATAATCAATATATAGCACTGCTGTTCTGACAAGCTCTTTATCAAATACATAAAGCCTCACATACATCAGCCTTATTTTATTTACCAGCAATATCATGTTTCAAGGTACACGCAATTCTAATTGCTATTTCATTCAATTTTAAGAGTGCACGTACAGCTCTCCCAAAAGCTTCATTTTAGAGCACCAAAGCACGGGAGTTTGAATTTGCCAGCATTCAGATCCATCCTGTCAGAATTATCTGTTATGCCCAGTATCTGTAACACAGAGAAACAAGGGACTGGAACATGAAGGATAGATTACATCATCCTTCATCTGCTTGTTCATCTGTCTGTTATTTTGTTCAAGAGCTGGATTTGCGGCTTAAAGTGTCTTTTTCAAAATGGAATTAAAATCACCAGTATTGTCAGAATGAGAGAAATCATGTATCTTTCACAGTCCTGGGCCACATTGATACCAGATTCCTATTTACTAGATCTTATTAGGCCACAAAGATAAGCACTTATTTATGTAAAAGACATATACGTGTTTATATAGAAAGAAAGCAGAAGAAAGAGATTCCAGCATCCTTCAGAATTCTGTGACACTGGAGAAGTGACACTGAAATAAAAACAGTTGTAACTGAAAAGGTTGCTGTACACAAAGTCCTTCATAAAGTGATATTTTCTAATTGTGCAAACCAAAACAACTTTTGGGACCACTGAAACTAATGAAACCTGATTTACAATCCATATGGGTCTTGTGGCTGACTGGTTTTTTAAACGAATTAATCTGAAAGCTACAATATGTGTTCTTCTGTTGCTAGGAATTCAAAAACACATATTCAGTTTCCCCAAAAAAGCTTGAAAAATACTTGAATAAAATTTTGTCTGTTACTTGACATTTAAAGCTCTGTTTTTCAGTCGTGATTTCTCCTCTAGTAAAGCAGATACTTTATGAATTAGGCATGTTTGTATTTGTAGAGTTTACACTAGCTTTCTACCAGGAGATTTTATGATGTCTAGCAATCACTCTCATGCCAGCCTGCTTTCTTCCTCCTTATTTCCTTCAGTAGAGAATCTCTCAGCCATCTGTCTTTAGAAAACACTCAGGACTTAGTATCTAAATATGTTATATCAATTGGTCAAACAAAATCTTAAGTTTGCAACAAACTATTTGCAACACTTGTGCATAGGGAAGATGACTATACAAAACTCAGTATCTTGAAAAAGTAGCCTAAAAGAACGGAAAGGACAAAGAAATTCTTATACAGCAATAGCATTACTTTAGTATCTAGTAATTTAGTATTAGTAACTACATTACTGTAGTACTCAAATAACAGACTACTGGATTTCCAGATCTCCAAGTTCCACTACTGCAAAATAAAGGCTTCCTAATGTCCCTGGGCTGCTCAGTAGGGAAGTTACTGTTATATTTTACCTATGGTTTGGAACTGTTTTCTACAGATGAGGATAATGTCTAAGATCAGGAATGCCTGGGGATCATTCCTGAATCAGAGAAATGAGCACAGCCAAATGTTCCCAACAGCAGATAGAGCAGCAGGAGCACGCAGAGGAAAGATATCCAGGTCCACTCCTGTATTTTAATAATGCAGTAAATGCAGAGAGAGGGCTGGCATTGCCCTTATACATTCATTTGACAATAAAACTGTTATTTACTGGTTTCATTTATCTTTAATAAGATTTCTGCTGGCACTGCAGTGTAGCACCAGAATGAAACATGGGCTGTCCTTCAGAATCTTGCGAGTGAGAGTGCTGGCTTCTTCTGGCAGCTCTGAGTGAGGCGCAGAGTGGGCAGAACTGACACCTATTTCATTTAGGTGCATTTAAAAACAATGAGTTACTGAAATATTTCTTGCAGTATTTGCTATTACTTGTGAGGTGCAGGACACAAAGATACACATACATAGATAGTTTAACAAAGCATCCATATGTCCCACTTTTATTATCCACAGGTAGACATCAGCCACATACTCTTATTTTACGCGACTCCAGGGGTGGATGGTATTATTTTCTATTTTATGCTTTGTCCTGATGAGTTATCACTCACCCTTAGGTGTTTACCTATGGCTGCAGCGGGACACACTTGCAAACACCACACGGTTTGCAGAGAGCCCAACGGAGGCAGTTTTGTACTCTGTGTCCAGAATGAGATGCAGAGCAGGCAGGCTCCATGCTGCAAGAAGCTCAGTGCAGAGAGCCTGCCCTGCAGCAGTAGTGCTCGGAATGATTTGTTGCTCTGCTGCTGCCACTACTGCATACTGGAGATGCTTGTGCTTCCCTTCCACACTAACGCTTTCTTAATGCAAACCACTGTATGGGAACTGCTGAGTCACGGCCTGAACCTCTGATTGATCACCTGAGGCGAGCTATGAGCCAGCCAGAGGAGCACAGGTGAAGGCAATTCTCCTGTGCTGCCGGAAGGGGTGGAACCTGGCTGCACCCCCTCCTAGACCTATTTAAGAGCTGGCTACCAGTGGGGAAGGATGTCTTCTAGAGATCCCTCCTTCTGGTGTTTTGTGAGTGAGCCCAGGATAGGGGTAAGCTTTCCATTTATTCTCTTTTGTTACCATAGTCTGCTTTGCCTAACTCTCTTGTTTATTTTGTGTTTATAACATCCTAATGTTCTTTGATTATACAACCACATTCATTCTCATGTCTGAAGCAGATGTCTTTCTTATTTTTTACGCCCTATCTGCAGTAACATAATTGTAATGCAGAAAAATGGAAACAGTAATCAGTAGGCACCCAGTCCCAAACATACTTAATGTCAGTCATAGAGCAGCTGTAACACCTTGGTTTCTATTCCTGAGTTGAACTTCAGAAGGGCTTTAAAAAATGAGCTTCCTCTACCTTCTATTTTTGCTTGCAGAGTGTTGTGGGAAGCCTCTGGGTTTTGCTGTTTCAGGAAACAACTTGGCTTTGTTTAATTTTGTAAGTTCCTGTGTTTGAGCTTAAAAACTGTATCTTGAGAGTCCTGTGGCCTTCAGATGACCTGAGTATGACAGCATGCATGTATGTTGATGCACACACACGTACACATCTATGGCAATATAACTATACTTTATAGCAGCCGATTCAGAAAGCTCATGGAATTATCATCAGACTGTTATCTTAAGTCAGCAGTGTGTCCTTGCAGCCAGAAATGCCAACCATACCCTGGGGTGCATCAGACCCAGCACTGCCATCAGGCAAAGGATGAGATTATCCCTTCTGCTCTTTGGCCCTACCTCAAGCACTGCATGTAGGTTTGGTTGCTGCAACATAAGAAGGACTTAAAAATATTACAGAGCATCCAAAGGAGGACAACAAAGATGGTGAAGAGTCTGGAGAGCAAGGTGTATGAGGAATGGCTGAGGTCCCATTGGTTTGTTCTGCCCAGAGCATAGAGGGCTGAGAGCTCCAAGCTCTGCTCTCTGTGACAGCAGCAGGGCCTGAGGGAATGGCCTGGAGCTGCATCAAGGGATGATTGGGGGAGGTTAGGTAAAGGCTCTTTGGCAGAGAGCAGAGGGCATGGCCACAAGCTGCTGGAGTTCAAGGGGCATTTGGATACTGCTCTCAGACATGGGGTTTGGATTTTGGGTGGTATTTGTGGGTCCCTTCCTGCTCAGAATGTTCTGTGATTGTAGGACTCTATGGAAAAGTGAAGCTGAGGGAACCCAGCATGTGGGTCTTACCAAACCTACACACTGCTCAGTGCCTGGCATGGCACACGGATCAGGTCATTTGCCCACTTTTTTTCCATTTGCAAGGCTTGTGATTGTTTCCACTTTTTGTTCTTATACTCCAAAGTCAAGCGAGGCTTCAGAGAAGTATGGTGTGGCTCACAGGATATTACAGAAAGCATGTGTGGAGGTATTTATCAATCACTGCACGTGTTCAGAAAAACAGAACGTGTTCAGAAGAACAGAAAAAAACAGAAATGCTTTTGTAATGCTTTCAGGTTGTGCTGTTCTTTCATTATAGCACGGACAGGAGCTCTGGCAGTGCATACTGAGTGATGGAAAGCAAACTGGAAGACATAGGAAGTTTTATCTGGCTTGGTTGCTAAAAGGAATATGAGACAGATGGGAGACGATGCCTATGACTACAGCGTGAGGTGGACACTTGATGACCTAGGGCTACTTGACTGTGCAGCAGTCGCTGCCTGCTTGAAAATTTGGGCCAAAGGCCTGTCTGTAATATAAGCACAAAGCATAAGCACAGCTCCTGCTTCAGAGAACACAAAGTGAGCAAGGATGAACATGGGCAGACAGTGATAGGAAAAAAAGGGAATGGTTTTAAGCTAAAAGAGCGGAGATTCAGGTTACATTTTAGGAGGAAAGCTTTCACACAGAAGTGAGGCCCTGGCACAGCTGCCCACAGAAGCTGTGGATGCCCCATCCCTGGAGGCACTCAAGGCCAGGATGGACGTAACCCCAGGCAGCCTGAGCTGGTGGGGAGCAGCTTTGCCCACAGTAGGGGCTGGGACTGGGTGGGCTTTGAGGTCTCTTCCAACCCAAGCCGTTCTGTGATTCCGTGCCCCTCTGCATCATCACCGTCCCGCTACTGCCCATCCCGTGCAGCAGCAGAGCACGATCAGCCAGCGGCAATAGCGCACCAGCCCCTTCCCCTCCCTCCCGAGCCCGGCCGCGCAGTGCCCATGTGCGGACGGCGGGACATGCTCACTGCGAGGCCGCCGCGCAGTCGCTCCGCACATGCTCACTGGCCGCGGAGCACCGCCGGAGGTAGGGCTCGCTGGCCGGAGCCGCTCTTCCGCTCCGCGCCATGCCACGCCGCCGGCTCTCCGACTGCCGCCGGCTCTGAGCGCGGAGTACCGGCGGCGGCTCCGGCCCGGACGCGATCGTGCGTGGCGGTGAGCGCGGGGCTGCGGCCGCGTGGGCCCCGCCGGTGGAGGCTCCGCGGGTGGGGCGGCGCGGCGGCCCTGTCAGCACCTCGGCCGACGCCCGGCGGCGGCGGGGCCGGGCGGGTGGCCGGGGGTGGGGGCTGCCCGAGGCCGGGCCGAGCAGAGGGGGGCGTCGGGCTCGGTTGCGGACGGCGGAGCCCCTCCGTCGGTGCTCCGAGTGGCTTTGCGAGGGGATGGAAGTGACCCTCCGGAAGGTGAGGGAGAGGCGGCGTTACGGGTAACTGAATAAGTGGAAAGTGCAGCTGGTGCTGAGGGATCCGTGAGGTCTCCGGCCTGAGGAGGTGGCGTTAGAAGGAGCCAAGGAAAATAGCACACACACAGGGTGCCGAGTGGCTGCGGCCCTGGGCAGGTGGGCCCGCCCGAGTGGAACGCGGTGGGATAACGTTGAACCCTCTGCGTTGTGCTCGAGGCGCATTTACGCTTCCCGTTTAGTGCTGACTCTGCGTCTGGAGTCCTTGCAAAATAGTCGCTGATGTTTACATTTCCATCTGTGAGATCGAAAGCGTGGCCCTTTCTGATCTATTGAAACTGTTAGTTTTTTTACGTGTGCCTAGTGCTCTCAGTTCTCTGTCTTGGTAAATGACTGGTTGGTCACATTTGGCCATGTTTAATGCAATTAATACGTGGTATTTTTGGAGATGAATTCTCCTACCAGGTTTCTGAGGATTTTGAGTTGGGTACCCTTTGAAGGTCGTCTCGTTTATGCTTTAAATACACTGAAGCTATCTTGCACTTAAATCTGTTTCTGGCTGTGATTCTTTTAACTTTAGGAAACTATCTGATGCTCAGAGAATTACCTAAATTAGTTTAATATCAGATTCACATCTCAGCAGACTCTCTCCCATGACAGCTAAGATGAAATATAGAATCATAGAATGACCTGGGTTGAAAAGGACAATCATCTAGTTTCAATTCCCCTGCTATGTACAGGGTCATCAGTCACCGGACCAGGCTGCCCGGAGCCACATCCAGCCTGGCCTCGAATGCCTCTAGGGATGGGGCATCCACAACCTCCTTGGGCAACCTGTTCCAGAGTGTCACCCCTATATAGATAGATATTTTTAATGAAATACTTGCTTACCTTCTGTATTTGTGTTCTCATTTGCCCTATATAACCTTACTTACATAAACCTATTTATTTTCTTTTGCCGTAGACCAAACATTCCTCTGAACTCTAATCTTCAAGATGAAGTTCCTGCTAGCGGTTTTCTTCTTTGTCTCATTCTCTTTATGGGTGGAAGAAGTCTATTCCAAAGAGAAGTCTTCAAAGAAAGGAAAGGGAAAAAAGAAGCAATACCTCTGTCCATCGTATGTTCCATGTTTCCTTTATATTCTTGCTTTATCAGAATTGTGCTATATTTTAACGCTGAAAATGAAATGGCAGTTGACAAGGAAGATGGTGGTGTCTGTTGAGAGATTAGTTATGGGGAGTAGGAATGAGAGGATGAGGGGTTGACTGGTGACATCGCCGAGTTCTATCAATGAATTTGTTTCTTCTACAGCAGGTAATTTATTTTAATGAAAAGCCTAAGCAGTAGTAAACAGATGATTTGAAATGTCTGTGGGGGATTCCAACCCTGTGTCTTGCTATTTATGGGCAAATAAATTTATTCATTTCACACTAAAATGAATAAATTTATTCACTTTCAAATGCCTACTGTGTTTTATGTTGCTTGATAAGATGTATGGGAACTACTGGGTCATGGCCTGAAGCTCTGATTGATCACCTTAGGTGAGCCATGAGTCAGCCAGAGGAGCACAGGTGAAGGCAATTCACCTGTGCTGCATGGCTGCACCCCTCCTAGACGTATTCAAGAGCTGGCTACCAGTGGGGAAGGATCTCTTCTGGAGATTGCTTCTGCTGGTGTTTTGCGGGTGAGCCAAGGATAGGGGTAAGCCTACCATTTATTCTCTTTTGTTATCATAGTCTGCTTTGCCTAACTCTCTTGTTTATTTTGTGATTATAACATCCTAATATTCTTTGACTATACGTAAGATGATGCATGCATTTATTTTTAGGGGGCCTTTTTTTCCTCATTTTCGTGGCCAGTGTTGGTCATCTTTTTATTGGTGTGGTGTAAATGTGAAATGTAGGTGCAGCATTATGAGTTTCCAACGTGTGTAAAGAGTACTGAGCCTTAAGTACTAAAGTGACTCAGGCAAGTTTAAACACCTTTTAACTGTGACTGTGAAAGAAAACTAGAAGATGAAACTGGCTAGCTAGCAGTAACAGACATTGCAAGGAAAAGAAAAAAAAAATGGAATAATGATTATGAGGCAGTGTTTGAAGGGTACTTTTATAGTTCCCATTCTTTTTAAATGCTGATATTGACGTTGATCTGTAAAGGCAATTTTTTAGAAAATTTCTACATGTGTGCGTTCTTATTTTCTTATCAACCCTAAAGATGAGACGTGTCTTTGGATTTGAAAACATTACGATACAGGTCTGAAATGTGACACGACTCATTTGAAATGACCCACATCCCTTCTGTTTCCTTTGAATAGCTGAGTTCTGTGCAGAGCATTCTGCTTGAGTTAATGTAAGGACTTCTGGCAGTGGGAGAAATGTCATGGTTCCCCAGACAGGCATGAGCACTGAAGTCACTGGATAGTGAGTTGCACAGCTGGGAGCAGAATCCAGACCTGCTATGGTCTTGTGAAAGCAGCCAGCGCTTCTCTCCGCTCTTAACTTGATCTTAATTACAGTTCTGAAGCACAATATTTCCTGTTACTCTGTTCTTGATACCAGTTAGTTTGGAAATGTACAAACGTGGCATCATTTGTCACCACTAGTTGAGGTGAATAAATGCTCTAATTTTTTAGGCGGTGTTTTTACACTGTGATGGTGAAAGCTTTCTCTGATAATCCCAGCAGGCTCCTATGTTTGATTGATGTATCCACATGTAGAGTGCTGCTTGTTAGAATTAATTGCTGTAGTGAGTAACAAACAAGTTGTTGGTGTCTCACTTGGCTGAAGTTCACAGCTTGAGACACAGTCAGTTGTGGTAGTGGAACTGCAGGGTTGCTGGCTCTGTGACTGGCAGCAGAACCCTTAGGTGAGTGAGTGAACAGTCCAGGTGAGCTCTGTCCTCTCCTAACTCAGGCTGTTGATGACAAACTTTCAGCCACTGGCGTGTTCTAGTAACATTTCACAAAGCCTGTAGTTGGTGACAGTGTGAATTGTAAAAGAGATGGCTGATTCTTAATGCTTTTTTCCTATGGACAAAGAAAGGGAGAAGTCTCCTCAGAAACAAACCAAAATCTGATGCAGTAGTGGAGCGGGAATTCAGTGGTGAGACCGAAAATAGTCTCAGAGGAAATGGTTGGATAAAAAGTTCCCTAGTAAAGCACGTTGCATCATTTGTGTGATTGAGTGGTGCAAATTCCTAAGGAAATTTTAAGTTAAAATTTTAATCTGCCTTTAATTTATGTTGATTACTAGTGCAATACAATTTAAAGCTTTTCTTGTAAAAAAAAAAAAAAAAAAAAAAAAAAAAAATGCCTCTTGTCTATTTTCAACATGCAAAAAACTGGATTCTACCTCCTCAGGAAAATAAAAACCACTAGTAAATATATGAGAAACAAACTTTACAGTTATGAAATTCAACTATATATGCAGATAATTTTTCAAGGAAATATTTGTGTCTGGTCTGATAATACTGTTTGAGTTCTGTGGTTTGATGTTCAGAAATGGGTGTTGTTGGGGCTGGTTTAGGTTTTGGAGTTGAGCGTGGTTTGTATAAGAAATGAGCACACCTGAGCTTTTACTTTAACTCATATCCAGCACATGAGTCTGTAGCTGAATGTGCACCTCCGGCATGAAATTGACTATTAAAATAAGCTGAAAACAAGTTGATCAGAAATCCCATAAAAAGTTCATTGTTGTCTCATAAACAGATATTTTCTTTTAGGAAAATACTGTTTTGTATCTGAGAGCAAACACTCTTGTGATTTACAGTTCTGTGATTCTATGATAAATGCCATATTTCTCTGTACAGTGTGTGACAGTGGTTCAAAGAGCCATCTTATTTTTATTTCTTTCTGGAACTGTTGTTTTTTCCCAGCTTTTGCTTTAGAGAGGTTTCATGAATCACTTGTTTTTATTTTAATCTAGTGCTTCCTCAGACAGATGTAAGATACCGCATCAAAGTTTTGATCACTTTTTCTTACCTCAGGCTTTTCAAATGGAACAGAGAGTAATTATGCTTGTCTGATTCTCAGATGTTTGTTGATTAACTAACAAATTGATATGTTGGACCTAAAAGTTCACAACAGGGAGTTATTCACATAAATCTAGGAAGCTCGTTACTGCAGATGCATAGTGGAATATAATATGGAGCCTTGATGAAACAAAAGTCTAGCCTTTTCTCTCCATGGAAAACATTATTAAAAAAAAAGAAAGAAAGAAACAGGTCTAGCTCTTGAAGAAAATCCTTCAAGAATTCTGTAGATTAGGTTACAGAGCTTATTTTGAAATTCACTATACTGAATACAGCTGACTTGGTATTAGGCACAGGTGGATTCAGACACTCGATCTATTTCTTGGTCATAGGCTGTCCACCAGCTGTATTTCCTCTGTTATTTCCCATTTGGAGGCTACTCCACATTGCTGCATTTCTACAAGTTGTTGTTTGTCTACAGGGTCTCTGCAGAATGGAAAATACAAGCCGTGAAGTGGCATTGAAGGTGACAGTGAAAGAGTGTTCCAGCTTTAAAGTCTAGAAAAGGATAGGGAACGGGCAATTGTATTATGACTTTGTGAGAGTGTGCCACAAAGGTTAGGCACAAGTGTGAGTGCTCTACGTTTCTTGTTGATGTGAGTTAAGCCTATCTGAACACTTCAGGCAGTTTTGATCAGATAAACATGGGTATTTTGTTTGAATTGCCCCAGGCAGAGACGGCCTTTTGAATGTGACTTCCCTTCCAGTACTGGCATTATTTTGAAAATGTTGCCAGATGGCAGAGGAGGTTTAAGAAGCTGCTCCATTTTAGTCACGGTGAGGACTGATGTTGAGAATAAGATGTGCAGACAGACATGTTTGGGATGGAAGATGTGTTCAGAACAGATTTTGTCTAATGTTACCGCTTTCCCTTAGCGTAACTTCCTCATAATTCCTCATAATACCTGTTCCTGGTAAACATGTTGGACATGCAGCTGTGGCTTTTTCTAAGAGCACTGCTAAAGAACATTTTTTCCTTTCTTTTGTGTGTCATAATAAATTCTTTAGTTATGTTACAGCGTTGCAGCTGTTGCTGTTATCCCACGGTCCTTGGTAACCCAGGACGTCTCTCTCAAAGCCCCTTGCACAATCTCTACACAAATTAAATTATAAGCAGAGGGAAGTTTGGTTGCAGAAGGCATAGAGATATGTGTCCAAAAAGCAGTTAACAAAATCAGTTAGCACCGTGCTCACAGTCACAGCTATCCCTGTTAATTACGGTTTTAGTGTGACTCAGCTGTTCACCTGCACACTTTTAGTTGCTGATGGTCCCCCAGAGAGTCTAACAGTCAGAGTATTGCCTTGGTCTCTGAGTCTCATTCTTTCCCCTTGATCTCAAGACTATGTTTTTATGTAGCGCCCCTTCCCACCTATATGCATTTCCCTTCCCACCTATATGCATTTCCCTTCCCACCTATATGCATTTCCCTTCCCACCTATATGCATTTCCCTTCCCACCTATATGCATTTCCCTTCCCACCTATATGCATTTCCCTTCCCACCTATATGCATTTCCCTTCCCACCTATATGCATTTCCCCACACGAAGGTTTATATACACATAGGTTGATTGAATGCACGGTACCCGTAGAGACTTTCTACCCACAGAACAGGAATACAAATTGTGTTTTGGGCTGTATTCAGTAAAGCATATCCTTTACTTCAAAAGCTGTGAAATAGTCCTCAAAGCCGTCCAGATGGCACATGGTTTGTGCCATCAGCCAGGGTAGAAGCTTATAAAGGTCACAAATGCCAAGGTTCAATAAACAGCTCATTTAAAAACAAGCAAACAAGATGGTAGGACTGAGGGGGAAAAAAAGCTTTGTATGTGTTTAAAACATAGATTTGTATGAAAGACTACTCTGTACATTTCTCTTGGTTATCTGGCAGCTTCTGACAAGCTCTTTCCATCAATGCTGAAGTCAGTCAAAGTATTCTACCTTGGATCCTCTCCACTGTCCCATGAACATGGAATTTTGTTCTGACCAAGTGCTTGGGTCTACGTGGTCTCTCTGTCAGTAGCGTCTGATCATCCCTCCAATGGTGAAAAGTGGAATAATCTCTGTCACCATTCCCTCCCATCTTCTAGAAGACGCTAATGATAGTCTGCGAGCAGTTTAATTTGTAGATGTGATGGGAGAATTGATGCAGTTTGTGGGAGAAGATGGAATGGAGTTGAAAGAGCAGCCTGAATTTTTTTGTGGGGACAATTCCATTTCAGTCACTCTGAAAATAAAGGCATTGCAGAGCCCATTTCTGGTTCCTGTAAAAATTCTTCTGCCCTGTGGTAACTGCAGTTGGTCAGTGGTTTAATCATACTGTAGCATGTAGCCCTCATGGAAAGCCATGATCCCAGACAGACAGGGCCGCATTCCAGGAGGTCTGGGAATTTGTTATTCAGAATGGATAAGCGTGCTGGGGAGTAAAAGATAAGGTTGTATAAGCAAAACCGAAGTTCTCTTGTAAAACAGTAATTAACTGTGGTAGACTGAATCTCTTTCAGTAATCCTCCCTCCCTGGTGAGAAATTCTCACTCCATTCTGGCCATTATAGTGATGAGGCAATGCAATGGTGCAGAAAAGTTACAGGCTTGAGCCCTGTCCTTCATACAGAAAGAGCCTCCAGACTGAGAGCTCTCTGGTCTGCTCATGAAACTGCCCTATAACTAAGGGTGAGGAAAACCATAGGACTGCATTCCGTTCTCATTACCACCGTGTAGATCTCTGAAAGGCAGATTATCTCCAATATCTCTCCATTTGTGCTTTCTAACCAAGACGGTGCTCCTTTCAGGATGTGTGCATTGATCTTCTTGGTGTTCACACATCTAGAAAAAGAGATTGGGACGTGGGGACAGGTGTGGACAAACATCCGTAGTTCTGCTTGAACTTCTGGCTGCTGATAATGCTTCAGGGAGAAACAAGGCAGCTCAGAGTGCTGGGTAAAAGCTCCTCAACATGGAGTAGTGCTGAATGTAAACCCAAGCTAAATATAGGGGCTTCTGATAGGCAAGAACCAAAGAAGTGGCGCTAACTGAGCTATTCACAAGCCCAGCTACAGAAAGCTTGCTTACATGCCCATGTTGGGAGTTTGTGGTCTTTCCATAGCGGATCAAAAGGAACTATTTCAGACCATGATTCAGGGTGCCCCAGCAGGGTTGATGGTTTTGTTCACTGTACTGGATTACCTCCAGATTCAAGGACTGGAGTTGCACATCTGATCTTAAAAGCTTAGCTGTCAACTGCGTTTGTGAGCATCCGTGAACTGTTACTCCGAGATTTGTAGTTTTGATAAAATTCAAGTAGTTTGGCTTTGCATTGAAGGGATTGTAATTTTTCTCCCTTGTGGTGGAGAAGCCAGGCTGTACAGTTTGAAAACTTTACTGTTAAGCACGCTAGAGATCATAGAGATCATTCAGAGGAATTACACAGTGTTTATTTGGTTTGCATTAGCCTGTTTTTATGCTTTGTTACTACGCATAGGAATTCTAACACCCACAAAGCAGAACAGTGATAGTTTGTATCAGGGAAGTAGTATATTCGGTATATGGCCAGATGACAGATGGTTGTGTTTCCCAGAACTTGTTTTTATCATTTTCAGATATCTACTGCCACATTACATGACTAAAATGACAGTTTCCATCACATAAGTTAGATTAGCAGTATGAAATCTGTTGTTTCAGTGTTACATAGGAAATTTCTGTGGTAGATAACAGTGGTTGGAATATATATTTTTCTCTGTCAGACAGCAATCTATGCAAAGGCAAAGCTTGACATTAGCTTATCCAGATTATGAGCTCTAAGTAAATGCTGACAATGGAAAAATCATGCAGTTTGACTCTTTGGTCTGTGGTGCATTGTAAGATGGTTTGTGAATTGGCTTCCCTCTGACACGTGCTTATTTTTTTCCCTGATTGTGACGAGACAAGTAAAAACTGTATTTATTTCTCCTAAAGTGGTAATGGGACCTTAAGAACAGGGATCAGAGCAATATGTGAATGAAAACAATGACTGAGGTTCCCCTTCCCATTTGTGTAGAATAAATATTGGTGGCGTTCCTTTCTCCAGTCATCCTCACGGGGCTCTGCCTGCAATAGGGACTCCTTGTAAGTTCAGTGAGTTCTACAAGTAGATGTCATAATAACCCAACAGAGAGAGATGTAATGTCTTCTGACATATTTGCTTGGCACAAATGTAACAAAGTTATATAAATTTCAAACCAGGAGTATGATTCGTTTTTGCCATGCATATCTACTCGTCTGAACTTCTGGATGTTGATTAATGAATTATGAAGGTAATCATCTATTGTATCAATTTAAAATATTCATCATGTTCTTCAAAGGCAGCGAGAAAATATGTACAGCTGCAGTGGAAGGAAGAGGAGATGGGCACCTCGCTGTGTATCCCCTGCAGAACAGTATTTACAGTCATTCTTTTATTCATCAGTGATAGCAGAAGCAGACTGCAGAGAGGCCAGTCATAGCCCACAGAAGTTTCATGCTGACAGACTCAGAGTTTTCTTTCTGGATTTTAGAGATGTTGTTTGTAGAGTGAGAACTCTGTTTGCTTTCTTGTGTCCTGCAGAAAAAGAGAGGACATTTTGCGGGATTTTTTTTATTGTTGTTCAAAATTGTTGTTTAGGCAAAATTCTCAATAAGTCATTTCTAGCTTTCTATTGCTTTCTTTTAAATTCCCCTTTCAGCCATGGTGAGACTTCAGTTGCATTAGCCTTTGCTTGGTATTCACTACGTCTTGACTAGAACTGATAAATTACTTTGAAAAATGTTGCTACATTTCCTTATGTTTCTCAGCAGCTATGCACGCAAGCTTAGGTAAACATATTAAAAATGTGTTGTAACTGGTGGAAATTTAAGGGGAACCTTTGGCTTGTCAGGAGCTTTTCACTTGAAAATTCTAGGTTGGATAAGAAGAGATGGTAGGTAACATTTCATTTAGTGTGAGCGGTATTGTGTGGGAATCAGACTTTAGAAAATGGTAGTGTTGCTTCTTTGGGGAAGGAAGATTTCAGCTCAAATTCTTTCTTTCTAGTGTAGTCTACACCTTTGCAATGAATTCCAGAATGGCCAGTTGAGCAGGGGTGGCAGTGTTTTTAGCTGGGATCTCAGTGACTTGAATTGTCCTGGCCAGTTGCTCTGTGTGCCTAATCATCCTGCTGTGGCTAATGAAGTCATTCAGCTAATCTGTCGCACTGGAAGTGACATCGCATTTGAGTTTGCCAAAAGCTACACCTCTGTGTTATTGATTTACAGGTGAAATCCAGGTAAGTTTCATCAGCAAGGCTTGTTGAAGGAAATCCAGTCGTCTTGAAAATATTTGGTAGCAGGAATGCTGCTCAGTGAGCAGTTCAGTGACAGCATACTGTGAAAGATCACAGTGAAAGTATGGCTGAGCTCTGCAGAGCTTTTTTTCCAGTGGCTATTCTAGCCGCTTCATTCAAAGTCACCTTTAAAAAAGCAGTGATGACTGACTGTGGGCTTCTTTCTTTCCCTAACTCAAAGCAGCTGATGCTCTTGTGTCACTTGGTTCTTATATAAATGAGGAAAAAAAATGTGTGCACGTGACACTTAACTTCAAAACGGAAAGACTTGCAGCAAATGTGACCACGGTAGTCCTTACCAGACAGCAGTGCTGCCACCCTGTCTTCATCACATCACTGGCTTCTCTGTGCAGGAAGCAACCTTGGCCTAATTCGCAGTTGACCTCTGAGCAAACAACCTGAGCAGAACCCTGTATTAATATGCTTCTGCAGTGAGTTTCAGATCTTACAAAATTGCAGCTTTATTCCTCTTAATTGAAGAGACAAATAAACATGTCAGACTATCAGCTGTATTTAGCTTTCTTTTGCTGTTTGATGCTCGCTCGTTTTATTTCTCAAGCTTTTTTTTCTCATTTCCTCTTTGCGTTTTACAAGCATCTGTATTTAATTTATGTGTACATATTGTTCCACATGGTTCAGATCATCTTTATTTAATGACTATTGCCATCATTACTATTTAATGAACTTCTTTGAATTATACATTACAGAAATATAAAACAGATTGGGGTATAAGTCTGTCCTTTAGGTATTTGTTTTGGTTTGATATGTCACAAATACTGGGCATATATGATTTAGAAACAAACTCTATGACTTGCACTTTATAAATATAATGTCAGTAGGCACCTGATGTAGGTGTGTTAGGTGTTAAGATGTGTGACTTGCAAGGAAGCAAAGCCATGAATCTTTCTGCATCAGATAGAGTGTCTGAAGTGCTTGCCTACCTTTTTTCCAGTTACATTAATATTCTTTTCGATCTTCATGTTACAAAATTGAAAATAAAATTAACAATTAGCTTTATTTTGCCATGTTGTCCAGTTAGTGGCAGCTGCAAGGAAAGCATACAAAGCTGGTTCATGGTATTTCTCTCACAACCACTTCATTGGTAAAGGCCATCACTGAAGGCTGAGCAACAACTGTAAAGGGACAGAAATAAATCAGTTCTTTTACATACTTGATGATCCAAATTCAAGCCAAATATGAAAAGCCATAAACACAACTCAAGGAAAATTACTTGAAGGTAAATTTATCAATTATTTGAAGAGGTTAGAAACCCTGCTGTTATTTAATTGCTATTAAATTCTCAGAGGGTTATTGTACATACAGTAAGGACATACTAGTGGCATGTTTATGTGGCATGTTGGTTATTCTAATGACAGAGAGTCAGGAAAGTACTCAAAAAATGGTTGGAATGCTGATTACAAGAGTTCAAAACTTGAAATTGCTACTGAACATATTCTACAGACAGCATAAATATTCACCTACAGGGCATTAGCAGCCTGTTATTTGTGGGATGGGGTCTGGTGCATCTTACTTTTTATTCCACTCATTTTTGTGTCCCTCTTGTAGCTGCATTTACCCATCACAAGTCCTTTTTAATTTCAGTGATGGTTTTAATTTAACACCCAACACAATAACAGCAAGGTTATGAAGATATTTAAGATATTTTGCTCTGAAAAACAACCAGCGTGCAAAGCCTTGCTTTCCACAACAAAGCTTTGTCAGTGCTTGCCAGTTCTGCAATGTCTGAGCTCTGGTGGGGCTCGCTGGCACTGGCAGCTGAAAGCAGGCAGCTGCCAAAGCCTCTGTGTAGTTTGGCACCTAAGAAGTGCCTGTCAGTTTACTTGTGTTCCTAATCTGTCAGCCACTATAAATAGTTCAGGTGGCTGTTTTCTTCTGATGAAGTTATCACGTCCTTCAGGATACGTGTTCAGAGGTAAGGGAGCAGTTAGTGAAATTCTTACTTATTTACAATATATCTGATGTCCTTAAGTTTACAGTTAGTGTATTTTAGAGAGCTGTCGTGTTTGTTACAGCTTCTTGAAAAGTACTGAAACATCACAAAAAAAGCATGGAATGAAACTGCTTTGCTTGTGAGCTGGCAAAATTGAATATGAGTTAGTCTTAACCTCACAGTTGCTTCTGTTTTAGTGGTAATGAATGCACTTCTTTTTACAGCCAGCAATCAGCTGAAGACCTTGCAAGAGTACCTGCTAATTCTACCAGCAATATCTTGAATAGGCTATTGCTCAGCTATGATCCCAGGATAAGACCTAATTTCAAAGGTTTGTCAGATATTTCTGCCTTTTTATTTGATCCTTGTAATTTAACCTTTTTATGCACAGAAAGTTTATATAGAAATGATATTCACAACTGTATTTCTGAGATGAAGACTTTACTACAAGCTGTAACTGTAGGACATATTTACAGGTTTTTTTTAAGCTGAAATATATAGGGATTTCAAGATAATAATGCTGTCTGATGCTTTATTATTATTATTAAAATTTTCTAACAGACTTTTTCAGTTGAGTTAGATTTTTGTAAAATGCATTTTTAAATATGTCTTCATTGCTCCATTTTAATCAGGCTTTAGCAGTATCCTCGCTTTACAGTATTTTAAACCACTTACCTTCTCTATAGGGGTCCTTTAAGATAAAATTTTGAGAGACCAGCAGTTTCGTTGTTTGGAAATGATGCAAAATTCAGTTTGGAAGATGTGTTAATAATACTGCTTATGAGGTTTGAGATTTCAAATAGATGATGAGTTTATGCACGTGTGATTCTGGGATACGTTGTTGTAGGCAAGTGTTGTAGGAATGTTCCATGTAGGCAAATGTGATTTCCTTTCATATACAGAAAAGGCTGAAATACATATACTCTGCAAAACCTCTAGTAATCATACAGCTGCAAATTGTACTTTCCAGGAATTAGGTTATTTTCCTGATAGAAAAAAGACAGCAATTTTATTATATTACACACATTGCAGTTTATATAAATCGGTTCTTTGTACAGCTTAATTATATTTAGGTTAGGAGTTACTGTAATGTAGCAATAGCATGAGAACTTTGGAAATCTATAATCTTTATTGTGCTTTTGAAGAGACCAGTTTCAGATTTCAGATTCTATCTGAAGCTTTATAACTGCATTGAACTCAATTCTCAGCAGGTTACCTGCTTCTTTCTTATTCTCTGTGGAGTCGTATTTATTTGTTTTCAGTGCTGAATTTTGTCACAAAAAACAAATGTCCATCCTCTGTTCTGTCTGCTCCTCAGCACAGCAGGCTTGTAGCCACTGGTAGAGCATATTGCAGATTGATTTATATTTCTGATATCCCTGATGGCTCTCTGGTAAGAATTGAGTCTGAAGAAAAAGAGAGGGCATGTAATGTTAGCTTACAGAGAAGTGGGGAAAAAAGAACGATTTCTGACAAGTGACGTGCCTGTGTTAAAATGTTCCTCACACTTGACTGGCTTCCTTGGGCTGTAGTTCCTATTCAAATCTGGTCAGGATTCCTGGCTACCAGTGGTGCAGTGGGTTTGCAGTTTGAATTTACGTCTTATACATACATACTCTGGAATATTGTACGTAGGTAAGCAAACTATTAAATATGATGTTACTTTATAATATAGTTGTTCTCTCTGTCCAGATAGTCTTACACAACTCTTTTACTTCTGGAAATAGAAAGAATTCCACCAAGCTAAGCAGTGTGACAACAGATGCTTGTATCCAGTGTGTGCACTGACACTCTCAACATACAGGTGCTAAATAAAACTAGTGGACCATGATTCTCACAACCATCAGGCCACTACCCCCCACTTCATGATAGCCCTCTGTTAACACCAGATAGATGGCTGCCTATCCATTCCCGCAGGGTGACGGAGGGCAGATGTAGCAGCTGTCACACCAGCCCTTTTCAGCTACAGTAATCCTGGCTGTGGAAAAGAGACAAAAATCCAGTCCATCTTGATATCTTCACAGCTGCTGGCTTCTCAAAATTTTTCTTGCCAAATTGGTAATCATTGTAAAATGGAGCAGCCTTCTGCTTCTCTCCCTCTCGTGCGAGGTGGCTGTGAAAGCTGCATGGAACAGTTTTTATCCCCCTGTGTGTACACTGCTACATTTATACACTTGACTTGCACAAAGAAGTATCCTCTTACAGTGTAAGTAAATGTGTCATCATAAATCAGAAACAGTTATTTGGGATGATAGATCTTTGTTATATCTTTGGCAGTTGAATGTGTCCACTGCTAGTGATGTGAATTGCACTGCATGTAAAAATAATAGTGGATGGTGCGTTCCGTGATAGCAGAAAATCATGGAATTTGGAAATGACTCATTGATTTATGGTCAATGAAATGCTTTAAGTTTGTTGCTCTGGAATGAGAATTTTTTTTTTCTGTTTTCTTATGAAAATGATTCTCGTGGTTTCAGTGCAAGCAGATTATACTGTAGCTTTTGAAAACAAAATATATATTAATTTGAAAATACAAAGTTACAAAAAATATTTCACATTGTGATACCACTAAAAGGAAGGATAATGTACCTTTGCTGGGTTGTGCAAATGACTAGAAATCTTTTCTTTTTAAAGGAATTCCAGTCGATGTGGCGGTCAATATCTTCATTAACAGCTTTGGGTCAATTCAGGAGACAACTATGGTAAGACTGAAATGAACTGAATGCAGCACACAAGCAGATTTTCTTCCTCAATAAAAATTCAGGCTGAGGATTACGAAACGTAAACTGTAAATGATTGTTTTGACTGCAGAGGCTGAGAAGTAAGGTAATGGGACTAGCGTTGGACTGTGCCTTTTGCTGTAAGTCTGTGAATCTATTTAATTCTTTTTTTGGTCACAGGTTGTCATAACTTTTAGGATCTGTTGTGGGTGAAAGGTAGATGAGTGCAAAATGAACATACATGCAAAGATCTCAAGCATTTATGTTCTCTGTTCTGTGGATTTCTGAGGAGTAAGCAGTAGAAGGAGTAAAGCAGTAGACTATTGGTGACCTTACTGTTTATTTACTGTGTGAGAGGGGATAGACTGATGACTGAAGGTTTTTTTTTTTTTTTAAAAAGAAAAAAAAGTTTTCCAGTCCAAAGTATCTCAGCATGTCAGTAATGGCCTCGAATGATCCACTTTGCAATTTTGACTTGTTGTTGTTGTTGCTATTATTATACAAAAAACAGTCAATTTCAAAATAAAAAAAAATCATTCTAGAAAAGCACTGTCTGATATTTTGGGACTTGAAGATCTTTTTACAATGACTTTTCCAATAAATACTGTGAAGAATATTGGGGGAAAAACAAACAAACAAACCACGTTTCATTATTGAAGGTATTATGAGGCAGGCTAGGTTTTTCTGTTGTTTAAAAAACAAAGGAGAGTACAGTTTGTTTTGTCAGTATGTGAGAAGCCACAGCCAGGGCATATACTCAGGCTCTGGGGTCCCAAGGCACTCCCACACCATCCACTGAAGAAATGGGTGCAGTGCTCTGCTGTGTCCAGTGCATGGGGGCAGTTCCTCAGATCTGGTTGCTTGTCTACTCCTGTGGCTAAGGCAATATTCCTCGTCCCAGTGGCAGAGAAATAATAAACTATAATGCAGCTAATAAATAATAAAACACCTTTTGTTGCACATCCAAGCCAGTACCTGCTTAAAATTCAGAGCCAGCTCATGTGTTACCTTTAATGACATTTCAATGAGTTGCTCAAGGTTAAACAGATGCAATGGCTGAAGTAACTTTTGAGCAGCTTGGCCGTTTCATCCTTTCATTGCTAGGAGTGAATAAAGGATTTAGATTTGATTGGAAATGATAGTAAGTCAGCTAATGGTATTAGCAGGAAGTGATGTTAAAACAAAGAATGTAAGATGAAGATATTTTGAGATTTATTTCTTGAAAACAAAAAGAGGACTGCAGTTTAAAGGAGCAGGCAGGAAAAGCAGGAAAGTAGGAGTGAAATGAGTATCTAAAATGGCAGGTATATTAAGCCAGATGGCCCTTTCAAGTTTTTGAAATTTATTACATGCTTTAAAAAGTTACTTTTACAGAGGCTTTTTTTACAATTAGCCATATCCTAGTAGTAACAGAACATGAACGTAAGGCGTGTGCGTCTCTCCAAAAAATAAAGTATCCTCTCTACAGCAATGCATATAGGCCTGCCTGTGAATTCCTGTCCAGTCATTCACAGATTTTACTAGTATGTTGCATAAGGTAGTCATGCTCTCCTACATATTTTAGAGCTTCAGAAACCATCCTCATTTTATGCTTTTATTTAGATTTCTTTGTCCAGCCAATCGCTGTGATGCCTTGGTTCACAAGGGCTGAACTTCATATTTCCCTTCCTTATCTCATGTAATAATAATGTTTCTCCATCATCTGAGTTTGATGGGGAATCTCACACATCAAGGGAATGAATCATTCTGCAAAAGACTACATGCTTGGACAAGTTGCACAGTCTGTTTCAGCTGAAAACAAGAGGATCATAACATGGAAGCCAATATATCAAAGCAAAGATGGAGCAGGACACAGAGGTGGGTGCTGAGACAGGCGCATGATTCATTCTGAGTTAAAACAGGGAATAAAACTGTGGCTAGACTGAGAGCAAGGAAGGCATGCAGATACGTTAGTGGGACCAGAACTCTGCAAGCCTGTCCCCTGTGGGCACGAGGAGTTGTCTGGTAGCATCTCAGACTGCTTTATCAGTGTCAGTGAACTTCGACTGGCCAAGAACATGGGAAATAATTGTATGTCTTAATGTCAAATTCACTCTTTGGCTCCTTTGGTGAGAATCAATTACTTTTGCTTTCTATCCTTATTGTCCCAGAACTGTTTACATTCTTAGCTATGCAGTTTGCTCTTCACCAACAAAAGTAGAGTGGTTGACTGCCTGCTGAGGCAGGGTCTACTTTGCTTTAGGAGAGAAACGGTTTTGTTGTAAAAATGTGTTGACAGGTTAGAAGGAAGATTGGTGGAGACATAGCATTGACCCTATGCCCGTTCTATACAGTTCTAATCAAACTTGTGCAAAAAATGAAGGGCAAACGATTGCTCCATTTCTAGCAAAAGTAGAGTTCGTGTTGTACTGCTGAGTGCTAGAAAGAATTGCCTCATGTTCCCACATGTATCGAGCAACTGGAAAAAAAAGAACAAAAACTAGCAACTACAGAGCGAGTAAGAACTTTTACAGCTAAAACAGAGAAGGGCTCATACCAGAACTGCTACTTTCAAGTAAGCTCCCTTTACCTGAACTCCTGTAACTTGTTTTCTTCTGGCTTTGCAGAGTACTTGTCTGGGATCCCCATGGCAATTCTTCCAATTTTTCAGAGATTGCTTTAGAGTGCAGATTTATAGGGTAATATAGGGATTATGTTGCACTTCAAAACTGTTAAAGTCAGGGATTTCTAGAGGTAGATCCATTCTTTTATGAATATCCATAAGGCTATAATGTTTTAGCTGTACTAAGGATCTGACCTTCTGTCTACAATGACAATTCATTCTTAAGGTTTGTATTTGCAAACAAGAGAAAAGAAAGGTTTCTTTTCTCACTCAAAGTCCACCTCCTTCTTCTCCTTTAATTTCATCCCTTACAGAAAAGTCTTTTTAATGTTCATGCTCTTATTTCACTTTTCTTCTTTTAATCCTATGAATGCAATTCTCTACTTTGCTGATCTGTTAAAAGACTGCACTCTACAACTATTCTGTTTAAAGAGAGTGTTATTATGCTTGCTTTCTTTGTATCATTGTAGGTCATGTAGAAAAAGCCTTTCACGATCTACTGTGTGCTCCAGTTTTTAGAGAGAGAAGTATCGGCTATGCCTAGTTTCTGGCCTGAGGAGTTTTTCTGGCCACGTGCCCACTGTTTTTAGTAGGTTGCATTGGAAATATTTCCTAGAAGTCCTCCCCTTTCGGCTTCCCTTGAAAACAGCTTGCCTTCTGTTGGGGTTTCATGGGAAAACAAAGCCCTGTAGAACACTTCAGTGATTCTTTTTGCCTTCCCTGTTCTCATTGCCCTAATGGTAATGAATGACTTTTTTTTTTTTTTTTTTTTTTCCACCTAGTGTCTGGCTTTTAAATTGTTATTTGACTGCCTTTTACTTTAAAATATTGGCCATTCTGCAAGATTCAAAAAACATCTGTAAAATACATGGGAGGGAGACCATGTGACTCATCCAGACCACTTTTTCAAGCCTACATTGAACCTAATTGCAGTACAAGTACTGAATCTGAAAATTCATTACTCAATTTTGGAAAAAGTCTGTTCCCAGTCCTCTTAAATTCAATTTGTACCAGATCATAGCCCATACTTCTGTCATGTGCTGTAATAGTTTGTATTCTGCTGAATAAAACCTTTGTGCGTATTATTTTCTGTAGATATAGAAGTTAAGTCTCCTGACATCTCTTAATTAAACATTCTTCATACTGCCTTAAGTATGTAGTTGCCATCCTCCCCAGGTGAACGCTCTATGAGAAATTTCCAGTCATTTGTGTAGGTCTGAACCTACTTGTTTTAGGCTAATGGGAATTCTCTTCCACTGACTGAAATGGGAACAGAATCAACATCTTAAACTGCCACTAATCTAATAGTTTAGTTTATTTGACTTCCTTCCTTCTTCTATTACAAAGGAAGTGAAGTAGTGTCCACCTGATCTTACCACCAATTCCTATTTTGACAGTGGATTTTGATTTTCCGTGATTTAAACATCTCCTGAATGGGTAAACTGAAGGCAAGTGTTGGAGAATGCCTATCATTTGGTTATGGCTGTGAGAATACTTTTGATTTTGTTAAAACAAGGATAATGCACTTGTTCATGAGAAAATTGATTTTTATGTAATGCTTATAAGTCTGAACAATATGCAGGATTTGTATGGTTTAAAATAAATGCTTTCACTTGGACATGAAGTCCATATGGAATGGGAACTTCAGAAACAAACAAGTAAATTTTGAATTGTATCAATGTAATACATTCTGAGATGATGACCTGAATTCCCTCACGCTCTGAAGCTTTTCTATGGAAGCCTTCCCACTCTGTCACTTTGAATTGACTACTATTTTATGCTACTCCTTTACTTTGACGTAATAATAGAGGTCTTTGAAACAAATAAAAATCTGACTACATCTATTCTTTTTTTACTTCCAGAAACAGACTGCCAAAAAGTGACAGTTCTCTCAGAACTATGCATATTAATAGATGTTGCCTGAGATCTTTCTGTTTAATTTTGATGCTTTGGTTTTTGTTATAATGCAGTGGGGAAAAACATTACACAGTCTGTTGTAGTAAAGAAATACCTGGGCTGGATATGGGAAGGTAAGCACAGGGGATTAAGAAAGGGAAATCAGTAGGGTAAACTACTCTGCATGAGATCTTAATCAAGAATTAACATAAGTATCTCAACATGGCGCTTGCTTTGGGCTGTAAATATATAGCTTATAGCAAGTACTGCGGAAGAGAATTCACAATATATCAACAGAAAAATGCCTAAGAAGACGCTAGTTTGTACTCTACATTCTTAATTTTTTATGTTGAGTTCATTGACAAATCAAAAATATTTCATGAGCCATCACTCACAGATGTCTGCCTTTTTTTTATGTAATTGCAAAGCACTAGCAGGTATAATCTCAGGATGCTTTGTGCCTAATAAATAATTACTTAAAAAAAACCAACAAAGTAACCACGCTATAAAATACAGCAAGGAAGACTAGAGGTAGATTGACCTTAATTATAGAATCTGACTTTATTTTTGTCTTTTACTTTGTTTTAACAATACTTTTATTCCTTTCTCTGTATGTGATCTGCCTGGTTTACGTTTGCATAAAAAAGAAGCATTCGCTTAGATGTAAATCTGAAAAGCAGAAAGATGTAGATGCAAGACTGAAAAATCCTAACTGACATAGTAGGTCAGATTTTTCCTTTGGATGCACACAGCTTTCACTGAGGACAGCATGCATGTGGGTTTCGTTCTGCCCTGAGACATGTGCTATTCCAATTCCCAGTGGCAACATTTGCTTCTCATTGAGCATGGTTCTACTACTGTCCATCCTTGACGAAAAACTCCTCCTGAATTTGGAAGAAAGTTTCTTCTATGTAATGTCTTGATTTACTCTTAATTTTTGTGGCCTGTTCTGTGCCTGTTTTCACACAAGCTGCCTCAGGCCTTATGTTGTACAGTCATCAATTTTCCTACTGAAATAGCCCCAAATCACTATTAGAGGTCCCAAGGCTGTATTCTGTGTTTGCAGTTTAAAGTCTGCTGTCTTCCTGGTCTGTTTTCTGCTTTTATGGTGTGGCATATTGCCATCACTATGCCATTTAACGAACTGGAGAATGCTTTTATAAGGTGTTATATTGCCATCAGCATGCTACTTAACCAATTGTATAACAAACAGGAGTTTATACTTCCAGGATTTGCTGATAGAAGTGATGCTTTGTTAGCAGCTGCAGTAAATCAGCGTAGTTGAACTATGGCTTCCTCTGTGCTGCTGCCTACTTTTCTTTATGCCTGTGTAACATGGCTACTGTCAGAGGGGATGCAGAAAGAATCCTGGGAGGAAAATCTGTTCCTCTCCTTTAAAAAAAAGAAAAGGTTTTTTTTTTAATCTAGATCTGATATATATTCTACCTATTATTAGTAAATTGCATTAAAATTAGCGCGTACTAATGCTGCTTGAACGGTGATTCATGCCTACCTTTGTGATAGAAAAATCAAGGCATAAATTGCTTTTCTTGTGTGAGTCTGATACAATGGTATTCTTTCCCCATGATTGTCTTTTGTTTAGACTTTTGTCTGGTCTAATTCTTATGTATTCTTCCCATCAGGATTACAGAGTGAACATCTTCCTAAGACAGAAGTGGAATGACCCCAGACTCAAACTGCCCAACGACTGGAGGGGTTCAGACACTCTGACAGTGGACCCAACAATGTTTAAATGTCTTTGGAAACCAGACTTGTTCTTTGCGAATGAAAAAAATGCTAACTTCCATGATGTCACTCAAGAAAATATCCTTCTGTTTATATTTCGGGATGGAGATGTCCTAGTCAGCATGAGGTATTTTATTGATAAATTCATACTCTTTCTGACTTCGGTCAGTTCATGACTTGATGGGAGATAGATGTACTGTTAGACTTAATAATGTAGTTTTTGATTAAAATTTAAACATATATGGCAATTTTAAAACAACGCTGTCAAAAATGAAACGTGTGAAAATAAATCCGGAGATGTTGCAAAGCACGTAGGTTGATAGCACAGGAATTACTGAAATTTGACATTTTTGTATGTTAATATATCATGTTAAAGTAACATTAAGTAGGCTAGTGCTAGTAACAGCATTAAAACTTATACAGTTATCTAGATTTTTAGAAGCATAATGAAGTGAAAGAAGGTTGTGCTGTCATTCACCAAGACCTGGACAGGCTGGAGGGTTGGGTGGAGTAGAACCTTATGGGGTTCAAGAAGGGCAAATGCAGAGTGCTATACCTGGGGAGGAACAACCACATGCATCAGTGCAGGTTAGGGGCTGACCTGCTGGAAAGGAGCTCTGCAGAGAAAAACCTGAGTGTTCTAGTGGACAGCAGGTTGGCCACAAGCCAAGCCAGTATTGTGCCCTGGTGGCCAAGAAGGCCAATTGGAGTGCACTAAAAAGAGCTTGGCCAGCAGGTCAAAAGAAGGCGATTCTTCCTTTCTATTCAACGTTAATGAGGCTGCATCTGTTCAAGAAAGTTCCCCAGTTCAAGAAAGACGGGAAACTTCTAGAGAGAGTCCAGCAGAGGGCCACAAAGATGATTGAGGATGTGGACCATCCCCATTATGTTTTAGCAGAGGAGTTGGACCAGTGGATCTCGAGGTCCCTTCCAGCTCCTGTGATTCTGTGATATTTGGAGTAATTCCTTCAGCAAAGTAACATAATTCTCACCACCTGAATTTCTACGTTAACTAGTGCAAACAAGGATTATCTCCTACTGATTTAAAAAAAGGCTGAAATTTAAAAAGTGAATATGAATGTTTTGTAAAAGTACTAGGATGTGATCCTAGTTAAGATCTATGCTTTACTCAATGTAGATTTTTCAGAGGACCTCCTTAAATATTTAATTTCATTGCAATGAATGCATACTTCTTTGTGTTTTTGCTTTGTCTATAATAGTGATGGTATTCTATGCCATAAAAGCAATGATTTGTTGTAAACAGCCAAATTTTTTAATTAAAAGGAATATAATGAAGATTTACAGACTGTAGATGCAATGATTTGCAGAGATGAGGTTGACTTTCTAACAGTATTTTTTTTTTTTTTTTGCATAAACTGAAACGTACCACCAAAATGCAGGAAAAAGTTATTTCCCAAAAGCACTGTAACTTTACCATTAAGAGGGGACAACTTCTGAAATTATGAATACATGAGGTTTTTATTTGCAGAGCGGAAGTGTTTAGAAAGAAGATAGGAGAGTCTGTGTTTGCTTGTTTTTGCTCATTCTAAATCAGGATGAGAAAATTAAATCTCAAGACTTTTGCAGATGAAGGTCAGGAAAGGAATCATAGAATCAAATGAATTGGGCAGTGTAAGCATTTCATTTGGCTCATTCTGAAGGTCCTGTTCTGATTACAGCTGTTTATCTAGCAGTTTTTGAAGTCTGTAGAAATTAATATTTCAAAACAGAAAATCACTTTCAGCTACAAAAGCAATTTTGATTTTAAATATTAAAATTTAACAGTTGGAACTTCTTTCAGGTACGTATTTTTCCAGGTTGTAGCCATTTAGAACAGCTGGGCGAGTAGGAACTTTTGGTAGTTGATATTGATAGTTGAGGTGACGTCTCAGGAATCTTGAATGGCACATAAAGAGCAGATGGACATTGATTATTCACTTTCTTTTCCAGTAGAATAATCATAAGACCAGGGCAGATGAAAGGAGACCATTAGCGTGTGTGAAGGATAGTGTTCTCCTTGTTGCAGGATGCTTTGTATAAATAAAGTTTACATAAATTCGAGAAAGCAACAGGAAGCTTCTTGAAGGAAAAAAATTCTGTCGAGCTGTCTTAAGTAAAGGAAGCATCACTCACTTCTGGTTTAGGAAGGCACAACTTAAAGGAGGCTGCTGGAAATCTGGGAGAATGTCATTTCCTCATTGCTGTGGTCTAATATTCTTCTTCAGCAGTCTGCCACTGTCCACTGCTGGAGACAGATTTCTTTTCAGTGTGGACCTTTGGTTGAGTTGTTCTTAAAAATTATGTCTTTTGCCATGTACTAGTAATCCTCTAATTTGTGAAATTCTGTATGTTTAACACTGCATTATTAAACTACTAGAGGTACTTAAGTTTCTGATTAGATTCCCAAATTTTGAAGTGCTATTTACTATAATTTCTGTTATTTTTCTTCTACTGTTTTGGAAACTGAAAGTCAAATACCTAGGATTTTCCTTTTTCTTAGTGCAGTCTGCTCCTTACCCTATCTTTAAATTCTATTTCTGTATTTTTAGATTGTCTATTACTCTGTCATGCCCTTTGGACTTGACCTTATTTCCTATGGATACACAGCGCTGCAAGATGCAATTGGAAAGCTGTATGTAAATTCATCTTTGCCTAAAAACACATTTTGTGATGAATCTTGAAATGAATATTCACTGATTCCCACCAACATAAATTTCCCCATGAAAAACATTTCTTATGGTTGTGTCACTATGTACTTTGATTCAAGCTTTTGCTGTTAAGCACAGTGACAACTGCTTAGTATTACAAAAACAATTGCTATAAGCTTAGTAAAACAGGAATACGTATCATTTGGAAAAAAAGAATCCACAGTTTCCCCCGGTGGTTTTAACTTCCACAACCTGTGCTTTTTTGTACATGATCAGGGTCCATTTTATCCCCTTGTGTTGATGACGCACCGTGTCATTTGTAACTCCTGAAGTACTGGAAGAAAAGAAAATTACTTGATGCCAATATTTGAGAGCTTTTAGTATGCAACCTTTTCAAAATGTTTTCATGATTTGTTGTGGATGTGGGCAGGCATATCTCCCCTACTAGTCCTTTTTTGGTAACCAGGTTATTTGATCTCACAAAGGGGCAGACAGGTCTCATCTGTGAAGGCTTTCATGCCATGTTGGAAGTTGCAGCCAAAGTGCTTCTGAAACCCATCTTCTTCCCTGCTCCCCAAGTACAAGGGCATCTATTCCAAAAGTCCTGTAGTTCCATCCTTGTTGATCCTACTTTCCTGGCCTTTTGTTTCAACTAAGGATGAGTGTGATGCGGGGAAGGAAGGGTGCTTCCTCCAACCTGTTCCTGCTACAATACAGAAGCTTTATTCTGTTGTTACTGCCCCAGATCTGCTGAGGAAGCTGAGATTAAGGAAGGAAAGACAGAAGCAAGGAAACAGCAAGGTTAAACAAAGCTGAACAGGACAGCCTGGTGATGGCCAGGTAGTAATAATGATCAAAGCTATACAATTTAGTTTTTGATTGACAGCATTTACCCTTATAATTCTAATAAGACCATAGTGTTAGAGTTTTAGTGTATGCCCACTGTGCATATATTAGCTGAATTAAACTTGTATGGTAAACCCAAACAAATTGGTGGTTAATGTGAAAGTAATGGAAGTTGGCTCAAACTTTTTCAGTCTGGGTATCTGTACAACTATGAAAAAGTACAATTTTTCAAGGGAGAACTACTCATAAAAAGTTGCCAGTAACTTAATCTGATCAACCTTACGGTCTCTCTCCATGCTAAGTTGATGTATGTAGATTAGGGTGCAGAAATGCATTTTCTGCTCCTTTGGAAAGATAGTGTGAACTGAACTTTCTTCTACCTTTTTATTCCTTTGACTCCTATGGCTCCCAGTCTGTCCCCTCCAGTTCCCACAGTGAGCTTGCTTTCTCTGTTATCCATTGGTGGCTTTATTTCAATATGTTCAGTTCAAATTTTTGTCTTTCTGGTTGTTAGATTTCCAAGATGAAGCAGCCAGTTTTTATTAAACAGTTCCTTGTGTGTATGGTTATGATCACTAGTTCAGCACATTCCCAGTGCACAAGATTTTCAGTGCCCATTAATTATATTGTAAAAGATCTCGGCGGCTTTATGATTTGATAAATGTTGTAAAGAGGAGAAAATGATTTTATGAATTGATCTTTAAGGCAACTCATTTTTTGATATTATCTTTTAGCTTGGAGCTTTGAGATGTGATTTTTATTAGGTTGTTGTTGACCTTAAAGAAGTTGGCTAATGAACGATTTAACTTTCTGAATGGCATCTATTTTTCAACAATAAAAACAGTTTATCTAAATCCTCCAAAACAAAAATGGTTCTTTAAACGTTTCTGAGGCTTAGAATTACAAAATGCTTCCTACCAGCTCAATCTTTTTATATATTTCCCCAGCTTTTTTCCCATATAAAGCACATTATCTTTGAGCAATCTGGTCTAGAGGGAGGTATCCCTGTCTACGGCAGAGGGGTTGGAACTGGATGATCTGAAAGGTCCCTTCCAACCCAAACCATTCTGTGATTCTCTGATCTCTGTGTGAAGTTAATTCTTAATAAACAGAAAGTAACAGAAAAACAGCATGTAAAATCATGATTCTAAGTGTGTATTTATTTGATACTGTGTTATGCTTGTGTTATGCTAGTGCTGTTGTATAAATCATGTTTTAGATGTATGTTGGGGTCTCTCCATATTCAGGAGATTATGATGGTGCTGAGGTACTGACTTGATTTCAATAGGACTACATATCTACTTGAATTTCTTGTCATGTGTTTCCTAAAGCACGGTGATTTCATAAATCAGGACTTTTAATCTGAACAACTAAGTAGAAAGGTTGTTTTACACAAAAGCCAAGTAATTAGGTAATCAGGAAATTAGTAGGTGCAGCGTTAATTTCTGTTGCAGTTACTTGGACTTGTGAGTGTAGCTGAAATTCAGTATGTTTTTCATGCCTTAGTGAAGTGGAGTATGAATGATTATGTGAACTTTAAAGCTGTGGAATCTAGAGTGCTGCTTTATTTGTTTGGATAGTGATTTCTGTAACAAACACCTCTTAATCGTTGTAATATTGCTAATAATATAATGTCCTACCTGGCAGATCTTAATATAGAACTACATAAAAATTCAGTTGTGGATTATCTCATTTTTTTTCCTAATTCTTTAAATAGGAAATACAAAAAAAAAAAAAAACAACTACATACACGGTAGATTTTATTGCTGAATTTACTTTGCTTAAGATGGGACATTAAATAATAGTAATAATTTTCTTCTTGTAGTTGGTTACACAACTGATGACTTACGCTTTATCTGGCAATCTGGAGATCCTGTACAGTTAGAGAAAATTGCTCTGCCTCAGTTTGATATTAAAAAGGAGGATATTGAATATGGTAACTGTACCAAGTACTACAAAGGCACAGGTAGGTGATAGAAGTGCTTTTCATGGTAAAAACTGTAAGCTTCCTTCTGTTATTGTTTATGGATAATGATTTATATTCCAGTACACATCTTACATTTTTATGGGAGGAAATGGGTTACTTTTAGCTAACATACATACATAGTACATACATACAAAGTACATGCATACATAGTACTGCAAACTAATTCAAATACATAAAGTCTAGATTGAAAATTAAATGGAATTGAATGTTTTTCTTGATTTGGCTTACATGTCTCCTGATCTTGCCATTGCCATTTTGTTTCTATAGCCTGGGTAATTTTCTATTCTTGTAAGCACTTTTCTGATGGGCAGTTCATGTAGAATTGTGCTACCTGCAGCAAAGTAGGGTAATTTGGGTTTTCTTGTTAAACGTTTGTTCCAAAAATTGATAGCATTAGAGTGTAACTTTAAATGTTTCTTCCTGCAGGTTCTTCTTTCCTGTAAGTTTTCTTGAAATGTGTCACTGTAGAAAGCTGTTTGCAGTCCTCAGCTCTGTATGATTCAGTCCTGAGATTGTATTTGAGTGTGGACAAAAAATTTCTGCAGAGCTTTCTGGCTTCTAATGATTTATCATTTCTACTTTGATTAATTAATTTCTGCCTATAATTTTATCCAAACTATTCACATTCCATGGCAACCCCAAGACTTCTCATAACAACTGAAATCAGCAGTGTGTGTTTTGGTCAGTGCTATTGCATCATATGCACAAATCTTCCATTAAAATGAAGATGGCTGTGGCACTGAAGCTTTTCTGCAAAGATCCTTTTCTAGTTTCTTGCTGACCATTCAGCTGCAATTGAGAGTCTGTTACTTGCAGTTGTTTCTGAGCTAGATCCCAAGTGTGAAGAGATCTCAGGTAACCTTTATGTAGCTTGGAGTTAAGGAATTTAGTTTGAAAGAGATAATTAAAATTGAATGTTATTTTTTTATCTGCAAAATGAATGAGTTCTTAGCTTACTAAGTACATAATTCCATATCTCAGATTATTTACATTTGAAAGTAGTGTGAAATTACATCTCCTCAGAACAATGCTGTATTGATGAAAGCACAACCAGCCTTGGTATTTAAATCCAAATTTGGAAATGATAAGAGGTTTCTTAGCAGTGAGAAAATTATTTTATTCTTAAATAAGTAATGAGTTTACTGAAAAATTAGGCTATGAAGTCGTGGAAAATTAAATAGATTGATTTTGCAGTTCCCAAGTAAAATTCATAAACATAGGAAAATTGGATGTAATACAAAGAGACTAACATTTCATTCAAGGGCAGAAAGGAACACTTACTCCAAATTGCTATCTTGTAATTGTGTTGTCAAAGTTAGCATAATGATGTTATGTTTTGTCATAAATCTAAGGTTAAACATCTAAAAAATTGATATTTGTGCATCTTAGTTATTTTTAGGATTTCTGGAATCTTAAAGATAAATCTAAGAATTAATCATTACATGCTTTACAATGAAACTGGAAAGAAAGCCAGCGTTGCTCTTTGAAGTTCCAACACCTTGTGACCACAGGTAAAAATGGCACTTTGCAAAGTGCTCAGCAAGATGGTCACATTATTGTGGGCACATGATTTGACCATTAATGAAAAGATCATTAGAAGAACCATCAGACTCAGTGGAATTGCAACATTAAATTTAAGAAAGTTCTCGTAATTCTTTTATTGCTAATCCTTTCTGTTTAAAAATGAAAATCATCCATGTTAAGTCTATAATAAAGACCGGAGTTAATGCATCGTTAATGTGAATTGAGTAGGTAAGTATGATGAAGTATTTTAAAGGCTGCTTTCAGGAATCAAGAGCTGTGTGATTTACCTTTAATTCTTATATTGAAGGAATTTCACAGTGCAGATATGCACATAATTAAAATTAATTCTATTAAGGATTTTATAAGAAAAACAAAAGGCAATGTTGCAAGTACAAGCAAGTTTTCTAAGGTATGGCCTATGCAGGAGATCGTTGCCAATTGCAGAGAACTTATTCTTTTGGCCATTTACATCAACTGATGTTTTATCATGCCTGTCTAAGTAGAGAGTCAATAAATTTGGAACGTCTATAACAATAATCTGAGCATTTAAGTTGCAAATTGCCTATTTCTTATTTACCAAAATGTGTGACAGATCCAACAAGTTCTTCAGCAACTGAACAGTGAGAGCAGCAGATAATCTGTGTGATGGAAATGCCGCACAGAACGCATTTCTGGCAGAAAGCAAATAAGAAATGATGTTTGCAGTCTCCCTTGTTTGAATGTAAAATCTAAAATTCCTAGAAATTAGTCAGAAGTTATACAACTAGAAAATATTGGCAAAGATAGAAGACTGCAAAATACCATTTAAGGTCTTCTACACAGCAAAGGAGTATTCTCGCTTTTTGTTGTTGTTGTTTTCATTACTATAGGCTCACCAATATTTTGAAATGACTTGCTGTTCTAGGATAGTTGTTTTAAAAAATACACAGGATAAGTAGATAAATTTTTCAAAGATTCTACATTTGAAATTAGATGTACACCAATTCTTTTTTTACAGATGGACGCTGACTTGAGTTTTGATATTGTTCTAATGTAATTTAGGAATGCCTTCTCTTCATTACAGAATAGTTTCTGATGTATTCTTCTGTTATCTCCACCAAAATCCTAGTATCTGCTGCTTTATTTTTTGTTGAATTCATCTTGTTGAACATTTTCTGACGTGTTTGTATGTTTTAAAAGCTTTGCTGCAAAAAATTCAGCATGTTTCAATTTTAGGAGTTATCTATATCAGCTTTCAGTATTGGGGGCATCTCTGCTTTGGGTCACTTTCAGATCACCTCTTTCCATTCTAACCTTTCTAAATAAATATGTTTTTATTCCATCTTATTTGCGAATTAATGCTAAGTAGAATTTTCATATGAGTTTAAGCTCACACTAGCTTAAGCTGCTATGACTGCCAGATCCCATTAGTTGTAAATGGCCTGCATGTTGAAGCCCGATTCAAGATAAGGCTTGTGTCAGCTGCTGGTTATTGACGCTTTGTGAAAAGGGCAGAGGGTGCTTATAGATCACAAAGAGAACCACAGGTTACATTGATTTGTGTTTTGAACATATTTCAAATTAAATTATTTGCCTTCTGAAAGAAATTCGAACCGATGAACCTGTGTTCTTAAGCAGAAAAACGAGTAGAAGATAGTAATCTCAAGAGGTTGACCTGCAAAGCACATTAAACTTTAATATGCATTTATTTCTTTAAAGGTTATTACACTTGTGTAGAAGTAATCTTCACTTTACGAAGACAAGTTGGATTTTACATGATGGGTGTTTATGCTCCTACACTGCTAATTGTTGTTCTGTCCTGGCTATCATTTTGGATCAATCCTGATGCAAGTGCTGCAAGAGTCCCACTGGGTAACCTGCCTTCACATATGCTGTTACAGACCACTTAACACCATCAAGCCATTCTCAGTTGCTTTGACAACATGATGCCAGACACTGAAAGCAACTTCACTTTCATTATCCACTCATCTTTTTCACTGAAACCTCCTCATTCCTACTCGTGTAAAATCCACCCCCATATTGAAGCTTTGCTTGTTATGCAGTGCTAATGTGATGAGGATGCTCTCTCTGCTCCTCTGTACCAGGACAAATCTGGTCTTACCAGATCTTATTTGTGGTTGTTGTTGCAGGCACTGGGGCAGCATGTAGTGTGTAGGAACTTGAGCATTTGAAGAACTCTTGAAATAAGAAAGCAGGATGATGACGAAGAATCTAAATAGCTATCTCTTGTAGCAGGTTTTCTGAAGATTAATAGAAACTGAATGATGTTTGGAAAAGAATTAGCGTCCTTGATTTCATTAGAGACTCAGTTCATGAACTATTTCAGCCTCTTGTGCTGCTCAGCACAGCACAACAGGCAGGCTGTTCGTTTGTTATGGGACTGTAGGACATGGAGTTAATCAAAACAATAGTATCTTATCTTCACTGTTTAATAGGGCATGGGACTCCAGCTCTGGGGTGGGCCAGCCTGCAGATCACCAGAGCTCAGTGAAATGTGGAGCCAGGCTCTTGAATCTTGACATTGCTATGTGTAATCCTATCCCCATGCCTTCCACAACCTCTCCTTCCTCATGCCCTGAACTCCTTGTCCTCACCTTTCCCTGACACTCCCACCTCCACACTCCCTATTTTCCAAGTCTTCTCCACGTTCCCAGGAGATGTAGTTCAGCTGTTTTCCCATCCCACAAGGATGCAGTTTAAGCATCTCTCCAGGCCCTGGCCTTTCTGAGAAGCCTCTCACCCACACATTAACGTGCACATCTCATCTGGATCTAAGTCCTGTGCAGCCTCACATGCATGAACACATGCTGAAAGCACTCGAGATCCTTAGGGGCAGGGTCTGCCCTGTCGCCATCCCAGACTGATCAGTAGAGTCTGAAATCTCCATGGAACAGGAAGGATTCCTGCCAGGTTTGTTAAGTTGAAATGTCCCTGCAGTTGCCTTAGTCTGAGCTGTGCTGCTCCACTTTCAGGACATCTACCATGTCTCTTCCTTCTCCATTGATGTGATTGCCAAAATAAATAAAGAGCTTGCACCAAGACTAAAATGCTGCTTTAGGGTTTTCTGCTACAGTTGGCTTCCTTTCTCCAATTAAACGTAATGAAAACATATTTCATTACATTTATTGTATGTATCTCTTTTACAGGGTACTGTTTCAGAATACAAAACAACTTTATTTTTCTTGATCTTTAAAAATACTGATAGTTTTTGAGGAGCAGTCACAATTCATATTTGTTTGATAGCGAGTAACAAATACACCAGGAAAACTACTAGGGATGATTTCCATAGCATGAAACATAAGATGTTACATGAACGAAAAAAATCAGTCTGGAGAAATTATACCATGCCTTAAATTAAAAAGATAGAAATGAGAACTGGAGTTAGTTTTCATATAATGAGATCCAATACGTCAAAACCTTATCATTATAAAAGCATTTCTACTTTTATAATCCTGTGTTTCGAATAGCTGGCCAGTCAGGTTTATCAATTATATGTGAGATTTGTAAGAAGCATAGGGATGATTTATATAACATGGATGTGTTTGTGACTAAACACGCGTGCTTATTTATTTGTCTGTTTATCTGTTTTTATGTGTTTTAAGTGTTTGCTTGCTCCTTTTATATATTGCCATGATATAATGCATTTTCAAAGATATTTACCATCGGCCTGGCTATGTAACTTTTCCTCAATCCCCAGAGAAGCAACAGACACTAAATCTGACCATCCTTTAGTCATGAGTCAGTATTTAATAATGCAAGTTGATAACGCCATGGTTGCGTTAAGATTTATGTTTCTCCAGTTGGCACGAGGGCAGCAAGCTGGCTCTTCTTTCTGCATCCTTAAAGAAAGTTGATCTTGAAATCTAACAAGATAAACATTTCTGTGTCAAGTGAATGTCTGCTCACAAGAAAGTGTTACCAGTTGTCATTACAATTGTAATGGTTGGTAAGATACCTCATTAGGTGAGAAGCTACTTCAGATTTGCATATGAGTATCTTAATGCAGTTGTCCTTACAGTTAAGTATAGTGGACCACTGTTGGCCATGCCTAGGAATCTCAGAAGTTTCTAGCTGATCTAGGAATGCAAGAACTATAAAGCTCAAAACGATTTTGTAGATTGATTGATTTTCTGGGAAAAGGTGTTTTTTTTCTTCAAAGAAAAAGGCTGTGTCCATCTAGGAACTAAGTAAGTTGCAAGGCTTTTTTATACCCATAATGTTGAATTCAATTAGGTCACACAGTGGTAGGGAGCTCCACAAAGGACACGTATCTGGAGAGCTCTGGCTAAGTGATTTAAAGATGGAGTCATCAAGTGCTTCTTTCTAAATAAATGCTTGTGTTTCAGCTTTTAATGAGGCCTATGGAGGATTCTCCAGTTCTTTACAGGTGGAAAGTGTGCCAGCATCTGTTCAAAAAATTCCTATTTTCAGTGCCATGTGACCCCCAAAGGGAGTACAGCCTTCCCTGAGGCTGTAGGCATCTGAGGGACGTGATTTAGCGGAGTGTTGTTAGAGTTGGGGTGCTAGAGTGTTGGAGTTGGTGTTAGAGTTGGGGTGCTGACCTTGACCTAGGTCATGGTCAGCCTTGATGATCTTTAAGGTCTTTTCCAACCTGAGCAATTCTATGATTCTATGACTTCAGACTTCCAACCAGCCACAGTAGCCTGGAGTAATGGAGCGTTAGTCCAGGGTGTAAGAGTCACACAGCGCACACTGCCTCCTGTGAAAGGGTGCTTGGCATACAGTGGAGGAACTAAAGCTTGGGGAAGTGATGGGGGACATATCCCCCATATGTAACACCAAACATGCCCTCCATCCTGCCTGCACTCAGCTCTTAGTTCAACTCATTGCATTTTATGAAACCGCAGCAAACGCAGGGTTTCAAAGGAAAGACATTGAGATATATTTGAACAGTGTAGTATGAAGATTGGCAAGATTATGTCTTCTAGTTTACAAAGTTTAATGGGAGAAGTGGATGTATTGCAGATAACAAATTATGAGGAAAGAAGGATGGAATATTATGTTTTTCAATAACGCTTGTGAGATGGAGCCAGACATTTTTAAAGCAGTAATATAAAACAGAAAATGCTGTTTTATACAGCATAAAATTAACCTTTGTAACTCATTGCCAGCAGATAGTGCTGAGGCTAGTTAAGTTTGATAGATTTGGAAAAGGGAGATTTATTTATCTGGCAGTATGCTCTGAAGTGCTTTAGTGATATTATGCACATGTAACCTTTGGTAGTATTTTTAAGATAGGAGCTCTACGCAATCATGCTGTAGGCAGTGAGCTGCTAACCTTCATGATAGGGATGAAGAAGAAATTTCTTTGAGTGGATTAATTAGTTATTAGGTTCTTACGTCACTGAAATACAAATAGCATGTTGGCAGCGGGTCAAATCTTGTATTGCAGCTCCTGTAAAGTTAAACTGTTTGGTTATATTTGAGTTGACTGAAGGCTGGATGTAAGTGACCTATTAAATGAAAGAAAGAGGATGTAGTTCTTGCCTCCGTTCAAAGCTGGCAGGTGGACACACTGTGTGATCAAGAGGAATTGTGCTGTAGGGAAAAAAAATGCAGGCTTGTTTCTTAGAAAGGCCAGCATTCCCAAATTTGTATCGGAGAACTAAGGCCCTTCCCCTTTTTGTCCCTACGAAGAAAATGGAGATTTCCTCCCTGATGCACCACTCTCATTTTAATAATTATTTTTTACAGGTTATCTTGCAGCTTATTTATTCATTCTCCTCAGCTGTGTTGGAGCTGTGCTATTTGCACCATATTCAATAGGTACTGTCAGAAATGCAACTTACAGCTCTGGTACAGAGTCTCTGAGGCAAGGCCAGCTCTGATCTGCTTGGTAGAATATTTCTGCTTTATTTCAGTGTTGTCTTGAAAACCTAAAAGATTTTCTTTAGTTTCTCTTGCTCAGAGAATGAAGGTTTCATCCTTCCAACAAATGGAAATTAGCAGCAGAAAGCTGCAGATAGGAAGAAGTGTCCTTTATGTGTTAAAAGACATTACCCTTTATATTTGCACTTTTTATGACGTTTCACAGTGATCAATAATTAGTGTTCAGCCTGCCAAGACCAGCTGGTGTTGGTCATTGAAAATAAATAAGTAAATAAATAAAAAGTGAACTATACTTTTCTTGCTTCTTGTCCTTATGGTTTTTTTACTTGATAGAGTAGTTAAAAAATAAGCCAGAGTAGAGAACTAAGGTGTATTTGTTCAGTATTTGCCTTGTTCATTTTGATTCAACAGAAATCATCTGATCGTTCTTTGTTAATCACAATGGACAAAAAAAACTAGCTTGAGAATTATTTATTGATATCACACATTTTTAAATAAAACACCATAAAATTTTGTGTTTAAAATCATATAATTATTTACTTACACTTTTTCTTCAGTGTCTTAGCAGCTAATAAGTTGCCTGCTTGAGATCCATATCAAAGTAAGTTATCAATCATATTGAATTCCAACTGAGACAGTAACGATAGAATGTTTGGTATTTATGATCAGCTAGAATTTAAGATTTTAGTAGGCCAGTATAAATATTTTCAGCTTTATTAGTGTTCTTGCATTTTCACTTACTTTAAATGGATCTAAAGAAAAGGTCTACAAAATAATTTTTCTAATGGTTTGTATAGCACATGTGACCCTTATAAGAAGCATCATTAAAGCTAACTGAGTATTTGCTCTTGAGCATCCCTTTCTATAGATGTCAGTTCATGAAGCTGCCCACTCATAACTGAAAATGTTTTTTATCATTAGCATTCAGAAAAAAATTCTGATCTGGATGGAAATAAGTTTGTTCTGTGTGACAACCACTTTTAAACATCTGTGTTGTTTTTTTTTCCTAATGGAGCTACTATTCCCATGCGCCAGGTGCCTGCGGGGAATCTGAGATCACACTTGTATTTTATTTCTTGTGATGTGAGTCCTGTGTTAATGGTGATGTTTGGAAGCTTTGTAAGGAGCAGTGCTTATTGAAACGTAGCTTTATGATGTGTGACCTTTCAGTAGCCTTTGTGGATGTACTTAAGGGCTTCTTCAAAAGCCCTTTATCTAGAAAGCTTCCTCTTTATACTGATAACTCAAGCAGGGGTGTTCATAGACCTTTGGTCAACTCAGTGTTTTCATCTTCGCAGTAAGTTGTGAGCACAGACTTTTTAGGGTGCACTTTAAAAATAGTGCCCTGTCAGGTTTAAATGTTACGCTTGTGGATGGATCATTCAGAAAACTTCTCCTGCTGTAGCACAGTGCTGGGACAGCAGTGATTCTTCAAATCTAATTTAAAGGACTTGGAGTTTTTTGATTTAGATGCCATATATTTCTCTTCTGTCTTCCCGGAATTAGATGCACACTGTCAGTTAAGTCTCTGGAAAACCCATTTCTGATTGTATGATAAGTGTTGTGGCAGGAAAACCACAGCAGCTAGTTTAGCTTCATTCATTTCTCTGTTTGTAAAACAAAGATGCTCATTATTAATAATTTGTCACTGACAGTATCCTGCGTAAGTGTTGAATTTTACTTGTTCATGAACTGCAGGCATGTACACATGTGCAAAATATACCTACCACTTTGTCAAGTCCCATTTGCTGTTACAACTCATCATTCAGTGTTGTCTGTTTCAGAAGAGGAGCACAGCAGGTGTTGATAAGGCTAAGTTTGTGTTAATTAATACTGTATTTTTTGTTCTGTAGGTATTTTCTCAGTGCTCAGCTTGGCATCTGAATGTACTACTCTTGCTGCTGAACTTCCCAAAGTGTCTTATGTGAAGGCCTTAGACGTGTGGCTGATTGTTTGCCTCCTCTTTGGGTTTGCATCATTGGTGGAGTATGCAGTGGTTCAGGTAATGCTAAACAACCCAAAGAGAATTGAAGCTGAAAAAGCCAAGATTGCCAAGGCAGAACAAGCTGAAGGAAAGGGTGGAAACGCTGCCAAGAAGAACACTGTGAATGGCACAGGGACTCCTGTCCACATCAGCACTTTACAGGTAAGAGCTGCCAAGCTGTGTATGCAAAATCAGCATTATCCTATATTAATGTAGTTCCAGAAAGACACTGCTATAATAGTTTTGAACAATACATAAACTTACAGGTGGCCAAGATGCTAAGAACACGCTGGTAATTAATGGCTGGCCATCTAAGCAAATGGTCCCTAACGATTTGGTGTCAGATGTGCTAAATGAAATGTTTATTTCTTTTTGATACTTTAGTACCGTACTTGTTGCTGAGCTTTAGATAAATAAAGAAGCAAGCAGATTTACAGTTGCTCTTTTTCTTTTAATAATAAATAGCAGCTGTCAAACTGTAACTATTGAGAGGACAAGACTTTCAGTCAGTATTTGTTGAGAGCGTACTCAAATATCAGCATCTCATTGCTTTTCTTGGAACAGCCACAGCTGCACTGCATTGCATGTAAAGAATCTCTACAGCCAGGGATTCAGAAGTCTTGGCATTTGTAAATAAAAGACAGGTCTGTTTGTCTGTCAGACATTTCATGCATTTCTTCTGTTGCTAGATGGAGTATGGCTAAATTGATCAGAGCTCATTCTATGAATAAAGATTAGTTCAGCATCATAGCTTAGGCCAAAGTTTTCTGTATAACCCGAGAGTTATCAGACATCCCAGGCCATGTACCCTCAGTTCTGTGGAAGAAAATACATGATGCTACAATATGTGGAATATGAATGTGTCTTACAGTTTTCAGTAGCTCTACAATTTAGATGTATAGAATAAAGGTATTTGGCCAGGATAGCAGAAACCCAGCCCTAGTGTAAAGCTGGCATTGCCTCCTTACTAATTACCCCCAGGTCAGAGAAGCTGCTGATGGCACAGAGCAGTGCACTTGACTACCATGATTCTCATCTGATAGAGCCTCCTAAGAACTGTTTTGGCAGACAACCAGATTCAGCAGCAAGCGGCATGGGAGCTTGTCCTATCCAGGAGTATAAAATGATGACTTTTGTCATCTATGCTATCATGTCATATTTTAATCTTTTTTTCCAAGAAGGTAGGTTTGAGTGCACAGTTTATTTCTAAGCTTTGAGGAACACTAGTTATGATAAATGACTCAGAATCACATAAAAAACATTTGTCTACAACTGAAGCACTTCCCCCAAAGCAGTGCATTTTATTTTGGTAAGGTAAAGATATGACAAATTTCTCACAGCTTAGTGTTTGGATCACTGAGTCTATTTTTGGACGTTATAAATAAGCAGAATTACTTTTAGATTTGGAGCATCTCTAGGATACTCGAGCATCTAGGATACTTAGCATCTTTCAAACAAATTATACATTTAAATAGATAAGCGTGACTTTAAGCCCACATGTGCATCTGTAGATGCACACTATCCTATATATTTGAGCACTATAAATAACTCAGCTGAAAGCTCCCTCTCTGCCCTAGCTACTGCTTAGGAATACTTTGACAGTTCTTACCACTGGAAGGCTGTACTACTCTTCTAAATCAAAATAGTTCTAAATCTTTCAGTAGCTCTGACTCTTAATCCAAATCTAGGTCTGCCCCACAGCATTTGGCTGGCTCACATACAGAGTTAGCAACGATCGAGTAAAGAATGCATTTGTCATGTGGCAAATATGCAAGGGAGGGAAATATTAAAGAAACAGATAATGGAAAAAACTGTATATTGAAAGGCAGAATATGAAAGCCAGAGTGCTGTCCCAGAACGTCAGGAGCTGTTTCTCATCAGGCTTGTGTTTGAGGAGAGAACACATACTGTGATAAATATCTGGAAAGAGCAGAAGTATTTGAGGATGTTCTAATTCTTTCCTCACAAGAGTCATACAGAAATCTGAATGCACCAAGTTCATGAAACCAAGGTGATAGTAAGGAAAAAGAGAGGGCATAGCTGTAAATTTCACTAGCTGGATTTGAAATTGAATGAGGCTCAAAGATAAAGCCAACAGGAAAGATCTGGAAGCACGAGACTCCTAGTGGGGAAAAACAGAAAGCATGAATGATTGCATTGCCCACATGAAGCACTTCGTTACTGTGGGATATTAATGAAGAGGTACTGTAATAAAGCCAGAAGTTGTTAGAGGGGAATCAAGTTTATTTCACTTCACAATATGCCTATGTTTCATATTATTTATGAAAACAAGTCAAAGCAAAGATCATACTTAAATACTTTTTAATTGCTGGAAATTTTTCTGTACATCCTAAAAATTTGCAGCCTGATGCCATTTGTAATGGAAGGTGAGGAGAAGAGGTCCCTTGTATCAGAGCCTGGCGATATTCCCCTGGAAATTCTCAGCTGAAAGCGCTTCCAGCGCTGTGTCATGTCAGGAGAGTCAGTGATAGTGACTGATGCTTACCAGCAGCACTAGAGAAGATGGCAGGATGAAAACAGTGTTCACAATTTGAGAAAGCCCCCTATGGATGCATAGCTTATTTTCTTCTCTGCCAAGTCCTGGATACTGGCTGAAGTAAAGCTGTGTGTTGCAAACATACGCCAAGCTCCAAAGTTTCTGACTCATGACCCCTGCCCAGCAAGAGCCCTTCAGAGATCAATGCCATCTTAAGCCCAGAGGTTTATCAGTGTCTGTGTGAGTAAATTCAGTGGGTGCATTCTGGCAAGATCACCCTGAAACTGTAGGGAAAAAAATAGAAAATTCAATAGAAGCAGTTCTGCTGATTTTGCTAGGAGCTGTAAAGGCTAGAAGACACGAGAGCTATTTGGCTCCTTGTACATAGAGACTGCACATAGCTGCAGTTGTAAGCAGAGGAGGAAATTGTGCAGCCTGGTGGTAACTGCTGGCACTGTTTTTTTTACTGGGAATCCTCAGAAGGAGTTTGAGTGTGTTTCCTAGCAGTGCAACATCATACATGATGAGAACAAGTAAAAAGGGAAATGTCTGGAAGATGAATCAGTTTCTTTTTTCTTTCACTGGTGGCATTGATTACAAGGAGTGATTGCATGGTTAACTATAACAACACCTTTCCACTGCAAGTCACATTTTCATCAAGCCCATTTCTAGAAGCTGTCCCCCACAGGTAATGCACTGATGACTGAAGTGAACATTTGCTAAAAGAATAGTTCTGGCAGGTGATGAATGGGTCTGTGCAAGTGGTGGTAATAGCTCTAAACGTAGTTATTTTTTAAGAGAAGTAGTGCTATTGCTTGCCTTGTCTTGTCTGAGCTGCCTCTAGGCTCTGAAACCTGATATGCATCTTGTTCATCTCTAATTGATTTTCATTTATAATATACTGGACCATTGGTGGTGACCTGTGGTGACCTGATGTTCATATTCTGTGTTTTCCCTTCAAGTAGTACTCTAAACTCAGATTTTTCTCATAGAGCTGCCATAAATCCAGTTGGCATTTTATCTTGTGTGGAAAACCACAGGCTACAGTCTATTTTAATAGTTGCTGACAGCATTTCAGGTACAGGGTAGGTACTTTCTGCTCTAGTGAGTCACGTATCTATCCTTAGAGATAATTCAGAACACGGCTGCAGAAAAGCCCTGAGCAATCTGCTCTCGCTGACCCTAATTTGAGCAGGGGGGCTGGACTTAGATGATCTCTGGAGGTCTCTTCCAACCTCAGCTAGGCTGTGACTGCGTGATATTTTGTTTTACTTTTCTGCTAGTGGGGTAATGACAGTTTGCAGATAACACAGTAATATGGATTGGGATAGCAAGTTCCTGCTGATGGCAGAACGGAACACACTCAGTCTGAATACCCACTAATGCTCAACAGTCATTACTTCATTGATGATCTAAACCTATTATTATGCTGAAAGCAAGAAACCAGGTCAGTCTTCAAGTGCAAGAAAGATAAAGTTTGTTGCAGCTACTCTTTCATCTGGTATGGAGGACTCTTGCACAAGCAGGACCAGTGACAGATGTGCATGCCAAAAGAGGTTGGGTTCAACAGAAGAGAAAATTCAGCGGCAGAGAAGAAGTGCTGTGTAGGGCAGGGAGTGAAAGCTTTGCTACAGTGGGGAAGCACTTCAACCTTCAGGACTCGTGCTGAGCTTGAGAGGCTGCTGCTGCTGCTATCTCATGTTTGAAGATTTGCCAGAAATCTTTGACAGTGCGTTTCTCATCTCATAAATCCTTGAAACCAATTTATGCTTCATTCTCACAGAGAAAGAAGACTTGATCATGGGATGAGCAGTGAAAAGTCTTTATTCTATTTGCACAAAACAAATTTAGCTGAGTTCTATATTTTTGGTGTTGTGAAAGGACAGATTTTACATATTTGAAAATCATTTCTTTTCTCATCTAGCTGGAAGAATTTAAACAAAAAATATGAATGATTCTGGTGAGCTAAGAGCATTCAAAACAGCTATAGAACAGAAGGAAAGATAGAGTAATTGTAAACAAAACTGAAGAAAACAATTGAAAACGCTCCAGTGACTGAAAACTAACTCAACTACAAGCATTTCTATTCTATTCTTAGTGGCAAAAGGAGATGCTGATAGCAGCTAATGTAACTTGAAATCCAGTAAATGTTGGAAATAGGTAAGAAAAAGATACAACAAGAAAGACAAAACAAAGAAACTCAAAGGCATATAACAATGCAGATATATGGTCAGCATAACTGAATCATGGAATCATAGAATGGTTTGGGTTGGAAGGGACCTTTAAGATCATCTAGTTCCAACCCCCATGTAATAAACAGGGACACCTCCCACTAGACCAGATTACTCAAAGACCAGGTTGATCGAAAGAGCAACAGAAAGTTATTCTACATGTATATCAACAGGAAAACAAAACAAAACCAAAACAGCAGTAAAAAGAATATTGGTCCATTACTAAAGACAGTCAAGGATTAGCAGAAAAGACAAAAGTGTTGATAAAATGTTCCAGTTTTCTGGGATAAAGATGAGTACATCCAATCAAACGATGAACTAGTTTCCATTGACAGCAGGTAATGAGGATGTTAAACAGTAGCTGTTCAAGTCAGACATTTTGAAACCAGGATGTCAGGTAAAGTTTCCTCTAAGATTTTACACAGAACTGGTCCAGGAGTGCTGTGGAATATAAATGTTGATTTTTTTAATAATAAATCCTTTTAAATGGGGGGGGTTCCAGATGACTGTGAGAAGCTAACTTTGTTCCAGTACTTTTAAAGGCTGGGTGACATAATTTGAATGATTACAAGATGGACATCAATCAGTGGAAAATATTAAATAGATCACAGGGGGCCGAATAATAATTATTCATAATTATTAATTATGATTAACTTACTCATAATTCATTTCCCTATTTGCTAGTACTTTAAAATGGTCAGTGAAATGAAAGGTGATCTTCACGTTTATTTATTTAATCAAATGGTATGATTTTTTTTCAGAGATTATCATTTTGTTTGGCAGAGGTAATCGAATGGAGGAATGAAACTGTGAAGAATGTTTGGCTTTGTATGTCAGCATGATTACATCATCTGAATTGTACAAAGTCAAGGTTAGATTTGTTACCGTCTGTAAGTACCAGCAGTTAATCAGGCTACGTATGGTCATGCTTCATGACTGAAAATTGAAGCCAAATAAACTCAGGTTAGAAATGAAATAAGGCACATATGTTTGTAGAGAACAAGGTCGTGGAAAAAAATCTCCATTTGGGATGTTTTTAAAGGAAAATGTAGTGTAAGTGATCCAGGACTGCAGCTGTGGGCAGCACCCGCCAGCCTAAATTTTGGAGAAGGTGAGAATGGGTCATTGCAACAGACCTTCTGGCATCTGGGAGCCCTTTTTAGATACTTCTGAGCTGTGCACCAGCCATACCAGACCTACTTTAGGAAGCCTATCTCTGGTGGGAAGTGTGGTACAAAGCTTGTATTTGGGCTGAGCCTCAAGAGAGAGCCCTGGTGCCTTTCCCTGCCCTTCTCTGCATCTATACTGGCAGGAGAAGAGCAGCTCCAGGCTCTGTCTTGGATGTGGCACTCACTCCCTTTTCCCCACACAAATGCTTCCAACCCCAGTGCTATGGATCTGGGACCCTCCTGCTGGCCAAGCACAGGTCACTGTGCTGAGGTAGGGCAAGAAAAACAATAGCAAATCCTTTCCAAGGCCACATTCTGTGTCAGCATGAAGTTGAAAGGTTATAAGAGATGCAGGAAGCCTTTAATTTTACTTTGTTTGCAAATCTTTGGTAAAGTCTTTTTGACTTACTCAAGTCCCCTACCATCATATTCCACAGATACTGTCCGTGTAATCTTTAGTAGGTGTCATGAGTATCATTACACTTTCTAGCACAGTCAGGGTTAATTAAATGCACTTAACCTACATTTAATATATATTACTTCACTTGGTTTAAAGACAGCTGTGGGTGTGAGCAACAGAAATATTGGAGAGCTGAAGGGGTGAATGGAAAGAAATTAAAAAATATGTCCAGGCAGCAACTGAATTAGAAAATAGAATCGCACTGAATTGTGTGAATGAAAGACTTTTTTTTTTTTTTTTTCTTTTTTTAAATATAATACAAGCATATGCTTAGAAAAGAAAAATTGGGGCCAGGTTTTACTCTTACAAGAAAAATTGTGTCACCATGATAAATCAGCTGGTACTAAACTAAGCAGGGCTCTGTGTGAATGTGTTGTGAGCAATCTTCCACTTGTGAGGAATAGGTGACCTAGAAGCTGTTCCCTCAGCTCTCCTTGCAAGCAAATGAGAACTGACTTGTAAAAGCCTCTACCAGAACACTTCTTAGAAATTGGAGTGGGACAGGAATATTCCACGTTGTCTTACGAGAGCACAGAGACAACAGTTAACATCACTGAGTTTTACTGTTTTACTCTGATAGTATGAGGAATGGACTGTAAGTTTTCAAATCCGAAAACAAGTCTCTAATTCCTTACACGATTCTGTTTCTCACAACATATTAACCTATTAAACCTATTAAACCTATTTCTCACAACAATATAACCTATTAAATGTTACCATTTTTGACTATGAGGAAGTGTGATAAATAAGGAATGAAGGAACAGTATTCTTTACTTGAGTACAGAACACTGCTTCTGGATGTCAGCTCCTTGAAGACGGGCAAACAAATTCAGCAACTTTTATACATAATCTTGCTGTACAATCATGGGATAGCTGTCTTACTTCTCTTTTATATGAACCGTAATCTTGTTTTTGTGGTGAAGCCCGCACCTCAGTTTTAGTGTATTGCTTTTGAAATAGACTATTTTCCTAATAAATATATGTCTGGCAAACCTGGGGAGGTTCACTCTTGCTTGAAGCAATTCTGCCTTGCTTCTCCTCCACCTTACAGAGAGTCATCACTGTCAGCAATGGGAGTGAAAGCCCCAGCCAAAATTTAGATCTCTACCTGACTATCACAGCTCTCCTAATCAAGGATAACTTGTCAGTTGTCATAGAGAAGCCAAAAATATTCTTCAAGATATTTTTCATTCATTCATAAGTCTGGTACTGCATTCCATTCTGATTATTTTAATAAGCTATGAAATGTGATAATGCAAATATCTCGAACCATCAGACTGCAGAAAACCAGAGGTGGAGGGAGCTGAGGCTGAAGGCTTTGTGATGGGGAGAGAGGATGCTGGGAACACAAATGGGGAGCTTTGGGGAGAACTGAGTTCAGTGGATCAGTGATTCCAGGAAGCTCCAGCAGTTATCTTAATGTCACTTGCTTCTGTATATCCCCTGGTTGGTGAGCCAGCTTGTTTTTCAACTCTCAGATTATTTATGTGAACAAATGGCATTATTAATGATGCTGTTATGTTTCTTTTTTTTTTTTTCTTTTTTTTTTTCTTTTTTTGCTGCTTTTTGTACTGCAAATAAAAGGAAATGCTGTGAGAGAGATTTACCAAAATCACACAGCACAGAGCCTTGCAAGAAGTCTTCAAATTCCTTCAGGCTACCTAATAGTGTGAGATGATCCTCATAGAGATTTATTGTGTCTAAAATAGAATCTTTCTAAAATCCAAGGAAGGGAAGATCAGAATTTTTTTTTTTTCCCCCAGAATGCTTATATATATATATATTGCTCTCTCTATATATTGCTAATAGACTTGTAGAATTGTCTGCTTTGTGGGAAGGGGAGATTCACCTGGGGATACCAGTTGGTGCAGCAATATTTGAACCCAAGAACACTGACAGAGCTGTGGGAAAGACATATATTCAGCTGTTAATTTACATTTTCCAGTGACTTCCCAGATATCAATGGGAAGTACCTGGAGCGCTGTCACATCCTGGTTACCTTCTTTAGAGAGGTGTCAGTGACTTCCAGTACAAAGAAGGTGTCTTTTCACTTCACGAGGTTATCACCCAGGGTGAGATTAACAATCTTGAGCTGGCTAGTATGTAGAATCAGGACAGATTTAATAATTTGTTGATCAAAATCTGAATTTTAGAGCTAATTCTGAGCATCCGTGTCTCAGGAAAAAAAAAAAGAAAAAAAGAAAAAAAAAAAAAAGAAAAAAAAAAATAAGTAAGCATTGAATAGTGTCTTTCCTGCAGATTCATCAGCAGAGAATCTGTTTCCAAAAATATTCTCTACTAAAATATTCTCTCCTCTTCTGTCACCTTAAAATGAGGGCGTCTAATATAGCAGGTTGCACAGCATGAGGCACCTTGTGCATGAAAAATGACACAATTATGAATGTTTGGATTAGTTTATATGATTGACTGATGATGCTTAAGTACTTTATAATGCAACCATTCAGCAAATTAGGCTGATGTAATGTATCCCTATCAACAAGTAATTTCCTGTATGTTTGTTTGCAGTGTTCTCTAGCATCTACATTAAGTTTGTTAATGAATTATGGTGAGTAGAACGTGATTTCCTTCCCTCTTTATTTCATAGGTTGGTGAGACCAGATGCAAAAAAGTTTGCACTTCGAAATCTGATCTGAGATCCAACGATTTCAGCATTGTTGGAAGCTTGCCAAGAGATTTTGAGTTATCAAATTATGACTGTTATGGGAAGCCCATTGAAGTCAACAATGGGCTCGGAAAGTCTCAAGCCAAGAGCAACAAGAAGCCTCCTCCTCCCAAGCCTGTCATTCCATCAGCAGCAAAGAGAATTGATCTTTACGCGAGAGCACTGTTTCCTTTTTGCTTCTTGTTCTTCAACGTCATATATTGGTCCATATATTTATGATGAATCTTTTATTTATTTTTTTCACCTGTAAAATATATCCCATTTCATATCCCTTCCCTGTCATGAAGGCCGACGTGTGAAATTATTTGCGTTTGCAAAGCAATATGTTGCATTTTGATGCCATGCGATTGTACTGAAAATATGGCATCTGAAATTTGAAAGCATGACACTGCAATGTCTGTGCTTCTACCAATGTTGTATATAAATGTACAGCATACATCTTGCTTTAGGAACATATAAAAGATAATGCATACGACATTATAAAGCTGAATAACTCCCTTCAGTTACTAGTAACATACAGAGATTTAAAGTGTTTCTGATAATGAAACTGATGTGCACGTTGAGTATTATTACAATCAGTATTCTAGTATATGTAGTATTTAAAAGCTTTTCTGCTGACTTTCTGAGAAAAAAAAACACATCTTGTTATTGTATAATTTTAGATGGCACTGGTGAAGAAAAAGCTAAGTTGTGAATCCTGTTATTTAGACGTCGTAAGTGAAGGCAGGATTGAATAAGCTGATCTTGTCTATGTGGAAAAATGAAGGTCAGATAATTGCTGATTTTGTAATCAAAATCAGCAGTTTTGTAAAATTTAGGGGGAAAAAAAAAAAGCAATTGCATCCATCAAGCAAGCACACTTCAAGAATGTGTTAGAATATGCTGACTATTAAGCATTGTGCCCGATTTTGACTCTTATTTCCTTAGACACAAGCTAGATGTGTTGAACAGTCTTCTTTCTAGACTGAAGGTATCAGGAGTTTTGGAGAAACACCACAAGATGCTGTTCAGTGTCTGTTTCTATTATACGTTTTTACATTGGTCTGTTCTCTGGCTCATCTTCTCCAGTGTCTTGCAAGCCTACAGCGAAAAGTCACAATTAATTTTTTTGTTGAATCTGATATGTCTTACTCATTTTGCTTTGTTTATCCTCTTGAAAGCCCGTGGTTTAAAGAAACTATTTGTTTTCATGATGAAATCCCTTTTTAACTCTAGTTACACATTTTCTGTTTGCCTTTTGTAGCACAGATGATCTGAGCTAACATCTAGCTAGCTACAAGTCCAAGGATCTAAGTCTGTTCAACACACATGAATTCTTACGCCTGTGTGTTAATTGATGACTGCTCTCCCCAGTTCATTTACTTGGCTGCTACTTGTTGGAAAATAAGATCCTGTGCTTGAAATAGTTTGATTAGGGGCTGTTCTCCATTTTTTTTTTTTTTTCCAGAGAAAGCCAGAAAAATGGATTCCCCAGGGTGCATAGGGCAGGAATCTGTACCTATGGTCTCCATTGGTGCCACAGTATACTACTCTGTAAGAGCAAGTAATGAGGTAAAATACATTCAAATGAAAGCTGCTTGTATGTAAGTAGTCCAAGTTGTGTATGTTTCCTGAGAGCACACAGAGACTACATCTTCAGCTCTTGACAGCATACTGTAGAGAAACATGTTTCCACTTATAAAACTGGGGCATAAAAAAATGTAGTTGAAATATGAAAATAAGACAGCTCTTGATAGGTTGGCAAATCATTAAAGGGAATATAGATTGTTGGAAAGGATTGGATTAAATACCCAAAATATTCCATAAGGTAAAAAAACAGATAAATTCATATTTGTCATGCTGCAGTTCTATTACAGAATGCGTTGAGCCAGAGGGAGACAAAGGACTCCTGTCATTCTCGTGTTGCTCTCTGCCACGAGAGCATTGTGGATGTACAACGAGCCTGTATAACCAGAAGGTTGAAAGTGGAAATATAAAAGGAGAGAATTAGGTCACACTGGCTTCACTGGGCACCTGATGGATCTGTTAAGAGTGGTTTTCTAGCCACTGCCACTTCATGATCAACAGCCCAGTACTGGTTTTACATGGAGCCCATGCAACGGCTGTATTTCATGTTACTGCCACCTAAAAAGCATGGTTGGCCTTCCATCTTGGAAGTTATTGATGGTTGTTGGCGTAACATCTTTTTTGTGACACAAACTACTGCAGATGTCTTTTGTTCCTGCAACTTGTGTTTGGGCAGAAGAGGTCTTTTGTTCGCAATAAGGTTGCATGCTTTCATTGAGCTTCCTTGCCATTTTCTCTTGGAGATTTTCTTTACTAGGCAGCCAGAGTTTGTCCTTTGGATTTCTTTCTGATGAAGAGGAAATGGAAAGGAAGTAAGAAATGTTATGGAAGAGAAATAATGAATTCCCCAGTGTTGAACTGGGGGAAAAGTGGTTATCACTGAGGTCTAGTACGAAGTTTCAGAGTTGAAAAGTATTTACAGAATTGCTAGGGACCTTAAGAAGCAATAAGGATAACTCAAAGAGAGGAAGGGAGGGGTGACTTTTATACATACATCAGAGTGCTATATTTATAGACATTATTTATTCTCATACTTGTATTTTTTCTTACAGCATTGGAAGGCAAGAAAACAATTATATGTATTGGAAATTATATGACTTTTGGAAGATAATTTTCTTGTTAGAAATGTTATTAAATGATTCATCTGTAATTAATGTCCACATTTTATCTGTATAATCACAATTACAGATTTTATTGTTAAATTAATCTTTGTTCCTTCTTGCTTTCCTGCTTACTTGATGGGTTTCGTGTTTTATCATTAAAAAAAAAATTAATAATTCACTGTAATTGCTTTCCAGCTCAAACAAAAGGAAGGAAAAGGAATGTGTACTATTAAGATAAAGGCTTTTCATTCATTACAGCACAAAGACTTAAGGACAGAAGCAAAGTTTAATAGCAGTTTTTAAAAAACAGTTATCAACTATAAAGTAGTAATATTTCTTACTCATAAAGATAATATTGCAGTTTTTGAATTAGCTCAGAATGTATTAACTTCTCCTACCGAACAGTAATAATTGATTTATTTTGCTTCTTTCCTCTAAAGGTCATTGAGTTTTGCGTATCACATCGCATTGTGGTCCTCCAGCACCCTCTAGTTGTAAAGTTCTGTCTGTTGACTTATTTCCAGAAAGAGGTGCAAGTATAAGACTGTATAGAAAGTATGGAATATTACTTGATACTATGAAAAAAAAGCTAATTATTTAAAAATGGTTGGACACAAAATCAGTGGACAGCTATGGAAACCTGCCATGCGGTATGGTTTAAAAATGTAGGAAATAAGACATTTGATTAGTAGTAGAGGTTATGAGAAGCTTATAAAGAGCACGTTGGTAACTGGATGATGTGGTCATGATGTGTGAACAAACTGCATGATTCAAAACTCTGTTTCTAATGGAGAGACCATCTGTGTTTCAACTGGCATTTGCTTTATGGTCTCCTCTTGGCTGTTAGGAGAGTTTACAAATTTCTGTTCTACCCTTAGCATAAACCTCAGTATCTTTTGGTAATAAAGCATCAGGGGGTAGCACACTTTCCTTCAAAGCTTTGGAAGCGTCTTTATAGGTCAGACTTCTAGAACTCTTTAGCAGGAAGTGCTACTTTAGATATGGATTAATCCATTACTTAACTTCATCCAGAAACTGTAGCTACACAATAAGTAAGGATGTGACCTGAGCAGGTTATCAGCTACTGTGCATTGATACTCTACCAGGATGTGTGGGGTGGACTGTGGTGAAGTAATTTACTTGGCTCTCAAAGTGTGGAAATCCATACCTTATTCTGTGGTGCTGGTTAGATTTGTACTTGATGCCCAGTTGTAAGAACAGCTCTGCCAGTGTTTTTGGTCACTTCCTCTTTTTTCAGTCTTCTGTTAATTCTGTCTGAGATAGTATATGTGAGCAGTGTATCTTTGGAGTGAAGAAATGATTTTCTGTGAGTGCAACTTACCGACCACTTAGAAACATTGCCAAACAGGTTTCATTCTCCTAAGTCTTTGGATCAATTTGGTCTTGTGTGTGGGAACTGCTGAATCACAGCCTGAACCTCTGATTGACCACCTGAGGTGAGCCCTGAGTCAGTCCTGGGAGCACAGGTGAAGGCAATTCTCCTGTGCTATGGGAAGGAGTGGAGCCTGGCTGCACCTCTCCTAGACCTATTTAAGAGCTGACTGCCAGCAGGGAAGGGTCTCTTGTGGAGATTGCTCTTCTTGAAGTCTTTTCAGTGAGCCCAGGACAAGGGTAAGCTTTCTAACCATTCTTCTTTGGGATGGTAACTTGTTTAGCCCAACTTTCCTGTATATTTCTTAATTATAACATCTTTATTTTCATTGATTATACATCTTGGAAACGGAAGACTTTGACTAAAAAGAAAACTGATTTAACACTCTGTTATTCATTGAAGAGAATGTAACGTTGCCTTTTGGGGCAGTTCAGTGGGCATGACCCATGAAGATTGATATGCTTGTATTAGTGTTTTGAAGGAAATACTGATAGCACATACCCTAATTTACTTTAAAGTATTTCACCCTGGAGTGAGAAGATAATTCACTTAAGAAATCTGCCATAAATATTTCGGTAATTTATGCAGAGACTTCATAATACAGATGAGACCATTGGTCTCTTCTTCAATTCAAGCAGCTTACCATGGCAGTTATTGAATAACTTGTGCTGAGGATATTTGTAGAATAGATAACAATAAATTATTTATTTCCAGAGAGTGCAGCCTGAGTGTACGCAATGTCAAGTGATTTGTCAGGCTGTAGAGATAACTGAGTGCTGAAATGAGTACAAATGTGGTGTATAGGGCAGATAAGGGAATGTTAGAACACCATTACTTCATGCTTTGGTGTGCTAATTCTGGGATTAAAGATACAGTTGAAGGAAAAAAAAAAACAACACTGAAATTCAGGTACGGAGAGATTAAAAAGTACTTTTATTTGTGTCTACAATTTAATTTTTCTGGATGTAGTAATAATATGGTATAGTGGTTGCCTTCTTTTTATAAAAATACAAAGAACTGCTTAAAAAAAAAATATATATATATCATCTGTGGTGCCAGAAAGATGCAAAACCTAGTTCTTTCCATAGGAGGGACCACGCTGGAATAAAGGAGAAATAAACTCCAGTCTTAAACACATAAATTCCCATTGTTATAGTTATGTCTCTAGCGTTGTAGAACATAGCTGAGCTGCTTGCAGCATGCCCTTGCATTTTGGCTTGGAAACTTGCATGCCTGTCCACCTCTTGTAAGCTGTCCTCACTCCTTCAGTGGCAGTGGTAGGCATCAGAAGAAAGACACGTGACTCTTCTGAAATGTTGCTGAAAAACCTTCATTGCTATGAATGCATCTACTCTGCAGTCCCTGGAACATCTGCAGCTAATGCAGGCTTACCCAAATTAACTTTAAACTTGCTGCCTGGGGACTGCTAGCAAAGCAGCCATGGCAACACAAGCAGAGGTGGGGAAAGCCTACCTGCTGGTGTGGGAAAACAATCAGAATTGGTGTTAACCCCCACACAGATTGCTGCTGCCCTGGCTGCCCTGCTCAGGCTTAAAGTCAGCTGATGGGGGTGTTCACCAATTCATGTCTGCGTAGGATAGATGAATCCAGGTGACGCACGGTCGGGTGGAGCTGGATTGTTTTCTTTTGCTGGTGATGTGAGAGATGCTGCTGTAAAATGTGCGTCTTGATGTCACGAAGCTCTTCTGTCATATTTAGCTTCATGTTCTGACAACGGTGTTCACTGGTAGTGCCAAAAATGAAACTCTTCGTGCTGAACCAACGCAAGTGTAAATGAGTGAGTGGGATTTGGCCATCTGAGCATGAAGGAGGTTGCCTGCTGCATCTTACTCATACAGACTATCCCTGAAAAGTGCCATTCTATTTAAAGCACTAATGCTGGTAATGATGATTGAATCATCATCTTAAAATCACGGTATCCCAAAACATCCCAAGATGGATGGACCCTCAAGGGTCATCGAGTCCAACCCCCAGCTCCACACTGACCACCCGAAATCCAGACCTTATGTCTGGAAGTGGTATTCTAATGCTCCTTGAACTCCAGCAGCTTGGATCTGTTCTCACTGCCCTGGGCAGCCTGTTCCATGCCTGTCTGCTTCCTTTGAGCAGCTGTAGCTGCCATCAGGCCTCCCCCTGGCCTCCTCTGCCCTAGGCTGTACCTCAATGGGACCTCAGCTGCTCCTTGTATGTCTTGCCCTCTGCATCTTTCTCCATCTTCTTAGTCCCCATCTTCTTTGAATACTTCGTAATATATTTTTGTCTTTCTTTTGTTGGGGCTCCCAGACCTGCATGCAGTGCTCAAGGTGAGGCAGCACAGCACTGAGCAGAGGGGAAAATCTCTTCCCTTACCTGGAGGCAGTGCTGAGCCTGATGCACCCCAGCTGGCAATAAGCCACAAAACGTGCTTTGAAAGAAGGAGCATGAAGGCTGTGGAGTAGAAAGGATAGGGTTATGAATAACTGTTTTCCAGGCTGTGGGAGTAGATCAGTTATTTTTTCATATGCATCTGTGCATGCCTGTTTCTTTCCATGAACCACAGAAGGAATCATTTTTCACTTAGGAAAGCAAAGTCAGGAGGTTCTAGGGCCCTGGAAACCTTCCTGAGTGTAGCAGATCAAGCTGCTGTACAGCTGCCCTCCACCAAGACCCTCCAGCTACAAGAGACCCTCCTCTAATGGTACAGATTGCAGGAAAAATACCTGCTGAAGCTGCTCATGCTGAGAGGAAAAGCTTTGCGTTGGCAGCCCCTTGTTTCTTCTTTCTCTGCAGCATTCCTTGTGATAATCAATAGCACCATTTAGCTTTTTTGTTCTGCAAAGTGCTCCTTTCAGCAAGCCGGCCTTGTTTCCTCATCCAGACAATTCTGCTGTCACACCAGCATCTCATGATGTCTGGGCAAGGATTCCCACATCAACCTGATGGAGCCCATGAAGGCACACCAACTCTGATGCTCAGGAACAGATCAGTGATGACAGATGGCAAAAGGCTTTCTGGGCTTTAAAATTTTAATGCCAGCTGCATCGTGTCATTTTAGCTATGTCCCTTTAACTTAGAATATTGGTTTATTTGGATAATAACTCTCTGCATGCAATGTATTTTCTAGTTCAATGTATTGGATCATGAGTTTCTTGTCCAAAGCAGAATATGCAAGAAAAGTAGCACGTGTGACTATTTTAAAATGTTGATTAACCTTCAAACTTGATTTTTGACCCAGAGGTTTGGGAAATATATTCCTCAGTGTTTAATAAGCCCTACGCTGTCACAACAGATTTATCAGTGTGTCAAGCGGGCTCCTTCTTTCAGATTCATTTGTTTGTTTCTTTGACTCCCAAAGGCTGTCACATTGGGAGACATTAATTAACAGACTGGCTATTTCAAAGGCATGATGCTGGCAGGAGCTGGCTGTAAAGGCTGATGTCTTTGACCGGAGCCATCAACTTCTGCTTTGGATTAAGCTACCTGCTTGTGCTGCAGCACTTTTTGGGTTGCTAAACCTTCTGGAGGGGTTTCAGAGTCAGGTGACTGTGGAAACCATCTTCTTCTCAAGACAATGCAAATAGCATACAGCATGCACCGTGAGCTGTTATCAGCTTCATGGAGTTGAGCTTTAATGTTTATCTGCTAATACTTGGTATTTTCTAGTTGATTCACCGAAGAGTAAAATTTATTTTTAAAAAAAAACTTTCTCAAATGGAAAGGCACACATACATAACAGTAGCAGAGGGTTGCATCGGCCCTCCACAGCCAAAAATTAAAGTACTTGCTTGTTTTCTCTGGACTTGGAGCTCCTCCTGTGATGCTAAAGCCAGGAAGGCTCCAGAGCATCTACAGCTGTGTGAGTGCTTGCGGTTGCTGTACAGGAGCACGGCGATTAACCCCCGTGTTTTGTACTGCCTTGTGTGGCTGCATGTGCTGCAAACAGGAAAAGAAAAACACAACTGAGCCTCCCCAACCCTGTGCCTCAGCAGTGACATGTTCATCACAGTTGCTATTTGACATTCTTCGCAACAGAGAGGCACGCTGTTGAGAACAATAACTGCAAAAGCACCATAGTAATATTCCCAGGCTCTGCAGTTTCACAGGAGCATTTTATACCACTCTTGTGGAATTCTGACCGTTAGGAATTTCACCGTGGGAGACTTTAAACAGAAAATCCGTATCCAATTTGGTAGCACTTTATTATATCATCAGTTACTTACAAGCGTGCTTTATTTATCGTGTGATTCCATACTGTTCCCATTTCAGGAACAGCGTTTTAAAATGGGAATTTTTCTAAGCCTGTGAGTTGTTAAAGCATGCTATAGTTTATCCTATCTTTTTCCATGGGAATATAAAAAGGAGACAGTGTATTTTACATTATTGTGCTCTTGCAGTGAGTTTACTAGTCTCCATGAAGAATGTCTTGATGAAATTAAATAGGTGGAAAAAAAATTCATGGAGTGTGCAAATGAAACAGCCAGGAAAAAAATCCATTTATGCAAGACTCACACTGGGAGACTGATGAGCTTTGACAATTGGAATAAATTATTTTGGCTGGAAGGAGATTCCATCTTTTCAAGACAGGACAGCGTGAACCTTACAGTAGTTTTCTGTTTGCAACAGAACAAAATAGCTTGATGGGAGCAACCAGGTAATCTTGTCCAGAGTGACCTTCTACCTGTGCCATGTAGCATGCTCCCCTGCAATGTGTGCTTCCTACCAGTTCAGGCCACGTGACTGCAGCTGATGAAGTGGTGTTGTCTTTGGCTGAGCAGCACAGCTATTGCTGCTGGCTGGCATGTGGTGCATGACCAAAGGCACAACAATAGCCTAAGTCTGAACAGCTCTACTCTGAAAGTCCCAAGTGAGGGCCCATAGCTAAGCAGAATGCCTGGTAACTAAAGAGAGGGCTCTCTCCCCAAGACCTCCTGTGCAAATCTGGCTATCTATTTCCTTTATTTTTTTTTATTTTTATTTTTTACCTTCTGCTGCATTGACTAGCAATGCTACTTTCCTTTCAGCTAATGGCCTTTTGTTTAGATTGGCCCTGCCTTGCTGAAAATATTCTCTCGCTGTGTATTGTACACGGCCTTAAGGCACTACTGTGATGCACACAAGGACTTTTTATTTTTTATAATTAAGAATAGTTGTGGTCATAGACGATAGTAATATCCATATCTGTCATCCTGTAGTCTCAACATTTCTTGAGGTGGTCTGCCTCTGATTTTTGGTGCTTGATGTTCCCCATCATTTACGCTGGTTTTACTGTGTAATTATTTTGCTTTACTCTCAGAGGAGAGTTGAACTCCCTTTATGTGTGTGTTCCTCCCTTTAATGTTACTCCTTCCTTAAAATAACCAAACAGTCCCTTCCTCAGATCCAAACTCTGCAGAAGAATCTGCAGAAAGGGTGGTATATTCTAAAATGGTACATTTATTAGTTTAGAGTTAGGTGTACACACACATGCATGTCCATGCATAGTACAGTAGCATTCTTAGGAGTAAGAAAATGCACTGTCAGTATTTACTGACTGAATGGTACCCTCCTTTTCCATTTTAAATACTATTGTCTGACAAGTATTTTTGAAGTACATCAACATTTTACTGTTTTTTTGCCAGCCTCCTGCAAAATAAGCCATCCCTTCCCATGACATTGAGTCAGCTATGTGGGCCAACAGACATGGAACCACAGGCTGGAGAAAGTCCTTCAGTTGCACATTCAGAACAAACGTTGTGATGTGTAATGTAGTCAATGGCTCCTCCTTTTTAAAGAAAAACAGTGATTAGTTAGTATTATTTTACCAGGCTGTTAGTACTAGCAACGTTCTATTGCAGTTCTAGTTAATTACTAGTTAATTACTAGTAGAGAAATGACTCTCATAAACAGGGTAACAGAAAGTATGAACGTATTTTCTGAGGTTAGCTCAATCCTTGAGATAGGAATGCTAGGTTAGGTGATACAAACTCTCATTTATAGGACAATAAATCCACACCAGTGCAGATGCAATCATTGAGGTCTGGCTTGTATGCAAGAAATTAAAAGTAAATTCAATTCATTTATCTTAATCACAGTTAGCTTGCTGTCTTCTTCAGATGTAGGAAGCCTAGCCTCAAAAGAAAAGCTTCCAGGAGCCTGGGGAGAGTGATGATTTCCATCCATTTCACTTTGCTGCTGTTCCATGGGATGCTGTTGCAAATGATTATCCATAGGTATCACACAATTGTTTGTCAACAACACCAAACTGTCTGCTGTCCTAATGAGGTGGTGTATTGAGATGAGTTGTAATTAACATAAACAGAAAGTAATCAAGTGATGAATGGAGAAAGTGCCCCTTCAAAATGTAACATTCTGGACCACGGCTTTTTAAGCTGATGCACTGTGCTGTGTATGCTGTCCTGTGATGAGGGTCTAGGAAGCTAGGAAGCTAGACATTTAAAAGTGCTGAGAACCCAGCTATCTGCACGCATCTTTGCTCTGCATACATCTTGTTTGGTCAGTGCAATTAGCAAGCAGTAAGGTGAGCCTCAGGTTAAATGGCAACCAAATAGACACTGAGAATGGCCAGCAGTTAATCTCCGTAACTTTCCTCTGTAACATAAGTGAAGTTTCAGTGAACACAAGCAGCATAATTTGCATTGTTTTTGATTATTGGTAGAAAATGCATTGTAAGCTCTGCAATTAAATCCTGTATTTGAAGCAATCAAGCAATTAGAAAAAAGCTGTTTTCTGTGCGTTTACTGAGATGTAGCTCTAGTCCTAACTGTGGAATTAAGTGCCTCGTGAGAACTGCTTGTTTTCTTTACTATTTTATTTTTTTTCTGCTGTAAAAACTTGACATTACCGCTGCCTTCTATCACAACCAGGAGGTTGTGTATCACTGGGAGGACATGCCCATGCAGAGGTGAGAATAAAAATATCTCTTATCTGTACTGTGAACTAGTTCTGGGGCTGAGCCACTGGAGGGGTTCTTGGGAGCTAAAAATAAGCTTTGGTTGAGCAAAAGCTCTGCACATCTCTGCGATAACTCCAGTGGGCTACTTCTTGACAGAACTATTTTCTCGGAAATTATTGATGTCAAACAACTTAACAGGGAACCCAAAGGACATTTCTGTTGCTTGAGGTTCATAAAGATAAGGGTGAGATCTGATGTCTCACAGAATGGTCTTTTAATTGTAGTTCCTAGTTTTGATAGGCTTTCTAAAAGAATGGTATAAAACGCCTGCAGTGGGTTATTGAACAAAAGTATCTTCATATCTGAGGGATGTTTTCAGAACAAAGGAGTTATCATGTAGTCTTGGGCAATTCCAGCTGTTCTACCAACTGAATTTATTTTTTAATTTTGCTAACTGCTCAATCACCACAGCGTAATTTCTGCAACATCATAACTTGTCTTTCACTTATTTGTGTCAAAAACAAATTCTTCTAACATTTGCCAGAACCATTTTGGTTGATATCTTGGCTCTGTCTGGGCTGATATCTTGATATCTTTTTTTTTCTGTTCTTTTTATAAAGCATAATGGAATGCTTGATTGATCTGCGTTTAATTTCTTACTGTAGCTTAAGCTTTTATTTTCCTAGTGACATAAGCTGTGACAAAATGATCGGGTGATTGAAGCAACAAAACCAGTGTTTAAACTAAACCCTAAACATGCACATCTATATTTTTAAAAGAAATACCATGTTTTGAGTGCCTTTTTGTCTCACTTTTAGAAATGTGCATGCTCACAAAATAAAATACCCATCTTGAAGCTATTTATAAATTAATCGATGACTTAATTTTCTTACCTGAGGACAAATAAAACCATATTACATTGCCAGCTCCATATGAACCGGTTATGCCCGTGACTAGTGGTCTCCATACACATGCCTGCACACCTTCTGGTATTACCACAGGGCTCAGAACGGTAGCATGCAGGGAGAAGAAACAAAATGGCAGTTTCACTTGCTTGGTGACTGCAGTGCATTTTGTTCTGGGTGGCAGTGCATGGAGCAAAAAGGCTGTCTTGCTGTGTTATGTTTCTCAAGAGGCCGGTAGCCATTCCAGTCACCCATGCCCTGCTGAGCATTCTGAAACTGGGCATGCCCTCAAGAGAAGGGGGTGGCACACAGCCCCGTCCCCTTCCCAGCATGGGCTGCAGGCCCAGCTGGTCTCCAAGCCAAAGTGGGGCCAACAGCAGTGTGGTTGCTGCAGCCCTACTTGGTCACGGAGCTCCTGGCCTTCAAGCCCTGTGGGGAGGATGGAGGAGATTCCACAGCTTTGAGTCCAGACAAAGTGAGGTAGGTAGGAGAGATCTATTCGTGTTCTGTGGGATATTAAGGAAGGCTGTTCAAAAAGGAATTCGACTGAAAGCTAAGAATTAATCTGTTCTGCTGTTGTTGAAAGCATCTTTGCAAAGGTTGTTTAAACGCTACCCTCAGTCCTATAAGAGGTCACAAAACATGTAATGGTATGTCAGTAATACTGCTGTCACAATGCAGTACTGCTTTCAGGACTTCCCATCCCTAACTGTTTGGTCTTCAGGAGCTACCTTTGCCCAGGCGTGTTATAAAAGGGAGTTGTGTCCTAGGTTCTTTGACTTTGTCAAGATACCAGTTTTGCAGTAGGCTCAAGTCCTGAAAAGATCACCTGATTTTTCCCATGTTTCCAGGGTAGATAGAGTAGGCTTGTCTCTTATGGATAGTTTTTACAAATGAAATGCTAAAACAAGAATGTGCTGCCTCCATGTTGAGATGATCACTACACAGGCCATTTCCCATGGCCTGGTATTTGTCCACTACTATCCTTGCTTGAAGTACTGCCTCAGCACTCAGTTCCTAAATGGTAGAAACAAATTCCTACTGAGGATAATGCTGAGTGCAGCCATCAGAAATATTTGAGCATGCATATACAAATGTGTTGCTATCAGTGGTAAATATTAACCTTGCTTTCCAGGCTGACAATATTTTGTGGGCTGGGCGCTGCTCCTCACTGGTATGCTTTGGGATTCTGAAGATGTGAAACCACTGTGGTGCTTGCTGGTGATTGGTGATAGCTGAGTAAAAACAGCTAGCTGTGAAGAAATTGTTTCTGTTGTACAGAAAAAGGGCCCCAGTCACAAGTGAGAGAAAAATGAGTAACAGAAGTGCATCCTGGATGTCAGTAGAGAGTGGTCTGTGATATTCTTATCGGCTTGTGTTTTCCTTTAAACGTTTGACTGTGTGGTTTATGAACTCAGAGGATCCTAGATGGAAAGCTTATTTGAAAACTCCCATACCTCAGCAGATCATGGTCCATCAGCGTATGAAATCCTACATCTTTGTCAGCCCCAAACGGTTTTTCTTTATGAACAGTGAGTGATGCGTTTCTCACAGGTGACAGAATGGATGCAAGGCTTAAAGAGGAGTCGCGCTGATTAAGAGCTGACCTGAAGAATGGGTGTAAGGTTCATATTTCAAACATAGGTGTCAGTGTGGAAAAGGAATAAGAACATGATGAGAATAAAAAGCAAGGCTACGCTCAAGGCTGGCGCTGCTGATGGAACAGATGGAAAAGGTGGCAGATGAAAAAGCGAGGATCAAGGCTGACTGTTGCAGTCTAAAGGAAAATATACAACACATTTGAATTAGCTGTACTCCACTAGGGAAATGTGGACGGTAATATCAAAATAACATGAGAGGAAAAAAGATTCTAATGGCAATGTTTTGGAGAAACAGATGGAAAGCCAGGCAAGGATAAAGACAGCAAGAAAGAAGAGAGGTGAAATGTAAGCAGAAAATAATCAGAGCAAGAATAAGAAATGTATTCCCTGGGACTGAGACGAAGCGATGGACACTTTCTATCCCACTGAAAGGAATGGGAAAGTCTTGGCACTTCTAAAGAGAAGGCTTTCCAGACAAGAGCTATAGGTTTTGTATGCATAGCCTAATCTGATAGGGTTCCTTTATTTTTTCTCTGGAGTCTCAATAATGCCATTTGCTATAATCTCAGTAGGAAAAACTGAAGTAATCCATAGTGGATTTTCTACACACACAGATGGCTCTACACGTATGGGATTTCATCTGCAAAATAAATTTAACATTTCTTGCAAATAGCAAGCATGGAAGTAGCTCACATAAATATAATGAATAATAATAAATCCCAATTCACTATAAATTCCTCATATTTGTTCAGCTAAGCAAGTAACAGCGAAAGCTATGCAGCAAAAGGAGTTGAACTTTCCTGATTATCACTGATTATTTCACATTATTTATACCACTGGATAGAGAGGTCTACTTTCACTGTCAGAATTGCATCATAGGAGTTAGCATAAGCTATTTCTTAGTGCCAATCATCACCGAGTTGATGTACTGTTAATGAGAACAGGACATGTTTGTTAATCAGCAGAGGAAGCAGAATGAGCACGGGAGATCAGGATGTACTTTTTATTTTTAAAAGGACTCTTGAGATACAGCATGAGCATATGGGACTAAACAATTTAAGGAAGATTTGGAACTCAAAACTTTTGTTGGTATTTGCAGAGGTTTTTCAGATCTCAAAAATTCCAAAGACAATAATTTTTGTGTAGGGAAGAATTTCTCGGCCAGCCGTACAATCAAAGGGTTCGTATGTTTCTGCAGCATTTTGGCATCCTGCAAAAATGGCATATTCAAATCATTTTTTTTCCTAATAAACATTTTTAATGTGAAAATTATCCTAGGCATGTAAAACAAACAAGGTAAGGCCAGATGGGGCCACCATAACTGTTTAACCTGAGCTCTTGCCAAGCATCTACTTTGCACGCTGACGTATGTACTCCACAGCCACTGCTGACAGGTAAGTGAGCACTACATGTTTCTGACTTTGAGGCTAAAATTTCCCCTTCTTGAGTAATTCCCAAGCTTCTGTCTATGCCTTCTGTGCACCTGCTGAAACATGAATGTTTTCTTGAACTGCGGCCCCTGTCTCAGCCGGGTCTGTGCCAGGATGAATCACTGAGGATACGTGTTCCAGATAAACTCCTATTTATTTTGGACTAGTACATAGCTTAGCCCTTTTAGCTTCCTCACCAGCCTGTGCTGTGTGTTCAGATTATCATCTATTGGAATCTACTAGATCAAATACAGCCATTATCATATCCCCCACTCTTCGCAATAGGTAGTAAATCTCTCCCAGACCTTCTATGAAATCAGGATGAGGTACTTAGCCTTTTTAGGAGGTTGACATCTTATTACTGGATATCTGGCCTCCTGTCATCTGTCTTTGTTTTCATTGTTATTGCACAGCTATGTTCCTTTCAACAAGTGATTGATGCTTATTATTAACAGTTCCCTTGCTGATGCTTTGTTCAGATTCTGAACTAATGCATTTTTATATGAGCTTTTATTGTGGATTTAGAAGAATGCATGTGAAAATATCTGATTTTACTTACCTCTTGCTGGATTCTTTTGCTTTTCTGGTGAAAAAAATTATTGAATATAATTTTCAGTAATGTCGTCTGACTTTTATGTGCAGCATTAATGAGTATGTCTATTCATAGTACATGATCATAAATTATTATCAACTGTAAATTCCTTTTTTCTCCATTGCCCACTTGTATCTTTTCAATTAGCATAGGACTTTAAAAAAAAAAAAATGGACTATTGAAGAAAGCTTTATTTTATCATTAGCATTTTTCCTTGTTAATAAATTCTGGTTAAACTGTTTTCTTGCTGATTCACTAGCCCATGCTGTCCTTTTGGAGTTACTCATCTCAGTTGAAAACTTCTATTTTCTGGTATCCCAGCATATGGCCACGTAACTACCAAGTTGACATTCTTTTTTTCTGCATGTTCTGACATGGCAATATAAACCTGGGGCATTAAACACATATGTGGACACACACACACAGTTATTTAATGGAAACAGCAAATCAACTGCCAGACTGGTATCAGCTGTGACTGATTACTCACCACAGATAAGCTGTACAAAACAAACAAACAAAAAAAAAACCCACCCAGCTGTAATTGGTAAATAAGTTCCTACTGTGGTCACTTTTACATGACCTAACTGCTACCTGATGTTCTGTAGGTCTCAGATTTGACTCAGGTGAGTTTGCCTGCCATGTAGTGCCTGCTGCAGCGGGATCCAGACTCAGTTTGGCATTGGTATGCAGTCTAGGAGAAATAATTAAATCATATTTTACTACCTAACCAGCTAAAACATATATCACCATGAATTATTCTAACAATTTCTGACAAAGGTCTCGATGCGCATGTGGAATAGCGCTGTTCTTTAAAATACAACACAATGAACAACAAAAAAAAAAACCACCAACCCAGCTGTGAGGTTTAAATCCTTTCCATACCTGTAATGGCAATTAGTTCAAAGAGTGGGAGTTTTGTAAATTTCAGCTGGCACCATTCTAGCTATGTTTTAAAGAATACTTAAGTTCATTATGCAGCTAGAATGTGAATTGGCATAAAGGTGTTTTTTTTTTTTCCTTTTCTTATAAAATATTAAAATACAATATTCCAGCCATGATCTTTGCTGTATTTTAACCTCATTTGGTATGCATAAGGGGACTCTTCCTTACCCAGACTCGGATGAAAGGAGCTTATGCTTCTGCTCGAACTGTGCTCCTGTTAAAGGAGATTGGCAACGCGACATCAAAGCATGTATTAAATGTGAATACCTGTAAATTTAATTGCCTGACTGTCTAAATGCAAGCCGTTCTCTGCCAGCCACCGCAGCAGCACCGCTTGTCTTTATTAGGATCATCACATTCTCAGGAGAGAGAGAGAGATAATGACAGAAGCGCAGACAGAAATTGGTACCAAATTGGTACCAGGTGAAACGACTCGAGCGAAACTAAATTAGCGGTGGGCAGAGGGCCTCAAAGCGCCTGTTTCCCGTGTAATGTCGTAAGGACATCCGAGTGCCTGAAGCTTTGAGACCTTCCCCGTCTGTGCAGAGGCTCAGGACGATTCAATGGCAGCGACGAGGAGAAGGAAAAAAAGAGAAACCGCTGTCCGCGGTGCTGAAGGCCGCGGCCGGCGCTCGCCGTGCCCGCGCTCGGAGGGGCGGGGCTGCGGGGCGCGCGCGCTCCCGCCAGTCTCCCTGCCCGCGCAGGCGCGCCGCCGGCGGAGGGAGCGCGTGTGAGGGCAGGGCCGGCCCGGGAGCGCTCAGCAGTGGGAGCGCAGCGGCGCCGCCGCCGACGGCACGCGGCCACCCGCCCCCCGCTTATTTCCGGAGCCGGGACGAAGAGTAGAGCGGCGGCGGCGGCTCGGGAACGGCGTCTCCCGCTCGCGGTGCCCGGCCTCCGCCTCGCCTCCTTGCGCAGGGTCGGCTCGCAGCCCCCGGCCGCTCGCCCAGGAGCGCGGAGGATCTGAGGAAGGAAGGAAGGAAGGAAGGAAGGAAAGAAGGAAGGGCCGTTTCTGTGGCTTTGTGGATGCTCTCCTTTTCCTGGAAATGCAAAAGATTATGCATATTTCTGTCTGCCTGGCTCCCGTGTTGTGGGGACTGATCTGGGGGGCCCATTCCAACAGCATACAGATCGGTAGGTGCCCGCGGCCGCCTCCCGCGCCCCCCGCCCCGTGCCCTGCCGGCCCCTCCGCCTGACGCGTGTGTTTGCCTGCAGGGGGGCTGTTCCCGAGGGGCGCCGACCAGGAGTACAGCGCGTTTCGGGTGGGCATGGTGCAGTTCTCCACCTCCGAGTTCAGGCTCACTCCCCACATCGACAACCTGGAGGTCGCCAACAGCTTCGCCGTCACCAACGCCTGTGAGTACCGGGGCGGGAGGGGCCGCCGGCGCCGAACGGCTGCTGCAGCGCCCGGCCCGGCCCCGGTGAAGGTGGGCGCCGGGTCTCCGTGCGCCCCCCGGCGCCGGCGGAGCCTTAAGATGGAGCCCGCCGCCCCCGCCGGAGCGCCGTCAGCCATCTTACCGCGCCGCGTCGCAGCCCGGCACCGAGGCCCCCGCGCGGAGCGGAGCGGTGCGGGAGAGCGGTGCGGATCTGCCCCGGCCCCGCCTCGGGCGCGGCCGCACGCGTGCAGCGGGGAGCGGAGCACGTGCGTGGCCCCGGGGAGCGAAGGGCGAGGGGAGGAGGGGGGCGGGGGGCGTGCGGCTTGCCGCTCTCGGGGCCGGAGGCGGTCCGCCTTTCCCCGCTTCCAGCGGCGGCGCGCTCGGCGAGGAGCTCGCTCCTTTCCGGGCGCTGCAGGGCGAGTTTCCCTGTCCTCGTACGGGGTGCTGAAGCCGGAGGTCGGTTGTCAACCTGAGCGTTTTCCTGTTTTATCGCTCCTCCGGCTCAGCTACTACGATGCTGGATCGGCACACGCTGGGATAGGCGGTGCGGGAGCTCATCCCGAGGAGCATACGTGGGGATGTAAGGGTACACGGAGCTGACGTCCAAAAGGTGGAAGCGTGCAGCAGCCCCAGCAGGGCTGTGACCTTTGCGAGCTGCTGGAGAAGCTCGGTCACCCGCTGGGGGAGGGTCTGCATGTGGGGAGGCTTTGCAGCGTGCATCCCTAAGACCCTCAGTGACATAAAGTGTGGTGTGGTGTTCTAGGTGGCATTCTGTGTAACTGTGATGGCTCTGGTGTGTTCCTTCAGTGCTGTGAAATTGCTGAAATGTATAGAACGTGAGAAAAGGTTTTCCTGCTAGTACTAAAGACAGATCTGTCCTGCCTCCTCCATGTCATGTGTGCCAGAGATTGAGTCTGTAGGGAAAGTTAAGGAGCCCCCAGTGTGTCCATGCACCTGCTCTGTTCCTGACCTGTGCCGCCTGCTGTGGGTGGCTCTGCTGTGTGCATGTGCTGTAGGGTTACAGGCAGGAGGGAGGCGTGGGCTGTCCTCTGCCTGAGCCCCAGGGCTTCCATCATGCGGAGCACAGAGCTCAGACGTGAGCTCCTCAGGCACCTCAGCTGCTGCTGATGGCTGAGCGAGGTTACCTCAGCTGTGGGTTTTGGCTGACATGTGAACCATATGCTGAAAGTATGGCAGTATTCCCTCGGTTGCCTTCCAACCGAGTGGTTGGAGGGAAAGGAATGCTGAAGACAACAAGCAAAATTGAGCAGTTGATGAATTTTCAGAGCGCTGCGTGCAGGAACGGTTAAGGAGGCTCCGTGTTATTCCTCTCCTTTCTCTCTCTTCCCTTGGAGCTCTTGTTGAAAAACTGGCCGGTTGTTATTTCGAGAGCAGCGCGTGAGGAGCCTGCCCTCAAACCCAGCAGAGCCAACGTAGAAGGGCAGAGAAACGCAGGATAGCGTGAAGTGAGAACACCTCAGTGAGAACGCCTCGCTGTTTCACTCCAGCGAGCGATTTTCCCTAAGCGGCAGCAGGGCTTCCACGTTGGCAGAGGCGGTGCCCTCTTTCTGCCCGAAGGAAGCGCTGAGCTCAGCCGTGCGGCGCTCCCACGAGGCCGGGCCCGCGGCCAGCAGGTGGCAGCCGGCGGCCACCCGGGGCCCCACCGCCCCCCTCCTGCCCGTGCTGCCCTCCGCCTGGGAATAACCGAGGGAAAAAGAAAGGAACCGTGCGGCTATCCACGGGAGGCTTCCGGCCTGTAGTATTAGCTCATCAACGGAGCAAAGGGTTTGTGTTGCCGGGATTGCTGCTGGATCGGGGTTGTAAACTTGCCTAGAAGAGGGGGCAGTGCTCGTGCCCGGCTAAGGGATGTTTGCAGCTGTGTAAGAACATCGAGCCACTGAAGGCTACCCAGAAACATGGCAGAGGAGGGCAGGTGCTCTGCTTCTCGGTGCTGTATGGACGCGTTGCTGTAGCTCATGCAATAAGGCATTGCATGTTGAGCCGTTGGACTGTCACAGGGCTGTGCTGACAGGTCATCAGGAGTCACTGCTGTCATCTAATAGCAGTTTGACACCTCGCAGGGCAGCAGCACCTGGGGGTTTTATGTTTTTTTGAGGGAGGGATGGATCTTTCTGCAGGCTGATGGCACAATTAGAAGAGCCTTTGGCTGCTGTGACCGTAATTACATTCTTCCAGAGCAATGGGTTGCACTTACCCTTCTTTGGGAACTGATGGTGATTCAGAGGGTGGCAAGCTAGGTTTGTTAGCAAGGCAGCTCACTCTGTCAGAACCTCCCTGGGTGGCACCAGCTGGGGCAGAGGTACAGCAAGCACTGCAGGTCATTCATGGGGAATTGGGTGGTGTCCAAAAATCGGACTTTATTGTCCTTCAGCCAAGTGTAATTGAGCCTAAGCTAACTGGAGAAGTGCTGATGATCGGCAGCATCAGATTTTCATTAAAAAAAAAAGTTAATTCTATCAAAAGAATAAAACTAGTGAAGATGACATCCATTCCTCTTAAACCATCCAACCTGAATGGGGGTAGTTGTATTACGTCTGCATGTATTTTTAGACTGAAAGGATATTGGAGTCACCTAAACAGACGTCTCCTGTGGGCTACTATAAAACCTTCATAACCCTAACAAGGTTTTCATACAGTGGTTCCAGCACAGGGGTAATGTATGAATGATCTGAGATGTTTCATTCTGCTGGCTCAAGAGCCAGTGCTGTTTTTCTGTCTTAAATGAAGGCTTACAGCTCTGCAGGGATCACTGCACCATGACATTGTGACAAGGGGATGCTGATTCATGCATAAACCTTAGACCCTCTCGTTATATCTTCAGCAGCTTTGAGAACATATGAATATCTAGCATGTTGCAACTTGTGAGTCATTACAAAGGTTTTCCCAGCCATTTTGGAATATAATGCTAGAGATAGCATCCTTAAAGGAGTAGCGTGCAGAGCCCTGCTGGCAAGATAGTTAAAAGAATAAGCCAAAAATAAATATTACCACCAATCCTGTGGTGGTAGCGATGGAACAGGTATAGATGTATTTAGGGATGAATTTTTATGGATTTTTATGAATATTTATGGATGAAGTATAGATGAATTTAAATTGCTGAGGTCCCAGCCCAGATGTATTTTGCAGTGAGTGATTAAAACTGACTTTGAAGGAAAGGAGGAATTTATTAAATGCTTCTGTTTCGGTTCATTCATGTTCCTGGTCCTTCTCATTTCATTTTTGCTGTAAAACATTTCTCAGGCTCAGTGAGTGCTCGTGAAACTTCGATGCCCTCTTGTAATTAAAATGGATAAGATCACACAGACTTCTGTAATAAGTAATCTTTAAAGCAGGCTGTATCTTGAAACAGGAACTATTATGCTTTTGCTGCTTTTTTGGAAGCATTTCTTCCTTAAAAATCAAGCTCTACAGCAAACCTTGAACGTTCTTCCACTCATGAGAGTTTTACCTAAAGAAACCTGGGGTCTTTGTTGCATGTCCCTGCTGGGTCTCCTTGCTCCTGGCTCATAGAGAGTTTTCATGCAGATGTGTGATACAATTGTGAAAGCTTTGGCTTGGCTGCCCAATTTCTTAGAGTTTTATTGAGTGATTATTGCATTGCTGTCACCCGTATATCTAAAATAAAAAATTACCATGCGGTTTTGAGGTCAGTATAAGCATCTATTTCATCTTTATAAACATTGAAGTGAATTTGATTTAATAACAATTTGTGAGTAGTATATCAATCAAGCCTTAATATTCCAACCAAATTTTTCTATCAACCAATGTATCCATCAACTTCTTTGATACGTGCTTATGTTTACACCTGCTTTTATTTCTTTTTAATATGTAAACATGCTTTTATGCTGATAAAAGCTTTAATTTACACCAGCTTTTATAGGACAGTTGAGTGTGCACGTAGTGAGGATGTACTTAACTCTTACACGTGCAGGGACTTCATTACTACCCAGTGTGGTTATGCATGCTAACCCTAGGGCCAGTGCATGAAGCAACGCCGTTACTGCTGATTTCTTCAGCTCTTTTTCAGGCTTCTGGTTCTTAAAATATTGTTGACAATTAAGGCAAGTTTGTTAGATGTCATTCTTTTTGAGCAGTTGATAATTACTAGGGATAATAACTGGGAACACGTTGTCTTGAAAACGCATTTAAACGGACAGATGCTCTTTTAGTTACATAGAAGATTAAGATGATCTGTAAAAATTAATACACCAGGCTCCTTCATTGAAAGAATGCTTAAATTATTATAATTCTATGATTGACCAAAGAAGTGTTTGCTTTAGGGAAAGATAACTTGAAATTAATGAATTTCTAATATATTCTGGGTGTGCTAATATATAGGAACCAAAAGGAGGAATTAACCCATAGCAAGCATAAGTGTATGTCTGTATGTATGTCTCTATGTACATGTATGTGTATTTGCATGTACATGTGTAATTTTATGCATACACTGTAAAGTAGCTTGTTTTGGACACAAGTTAAAGAAAAAGGAGGGCTCTGCTGCCCATTTTCTGAAGAGGATTGTCTCAGAGCTCTTACTATTAAAGAAGATTGATCATTTTAAGTCAGTTCTCACCCCTGCGAGTGAATTGAGTGAATGAACTGCTAGTATTTTATACTGGAAGATCACACCTATGTTCTGGAACTAACATCCCTAGGGCTGAAGGCAAAGAATACCAGGTCAGACAGAAAATAATGCTGAAAAGACGCTCTGAATACACACCTGTTTTAGTTGGATGTATCAGACTGTATTTATGTGCACATGAATGGGCTTCTCATGTGACAGTTAACTGGAACGTTGATTTCTGGGATGAAGAGGATTTTTCCATAGTCTAGTAGCTATTCATTGCATCTATCAGAACATGCAAACAGTGATGTGCTTCTAGACGACTACAGATGAGGGGTTAGTTCCTTTTGCACTGTAGATGTCTGCATGTTTTCGTAAGAAAATTGTAGGTTTGTACAGTTTCATTACTGTTTCGTACTGAAATGTTGACTTTTTTCTTTAATAAGTTCATTGAAAAACCTATATTGGCTACAAGTACATATTAGATGTCACTTATTAAAACTGGGAAAGGGCCTCGATTTAAATGATGAAGTTCTTTCGATAGTGAGTTCTTTGAGGATAAACAACAAGCAGCGAGAAAAAGCGTCAGATAAGCACTGAAAGAGATAAGCATTGAGGAGTAAAAGCAGACTTTAAACAACCAAATGTTGAGCAGACCCCTGTTGAACCTTCTTAAATCAGCGACTGTGCTTAAGTGGCGGAGGCTTTTTTTTTATTGGCTTGTTTTTGTTCTGCTTGGGCAATGTAGTTACTGGTGGTGTAATGCCTTGAAAAATAATTCTGTAAGAGTTGTTTCATTTTTTTACTTCTCCTCATTTTTTATTGTTTTAGGAAAGGTGCTCAAATCAGGGAGTTTGTGGGGAGATGACTTTATTTTTTTCCCCTCTGGGGAGACAAATATGGAGAATGAATATTTCTGTCCTAAATTTGTTTTCATTTATATTTAATACAGTTAGTTACAGTTAGCTATTTCATGAGAGACTTAACATTTTAATAAGATGCTTATTATTCTGCAAGGAGGTGAGGTTCAGCTTCGGCTCCTGTTATCCCCTCCCTGTTATCTACCTGTCCCAAAAATTAATAGGGTTTTTCAGAGTTGAAACATTACAAAGGTGACAGAATTGGGCACCGGCAGTGTGTTACTTCAGCTCTAATCTGCTCTTTTATTTCATATCAGATAAGGATATTCTGGTCTGTATTCGTTAAGTTAAATGGCTGTGTGTGCTTGGGGTGCTGGGGCTGTAAGGGAATTACCAATTGCTGCAGCCAGTCCCTGAATGACTTGCTGGGCTCCATTGCACGTCACAATGCTACTTTCATCACTTAACTGCAGAAGGCACGTGGCCTTGCACTTTTCATTGCTGACAAAGAAATAGAGTACTCTTGTGTTTGCAGCTTGGAATGGGCAGCTTTTTGCAGAATGACTTCTTCGATGACGAAGAAAAGGGTAAGATACAACTCTGTGAAGTGTTCACGTTGGCCCTGACTCCTAAATGCATACGCAGCCGAGCATCTGAGCTCAATAAGAGACAGTGGCTCGTTTTGTAATAGGTACCACGTTGGTAAGTGAGCTCATGCTTGAAGTGCCTAGAGGTGGGATAGCATAGCAGATTTGATTCCAGACACTTAATGCTGCATTTGATTTGATGCTGCGTTGGTTAAGGCTGTAATTTGTTCACAGTTTGTGTGCTTTGACAAGTTCAAAACATCATTTGGAGTGGGAAAGATGCCTCTGCTTCCTGCAAGTCGTGTGAGCTTGATTTTGTTTTACACACTCAGGAAATGGCAAGTGACAGAACACCATAAGCACTCAGCGTGACAGATAATCTGAACAGCAATATGATAGGGGATGTGAAGCTTTCCTCATCGTTCATGCAGGGAAGGCTGCTTTCAGAGGTCATGCCAGCAACTGTGCCTTGTGCTCAACCCAGTGAATGGTTCCTCTACTAGAAATTGAGGATGTTAAGAGTCTGCTTACACTCAGTGCTCCCGGTGTGGTGCTAGTTAAGAGTTATGTCTGCAAAATGGTTTCCAAGCCATAATACTCATCTTTGTTCTTGTTTTTTTTGCTCATATGAGTGTAGCAAATTTGAAACCACTTTGCCAGTACTGCACAGTTGTGCATATGTGCTATCAAAGAGTGTGTCCCTGCTGTATCTGAAAAGCAGGGTAAACAATTTACGTAGCTAGTGTGTACCCCAAGCTCCTGCTTACATAAGCTACAGCAGTGTCACTTGTAGCAGGAGCTGCCTTGATCCACAACGGAATCACAGTGGTGGCAAGGAGAGCTACCTTGGATTTAACCCTTCACTTCATATCCTATCCATAGCTGGGCCTGAATTTCTTTCTTTGCCTTTCATGCAACTGAATGCCCTGAATGCCAGGCTGTTTTAGTTTAGCATAGTCTCTGTTTGTTTTTTTTTTCCTCACTTTTCTGCCTTTTTCCTGCTTCTGTTATATTTCTAGGGCAGAAAAAAAACCCCAAAAACTTAGTAATTTCCCTTCTGTCCTTATGCAGAAAGGGGGAAAAGTAACTTCTGGATTTTGAAAGCATGAGGACAATTTCTTGCTCTCTGTTGTTATTGTGATCAAGCACAGAGGAAAACAAAACTTAGAAAAATTCTGGGTTTTTTTGTATATGCTGGTTTAAGTAATTGCTCCATCGACAAGTGTTGGTTAGCCAGATGCATACACAGCTTAAAGCATTTCAAGCCATTAAAATGAACACCTGGAAACACTGTTATATGATTTCATTACACGTAAGAACTAGATAGATAGTCCTGTGGCGTATCTGGCAATCTATGGGGATACCTCAGTGCATGGTACATGTACTTGGCAATCTGAATCATTTCCTTGGTCTCATGAGGAAAGAGTATGCTCATAAACACCCAAACAGCTTTCAGAAACCCTGATGGTTTTGTAGACTGTTTAGTACTGTTGTAATTAGTTGGTGTTTGTAGTTGAAAGTGTGGCTTATATTAAATCATGAGTCATTCCAAATAAATGCATACTTCCACTATACTCCACTATGTTGAAGTGCCTCCACTGTCATTACACATCTGCTTTGCCTTCCGGTTTTGTCCGAGAAATGCTAACAATGGCTTGCTTCATTGTAGGATTTTTGTTTTCTTTTCTGTTCAGAGCTGTTTCTGGTTCTTTAATGGGCTCATACATTAGTTCAACAAGTGTTGCAACTGATTTAGGTTGGATGTCAGGAGGAAGTTCTTTACTATGAGAGTGGTGAGGTGCTGGAACAGCTGCCCAGAGAGGCTGTGGATGCCCCGTCCATCCCTGGAGGTGTTCAAGGCCAGGTTGGATGGGGCCCTGGGCAGCCTGGTCTGGTATGAAATGGGGAGGTTGGTGGCCCTGCTGTGGCAGTGGGTTGGAGATTCATCATTCTTGAGGTACCTTCCAATCTATGTTTCTGCTATTCTGCAGTATTTTGTTATTACATGACTTCTTAAGATGTGGACGTTACAGCATTGAGAGGCCATTTTCCAGACTACATTGCAATTGCCTTAAAAATCCAGATGTATTAGGGGAAAAAAATAGGTCACTTTGTGAATTTCTCTCTGTTCATGTAGGTGAAATACTTCAACATCAACCTAATTCTGAAGGCTTTTTATTTTGTTCTCATAGTGCTTCAGACAGCTCACCATAACTAGTTATTGCTACTGGGCTATTAAAAAGACTGTGGAAGTGATTCTGCTAGCTACTCAGTTCAGACACACTGGTGGCTCTGTAGATTTTTGCCTTTAAAGCTGTGTCTTATTTACTGCATATCACTTAAAACTTCCTGAGGAAGCAAGCAATGTTTGCAGGAATGTGGTTAAACTTGTCATAGTTTAGTGTAAGCTACAGGTTGCTTACTAGCTATGTGCCTAGATCTGTGTACTGCAGTTTATATGTGGTTACTTCTGATTATTTTTTTTTTCCTTCTTTATTATTAGAAAAAAAAAACAAACCAAAACCAAAAACATATATTTACTTTTCCTTCCTTCCAGCTAAGTATACCAAGATTCTATGTTCAGGAACCACACGCCATCTCATCAGAATTGTCTTCTATTTTCCAGGTTCCAATTCATGAACTCTTTACTCAGGGACTGATTTTTATTACAAATATGTCAGTTTGGCCTATAGTGACAGTAGTGAGAGAGTTGAAATAGTTTTTTTCTTTCTGATTGCTTTTTGTAATGGAGAACAAGATGTCTCATCTTGTTCCAAAGCAGATCTCTAAGTACGTGTAGCAGACCAGAGGAGAAGCTGTACAACTCTGCAGGCAAGTGCTTCTTCAGTTCCCTTCCATGAAGTAGGCATATACAGTCCCCAAAGCGGCTTGGTTTCAGTGATGGGTGACACTGTCACATGTACGAGTGGGGAACTTTCAGGCATCCTGCAATGAAACAAGGCTGGAGGCACCCATGTTACAGGCAGTGGGGAGAATGAGATGTCTAGCAATGAAATTAGCAACAGTTAATGCCTACAGGAAAAGAGCCTAAATCAGCTTGAAGTACAGAAAGCTGCTGTTTAGGAAGCTTCAAACTGAAGCTCTTGACTAAAATGGTTCTTCTCCAATTCTGGATGACTGAACACATCTCTGACAGATAGCATTTATGGCCACTGTACTTTCTCAGCTGTAGTGTGTTTAAACTCTCAATCTGTGTGATGCTCTGGGTGCTGTGCAGGTGTCCCACCTTTCTGGTGGAACAGCCCGATGGTACAGGAAGGATGCGGGAGACTCTGGAAACTCAAAGGCTGGTGGGAATTTGTGTTGAGGGATGTGGTTTAGTGAGAGCTGTTGGTGATGGGTGGATGGTTGGACTGGATGGTCTTGTAGGTCTTTTCCAACCTTGGTGTTTCTGTGATTCTGTGAAAGAGGAGCTGGTTTTGCCTTCTCTGTATGGAATACAGTGCAGGCCAGGGTAGGAGGTGTATTTTGAAAGTGTGTGAAGAGAAGTAAGCAGTTATATGATCATGTTTCTTGCTCCTGGAGGTATCAACCTCTATGTTTCTCATTAGACAAGTTCTTAATTTTATCTTGTTCTGGTGGATATGTGCTTTTCATCCTGATACAGGAACTGTAAAAAAAAAAAAAAGTCTTTTCACCACTTTCAGGAAGGACTGCAGTGTATTTTTTTGAATGAGTTCATTACTATCCTGGAGTTATAATTGGCATTCTATGCTGTATACTGTAGGCTGGAAAAGTTAACACTTTGTTTTGAGCTGCGTTGACCACAAGCAATGTGGTATTTATTTTCCCAATGCTCTGGTGGCATCACTGTTTCTAGATTAAATGCAGGGTAGAGACTTCAAACTGGAGGGTTTTATGCATATTCTGTGTAAACAGGGCTATGTGAATAAAAATTAGGCTTCTGTGGCAGTTGCATTCATGGACGCTTAAGTTAATAGGCATTGGATTTAAAGATTACAATATTGCTGACAAAGTGTTTTCCATGAAGGATCATTGTAGTGGAAATGCTAAGTCACAGCCTGAAGCAGTGACTGAACTGACTGGTGGGAAGGCAGAGCCAACCCATGGGAGCTCAGGTGCAAGCAGTTTGCACCTTTCTGATAGGAGGGGTGGAGCCAGGATCCACCCCTTCCCAGACCTCTTTTAGGGTTGGCAGTGGAAGCGAGGGTGTCTCTTATTGGAGATCCCTGTCTATCTGTGGTCTTCCAAAGGGTAGAACATTTCCTTGCTTTGTTTCTGCATTCAGGGCTGTGTTTGGGCTTGTTCACGTTTGCTGCAGTCGAGGACTTTGCCATCCCACTATTATTGTTGTACTTTCCATCACGTTACAGCATGGTGAGCATCTACTCTATGTGCATCTTGTGATCCATCGGGCAAAATGTGTTTCATCCAGAATATTTGCTGAGTTGGCAGGAAAACAAAAAGTTGAGCTGTTTTTAGAAATGATGTTTTACTTTTGGTAGCCAGATAAAATAATATTGCCTTGTTAATCTCTCTGTAATCTTTATGTGGGAAGCGGTTAGTCCCCATCGTGCTCCGTTTCTATGAAAGGGAAATTATGTGATGGCAATAAAGAACTCGGATTGCTTTTTTTCCTTTTTTTTTTTTTTTTCCTGGATCACCATGGCAAAGAATGGCTGGATTAAGTGAGATGTTTTTGAATTACTGAGGCTGATGATGGGTAGAGGCTGTACCCCTAATCCTGTGATGAGACAGATGAGTATCAGTGTATGCTACCATACCTTCTGTTTGGGGCACATGGGTTTCCTTCCCATGCATAAAGGGGTTTCTGAAGGGACGGTCAGTGCTTTGTCACCTCCAAGCATGCAGGCAGGAGCTCTGGCCCAGGGCTGAGGTGCTGTGCAGGGCTTCTGAGTGCTCGCAATAGCAACAAAACCTTCTAGGAACTCTGGGAACTGTCAAGATAGAAATCGTTTGAACTGTTGCTTGTTCTTCTTCACAAAGTGAAATACTATTCTGGAATTTATTGGAAAATGTGACTTAAGAGATACCCTAGTGAATGGAGGATATTAGATTGAAAGCCTGTGTATGCACTTGGTCTTTCAAAGTTATTCCTCCTCGGGTTATCTTTACATCTTTAACCAGACATGTTTAAGTCTCTTTCACCATTTCTGTCTTCTGTGGGTTACTCTTTGTGTTTGTCTTGCACGATATCAGTGTATGTATCCTCTCTTACTACAGCATCTTCAGGAGTTAAACTTGATGATCCTTGTAGATGCCTTCCAACTTGGGATGTTCTGTGTTTCTCTTTCTCAGTATACCCTATTTCCGAGTTTCTCTTCCTTGCCCGTTTCCTTTCTCGTCGTGTGTACTGACCTTTCTCTTCAGTGTCCAAATTGCCTCGAGGCCAGGCAGATAACTGCTGCCAATAGCTGCAGCTGTGATAGAGGCTGGCTAAGAAGTCCTGCTTTCATGGGATTATTTAAGGACTGCTTTGCTCATCCATTTAACTCTGTTCTTATTGTGTATTCATTCTTATGTTGCGTTTCTCAACACTTTTGAGAAATAGTCAATTTTAGTTACGTTTAGTTGTAATTCATTATAAACTGTAGTTCCTCTTTAAAAAGAGAAAATCAATTAAATCATCTAAAAGTCAGCTTTTGACATTGGGAAACAGCTCTTCAGTCCCTGTGTGGCCTTGCTCCTCGCTGTGGTTGCAAGTGGCTGGTTCTTAAAGTAGCAATGTGTATTGATGGTTGTTTTTTTTTTTCCTTCAAACTGTCAAGTATTGTGTGAGGCGACAGAAGAGATATGTTACCTCTTAATCTTTCATGTTCGGAGTCCTGTAAACTGGAAGTTATTTGTAAAAGTGTAACATTAAGTTAAACAGCTCTAAAATATTTGTGGAATTACTTTTCCGTGGCGTGTAAGTAATGTGTATTAAAAAGGACGGTGATGTGTAGATGATCAAATAATTCATGTGATTGGATGTAGTATACATTGGCTGAGGTCTCGAGATCTTTCCCCCTTGTTCTCGTGGGGGACTTCAACTTCCCAGACATCATCTGGATTTATAATACAGCAGTTCTGGAGTGCTAGAGGTTCCTATACTGTGTGTGGGAGGTAACTTCCTGACACAGCTGGTGAAGGGAGCCAATAAGGGGAAGCAAAATCCTGGACCTACTGTTTGTTAACAGAGAAGGTCTTGTGGGGGATGTAAAGGTTGGAGGCTATCTGGGGCACAGTGATCACGAGATCCTAGATTTCTTGATCCTTGTTGAACCACAGAGGGGAGTCAGCAGAACTGCCATCTTGGACTTGTGGAGTTTAGCCCCTTTAGGACCATAGTTGAGAGGGTCCTTTGGGAGGTAGTCTTGGCAGGTGTGGGAGCCCAGGAAGGCTGGGAATACTTTAAGGAAGTTATTCTAAAGGTGCAGGAGCTGACCATCCCCAAGTCACAAAGATGATCTGATGGGCAAGGAGGCCGGACTGGCTGAACAGAGACCTTTGACTGGAACTCAGGAGCGAAAGGAAAGCTTATGGTCTTTGGAAGACTGGGCAAGCTACTTACAATGATTACAAGTACGTACTGAAGCTGTGCAGGGAGAAAATTAGAAAAGCCAAAGCTCAGCTAGAAGTGAACTTGGCCACTAAGGTAAAGGACAACAAAAAATATTTCTATAAATACATCAAAAGCAGGAGGAGGGCTAGGGAGAATCTTCATTCCTTGTTGGATGCCGAGGGCAACTCGGTGACCAAGGATCAGGATAAGGCTGAGGTACTTAATGCCTTCTTTGCCTCAGTCTTTAATAGTAAGACTTGTTACTCTCTGGGCACACAGCTCTCTTCACTGGTAGATAGGAATGGAGAGCAGAATTGGCCCTGCATAATTCATGATGAGGTGGTTTTGGACCTGCTCCCAAAGCTGGACGCTCACGAGTCCAAGGGGCCAGATGGATTGCACCCTAGAGTGCTGAGGGAGTTGGCAGATGTGGTTGCCAATCACCCTCCACCATTCTTCAACAGTCCTGGCTACCCAGGGATGTCCTGGTGGACTGGAGACTGGCAAATGTGATGCCCATCTTCAAAAAGGGCTGGAAAGATGATCCTGGTAGCTACAGACCTATCAGTCTCACCTTGGTGCCAGGAAAGGTTATGGAATGGATAATCTCAGGAGCCATCATGGACCAATTAAAGGTCGACTAGGGGATCAGGACCAGTCAGCATGGGTTTATGAATGGAAGATCCTGTCTGACAAACCTGACTTCCTTCTATGACAAGGTGAACTGCTTAGTGGATGAAGGTAAGGCTGCTGATGTGGTCTACGTGGATTTCAGTAAGGCCTTGACACTGTCTCACACAACATCCTCTGGATGGAGGATGGAGAAGCTGGCTGCCCACGGTTTGGATGGGTGTATGCTCTGCTGGGTGAAATACTGGCTGGATGGCTGGGCCCAAAGAGTTGTGGTCAATGGAGTTCAATCCAATTGGCAACCAGTCACGAGTGATGTCCCCCAGGGCTAGGGGGCTGCTTCTATTTAACATCTTTATTAGCAATCTTTGTACTCCTACAGCAGCAGCTTTGCTAATTTCTGAATAAATGTGCTAAAATGAGAAGTTGCTGAGCCATCAAGAAAAACTTGATACACTTTTCTGACAAAGGACTCTGCCATACTGTGATGTGTCCTTCAGGGAAACTGGGTGCAGTTTTTCCCATGCTCTTCTGCAGTTCTTATTAGTGTTGCCTTCTAGCATTGCGTTACGGTGGCATTAAAAACCCCCAGAGCCTGTTTTGGATGCTCATGCTGCCTAGTTTAATCCATGCACGTCTTACAGGCTTGATTCTACTTCTGGGAGAAAAAAAATGCATGGCTATTTTAAGAACACTCCTCTATTTGCTTTGCTGTGCTCTACCATGTGAGGCAGTGACAGGAGAGTAATGTTTGATGTGAGAAATTGTTTTACGAGGTCTGACTTAGTCTCGAATGTGAACAGTAGCATTAGCATTTTTCTGGAGCTGCATGTTAACTGTCACAGTGGTGTAATCCTAGGCTGGGGCTTGGCATTTCCCTTCAGGAGAAAACATAAATTGGAGTGGTTTGAGCTCCGTTGAGGGCTTTTTAGTATCAGCCAGTCCTTTGTTTGCAATAACGTTAGCTAGGCACGAAGGCCTTGTGTTTCTCTAAGGGCAGACTCTTGTTTTGCTCTCTGGGCTGGTGTTTTATCAGGCTTTAAATGTACTGATTTTTACGGTGGACTTGTCTTCAGACTTAAGTGATTCTGTGTGGTGATTTATTTACGTTTTCTTTCTTTCTTTTTTTTTTTTTTTTCTCATAGTATGGAGGGATTTTTTTGGCTCTTGTTTCTTTTCAAATTGTTTACCTATAAGACATAGTTTACCTTCCGCCCACATTTGAAAAAGCATGTGCTCTTGGATACCATGACTTTAAACCTTTGGAATGCAGAGAAAAGCTTCTGCCAGACAATTTGCAGCATAGAAGGAGCAATCAGTTTGCAGCCAGTTAATTTGCAGCACAGTATGAATACAAAGCTCATCCTGATTTGGAATGCATGTGGTTATCGATCAGGTGTAAATCAGACCATTGCAACTTATGTGTACCATTACAACTTAAAGTGTACATAAACGACTCACAATATGATTGTGTATCAGTGTTTTTTCTCTGAAATCCCCATAGTCATTTCATTTGCTCTAGTGTGTCATACACTAGTGACAAAAGGAGAACTGAAGATGGTGAGAGTCAGTTTAGAGCATTTGGGATGCTCCATTTAGACTGGTCTGAATCGGTCACTAGTTTTGATGGATTTGAACTACACGGGCTTCTTATCAATTACTTTGACTGCTTTAATATACAGGATAGCTAATTTGAGGCTACTTTAGTCTTCCAAAAGCCTGTAAGTACTCCTGTATTCATAAGAAGGTATTAAGAGTGATTGCTGTACATTTAGCAACTGTGCAAACACTTTTCATGGTAGAACTCTTCAGCAACTGTAAATAAGGACTCATTTGTACTGCAGATCATCATCTGCATTTATCTGCATTGCATTCATGTCTGGATGTTCCAGGAGGTATTGCAGATTACTATTCTAGACCTTGCACAGCTGTATAGTAAGTGTTGATCCTCGGCCCAAAAAACTCACAACAGAGGTATATAATGGAGAGAGCTGAAGAACTTTCTTTCATCTTTTCACATACACTGAAAATGGCGAGTGGAAAGGGATGGAATTTTTTACTCAAGGTCATAATGAATGATTACAGTAGAGCTGCAAATGAGTATAGCTTTCCTAAGGGCTGCTGAGAAAAACATGAATTCTGTTTGATAGAAAACTTTGTTTTTTTCTGACATTGGTTTCCTTCCTTGTAAGTGAGGGAAAACAATCCTGGAGAAATTTCTTTGGGATAAGGAAAAAAGGCAGAGGATGTTGAAGGTGGGGAAGAAGGACATTAGAGAAAATAAGTGGGAAGAGGGACAGAGAAACACGTTAGAGTGCTTTATATAAAAGGGAACATCAAAGTCACTTTCTCCTCAGCATGATTCAGGTGCTCGACCCTATGCATTGTTTTAAATAGGGCTAATTAAGAGAGTACTTGCCCTTTTTCTCCTTTTTCTGTTTGTGACCCAAAATTCTATTTTGGATCTTAAAAATTCCCTTTTGGGATGAGAGGGAAGAAGGAAACAAGATGTTTCAGTTGATAGAAAATGAGTGTCTTATCAAATTTTTCTTACTTACCCATTCTAATATCCTGCTCCAGAATCTGAGGTCAATTTTTTCAATCTTAACTACTCCATTACATAGTTTTCAGTCAAGGGACATTATATTCCAGATCGTACATAAAATGACCATTTCCAGTGACAGTATTAATCCTTCATGCAGAATAACATTAGTATTCTACAAGCTGTCTTTTGGAGAAGAGCTACAGCAGGACCCACAAATCATTTTTGGTGTTCCCATAGATTTCTTTGGTAGACCTCTGATTGGTTTAATGGTATTATTTGACTGACCCAGTTGAAAGCTGCTGTAAATGTTAGGATACTAACCCGAACCAGTGTGTTGAAAGAGAAAGTTACAGCAGGTTCCTGTATCAGCAGATTGCTTCTCAATTGCAGAAGAAAAAGTAAATTCACAGATTGTTTTCTTCCATGGCTGGATTACGCTCCCTCAGAAAGAGAGTGAGGAAGTCACTTCACTAAATGGCTTGCTAACCTGCTTGTTATTTGTTGCCTCATGGTGAAGTTACATGCATCTAGTCAAGGGGGAAGCAGTTCTTCTGTGAGTAGTGTGTAGGCTTTTTTTCGAGCGGAGTTGATCTCAAATCATCATCCAACCGCCCATGAAATGGGAGTAGCTTCAGTTCTCGCTTAGCATTTACAGGTAATGCCTTGAACAGCAAATCAGTCAGTGAGCTGCGTAATAACTAGGAGCTTAAAAATATAGCAACTGTTGGATGGTAAGAAGCCGCAAAGCGAAAATGCCTCTTGATGAATAAGGAACTGCTGAAAATTCAGTGCTTTGCAATGATATGCTTAATGAAAATGATTAATGCCACAGAACTGGGCTAATGCTCCATATGCTTTTTTTATTTCTCTTTTTTTTTTTTTTTTTTTTTTTTCCTAAAATAAATTGTGGATGGGAACTGCTGTTCCCTCTTATCTGTGAATGATGGAACGTTCAGTCATTTCCTTCTTGTTTCCATGCGCCTGAGGGTCAGGAATCAACTAATTTATGAGACATCGGGCAGAAGAAATTATGTAATAAGCTTCCAATTGAGTTACATGAATAAAATTAAGAATTACTTCATAAAGAACAGAAATACTAAAAATTAAATGCATTAAACAACGTGTAAATACAACTGAATGTGAGACCAGAAATTTGCTGTTTCTGTTGTGAGATTGTCTAGATGTGTAAATATATAAATATTTTTTTCCAGCATCTATCATTATTTTTTGTGTAGTCTATTCAGTTTAAGGCCAGTTGCTAGAATTTCTACTGCAGTCTCTGTAATTGCAAAAAAAACCCATAATATTTGCTTTCAGTATGCGTTCAATCACACAGAGGCTGAAGGATAAGGCACTCGTTAATAAAAACACAATTCTGCAACCTTTGCTTATGATAATTGGCTTGAAGACTTGACAGTGTAGTGTTTATGAGGCTTCTGTTATAGAAAAAAATGAGGCTCAAATTCTGGCTATTCTGCTAAATAAAATCCAGTTTCTAGTCTTCCTGAACTCAGAGTTAAACCTTGACCAGTAATAAGGAAATCAGTTTCTATTTCCTCCTTTCTAAAAAAAAAAAGAGCTAATTCAAAGCTTTCACAAGGACCTCTGGAGACAGAACAGGCAGTAAAACAGAACAGAGAGATGAAGAAGGACAAGTCTTATGCTCCCAGTACTATGGTTTGCAATTGGTTTTGAATTAAACATGTTAAATGTCTCAGATCTGTGTTCCTGCATGTTATGTCAGTAACAGGCACTTTTAATTTCTCTGCTCAAGTGAACAAAAATTAAAATATAGGATGTAGACTTTTAAACCTAAAGAAGTCAAAGGGGGAGAAACTGCATTGTTTTAAAAGTATTAATTATTTTAGAATGTATGTGGGTTTTCTAAATAAAATATCAAATGACAGCAAAGAAAAAGTCGCCGTTATTTGCAACATTATGTATATTTAATGTAAGATGGTTGCCCTGCAGTGTAACTTCCAAGAAAGAGCACAGTACAGTCATAAAGCGACTGGATAGAAAAAAGGTCAGTTTTAATAATTGTGAATTTTGGAATTGACCAAAGGTCAGAATGCGCCTTGTGATGGCAGTGTGAAAAAGGAGCAGAAGATGCACCTGTTGAATTCCTTTAATGTGCCATCTAATTCAGCAGTCACTGAATTATTCTAGGTTTGACCAGGTTAGTTGCAGTTGTCTTCCAGAATATTTGAACGGATTTTCACTGAGGTTTCTCTTCTTTTCCTCCGTAGTTCAGTCTCTACTCAATCCTTTCCTGACATTTGAAATGTCTGGTTTGCCTGGAAGTGTGTTGTTTATATTTATCACATTGTTGTTCTCTTCAGAGGTTGTTTGCCTCGAGCTTCGTTTATTCTGTTCTTCTGCTAGCTTATTTTCAATTGTCAGCTGCTATTTTTTTATAACAGCAAATAGACATGTCCATAGCTTTCTTCTTTTGTATTTGGTCTTTCTAGAAAACTTATTTGACTGAATATCTCTGACAGGAATTTCTCTCAAATATATTTCACGTTAAGGTTATATATTTGTAGCTCCAAGATCATGTGCTAACATCTTGGCATTGGGAAAAAAAAAAACTGTGTGCCCTGCAAAGGATACGATCTGTGGAACTGCTGCAGTGCAGCTGTGTACATACTAATGGCATTTTGGCCAGTTGATGTTTCTGGCTTTTTGTTCTGAGCATAATGTAGCTTCATGGGTGTTCGCTTTCTCAGTCTATGAGCTACTGGAGTTTTCTGCATATAAATGTGCTATCCAGAGTCCTTGTGAGGTAGCTTTTGATACAGGTTCCTTACTGTTGTCGTATTTTCTTTTGATCGAAAGGTATACAGTCTTTAAACTTTGGAAAAACTTTCTTGAAAACCTTATTCAAGACTATTCATTGTTCCACTTTTCCCTAGTTTCCAGTTTTCGTAGGCTTATTGCAAATTTCAACTAATATAAATAAATGCTACTCTCCCTGACAAGATTTTTACGTTACTCAACAGGTTAGCTGCTTTTCTTCTTCCACATAAATTGAGGCTGACCTACTGCCCTCTCTTTGTCTTTATCTTGCTCCACAGCGATCTGCAGCTTGCTGTGATTTTGTAAAAGGTGTCATGCACTGCATCCTGTGGCTTGGGACATGAAGGGCTTCCTTTCCTTGACTGCCAGTCAGTGAACAGTCACACAATAATTTCATCTTCTATAGGTCCTTTAGGTATCTTCATCTTTTTTCTTATCTGGAGCATAGGCAATGTACCAAAAAGCACCAAACTTGCTGCAAGCCATGTCATCTCAAAGGATCGTTAAAAAAGATTGATTTTTCTCCTCTGGCTGAACTGCCAGTATTTGGATTGAGCATTTAGTACCTTGTATGAACCTGCTTCAGGGATATAATCACAGGTAGGTGGGTTTTTCTGAAATACTTGCTCTTTTGGATCTTAATTCTACTCACAGCACACCTTCAGTTTTTATTTTTCATGGAAGTCACTCAGCTAAAACACTCAACAATGCCTCCATTTTTTTTTAATTGAAGTGATAAAAAATGTTCCGTGCTTCTAAAATAGTTCTCCAGTAAAGATTATATGGTTAATCATAACAGTGGCTCATTACTATCATTATATTTGTAGATGGAATTGTGGTTTTTTTTAGTGATAAACAAGCATTTCAGGCCTTTGAACACAAAGGGAAATCTCTCCTTGATCTCTGTACAAGTCCCCTCTAGAATGATTTAGGTAATCTTAATGATTTTGAAGGTGTTAGTTTCACTGTTGTTTTTATTGCTTGCTTTATTTACAAATTTAGAAAAGCGTTTTTCCCTTCCTATGCTGTCATCTCATCATGCTCTGATGTGGGTGCCCTTACTTAATCTACTGGTGTGACTCAGCTGGATGACTCAGACCAGTCTTTTCCTGCATTGAAAAGCAAAGACAGTACTTCCTAGTGCATCATATCATTACCAAACATAATGTGTTCTGCAGAGTTTCAGATTTCAGTTAAAAATGCCAGTAGCCAAAGAGCCAAAGGTCTGTGAAGTGGGGCTGGGCAAATGTTGGTGCTCAAACCGAATGCTGTTGAGGTCATACCACGTTAAAGGAAAGCAGTGTGTGCAGGACTTTCAGTTGAACACCTCTGAGAACAGTAGCTGATCAACAATGAAACAGCACTCTTTCTAGCTGAAGTCCAAAAAATGGACACCTTCTGTGGTTGAGCATCAGAGAACAATAGGAAACATGTGATGGAATTATTTAACCATACAAATCACATTTTTTCCAATGATTGTGTAGTTCTTTCTTGGCTTTACCCTTGGGTTTCAGAGGAATTATTTGTTTTCATCCTTCTTGCAAAAGCTGATGCGGATGCTGTAACTGCAACTTAACATCAGTTAATAATAATTTATTGCTTAAAAGACTGCTTTTGCAGTGGTTGGAAACTCTGAGACTATTTGCACAGGTGTACCAAGCAGAAATTGGGATTGCTCAGAAAGTTAATGTGTTATCCAAAAACACCCAGCAAGGAGTGTACTCTTGAAAACTGACCCCTCGTCATGTCTGTATGCTGGTGCCAGAAGTGCCATTCGTGTGCTTTTGTCACTTAATGTTGCAGCTTTCATTGTTTGGGCTGAGCTGCCATAATGGGCACTGGACTCATTAATGATCAGGGAAAGCATGCAGCAGGTGGTGCCTGTGGGTGAAATATACATGGTCCTGCCCTGGAAGGAAAGTGGTTTAGACTAGGTTTTCAGAGCTTTCTCATTTTTATCATCTGTGACTTTGTATAAAACTGGTATGAGGGGTGCTTTGTTTGTTTCGTTTTGTTTTGATTGGGCACATGGTCAAGGTCATAGAATCTTAGAATGGCTTGGATTGGAAGGGACCTTGAAGATAATCTTGTTCCAGCACCCTTCTGGAGGCAGGGCTGCCATCCACTGGATCACGTTGCCCAGGGTCCCATCCAACCTGGCCTTGACCACCTCTAGAGATGGGGCAACCACAACTTCTCTGGGCCGTCTGTTCCACCACCTCACCATCCTGAGTGAAAAACTTCCCCCTAGCATCTAATGTAATTTTCCTCTTAGTTTAAAACCATTCTTCCTTATCCTGTCACTACCAGGCCATGTAAGAAGTCGATCTCCTAGTTTTAAGCTCTGTTTAAGTATTGGAAGGCTGTGATGAAGTCTCCCTGGAGCCTTTTCTTCTCCAGGCTGAACTAGCCCAGCTCCCCCAACTTTTCTTCATAGAAGAGATGCTCCAGCCCACTGATCACCCTCATGGCCCTCCGCTGGACCTGTTCTAGCAGCTCCACATCCTTCCTGTACTGGGTGCCCCGCACCTGGGTGCAATATTGCAGATGGGGCCTTGTGAAGGTGGAGTAGAGAGGGACAACGGAAAGGGCTGGAAAAATGAAGACAAGAAAGAAATTGAAGGTAAAAGAAAATCAACCTTTGAGCTCGCTCTTTGAATAAGTCATTCTTCCAATCATTATTTTAGTGAAGTCTCACTGTTTGAGTTGATACTCTATCTTAGATTCCTGTTGGGAAATTATTTTTTTTTTTAATGGTTTAGTTGTGATAAACACAGGTCAAGTCATGTTTTTACATAACGGATGAATAATGCTTGAGGTATCTTTCCCTAAGATAGTTAGCACATGGTTGCTCAAAATTTGACTCATGATTATCATTTGAGTTTGTCAAGGAAGGCTGTGACTAGTTACATTTACACGTACACAAAGTCATTTATCTCCCTTATTTGTGTGTTAGTAGTGGAAAAACTACTGGCTGCATCCACTTGACTCCTGTCCATTAGATGTTTATGAGCATTGGCAAGATTCCCTCTCAGTGTTCCCCAGGCTGAACACTGCCAGGCCCCCTTAGAATCTCCCCTTGTAAGGGAGATTCTCCATGGCCCTAGTAATCTTTGTGGCCCGCTGCTGGAATCTCTCTAGAAGTTCCCTGCCTTTCTTGTACTGGGGAGCCCAGAACTGGACACGGTATTCCAGATGTGGCCTCACCAGGGCAGTGTAGATGGGGAGGATCACCTCCTTTCACCTGCTGGCCCTGCTCTTCTTAGTGGTCTCTAGGATACCATTGGTTTTCCTGGCCACAGGGGCACACTGCTGGCTCATGGCTCATCTGCTGTCCAGCAGGACACCCAGGTCCTTTTCCGCAGAGATTCTCTCTATCAGGTCAGCCTCTAAGCTGCACTGATGCATGCAGTTATTTCCCCCCAGATGCAGAACTCTGTACTTGCCCCCCATCAGCTTCTTCTCCACACAGCTCTCCAACCTGTCCAGGTCTCACTGAGGTCTTTAATTTCTCGTCAGCTGTTCTTTGTTTTTCTTTTTTTATTTTTAAACTGTAGATGTGCATCTTCTTCCGATTTGACAGTTACATATTAAACCTACAAGCTGTTATAGAAGTACTTCTATTTGACTTGTTTGTGAGCTTTTTCTGATTCGTGGTGTGGTAGAGAGCACCTTTGATCGTGTAACAAATTAGCAGTGTTTGAGATACACTTTCTGTCAGTTTCTGATCCTTTGGGGAACAAAACATACTAAACTCTGATGACTGCTTTCAATGGAGAGGTTCTATCCAGGTGAAAAGCAAGCGAGAGAGACTGTGCTAATGGGGAGGGTATGGTATCCATACAGAAAAGTTCTGAAGTAAGTACTATAGAAGTGCGAATTCTGGGAAATACATATAAGCTAAAATGTTCAAGTTAACCTCTATGAGTAACAAGCCAGACTAAATGAGACTGATTCCATGCTGTTTCACAGGAAGCTAGGGAATCCATGTGCCACTGCTGAAACTCGTTAAGTTTGTCCTTTAAAAATGCATCATCCTTGTTACGTGGTTTTTATCATTATCAGTGAGCTTTAATCAGGCCATGTTCTCCAGAGGGAAATACGTTTAAACAGTACTCAGTGTAGGTGTTTTGTCTCACGTGGGTATAATGCAGAATTTCCATTTGTTTCTTGTGGAAAAGACTAAGTAAACTTATACAACAGAGTTGACATTGAATATGCAGCTGAAAGAGCTGATTGCAGCTTTCTGTAGTAGGGGTCATGAATTCAAGTGAGAGAAAACACACCTGTGCTTTAGTGGTGGCTTGCCACCTAGGATGAGCCATATGTTTATATAAATGTTACGGAGCAGAGTAGGTGGCGTGCTGCAGCTGAGATCTAGGCATGTCCTTTGCTTCACCGCTTTGCAAGCCATGTGCTATAAAGTATTGTATTTTGTTGCATTACGTGCTGATCAGATGTATTTTTAGAAGCAATTTAAGAGCGTGACACTATACGCATTAGAATGTTGCATGCCCAGAAACTGATTACTTTAAGCAAGCAGTATGAGATACCAGGTGTCCCTGAACGATGTAACCATAGGTAGCATTTCCATGAAGTATATTGTGTGGCCTGCAGAGATAATATTGTTAATCACTATCATTTGGAGTAACATAAATATTGTTTCTTAATTTAACTATGGGAAAAATGCCCAAACATGCAAACCCACCCAACAGTGTTTTCCAAAATTTGAAACAGCTACTGAATTTCAGGTAGGGGAAACTCTCGAATGTTCCTCTTTTCAGTACTAGGGTAGTCTTAGCTGTTCAACCTCAGGAGCTGATGGAGCTGCTGATTTATAGATGTGGAATTTGTGGTGCTCATCAATGAAAAGATACTGCTTGTCTCTGTCATTCAAAAATTTACTGATCTAATGTTTCTGTGGGAAGATGAATGTCCAGCCTACAGATAAAAACACAGACACAGAGATCTTATATTGTTTGTCTAAAGTAACACAGAATGTTGGTAGAGTTGAGATATGTTAATTTTTTTATTTTAATTGCAGTAGCTCAGTCCCATGTTACAGCTCTCAAGCCTGGTTATTTGAAGTTGGGCTACTGCCTCTGCAGTGCACAGCAGCCACTCCAGCTGGCTTGTGCTGGGAATTTAAACAGCCTCTTGAAAGAACAACAGATCAGTCTACACAACGTATGGTATGATTTACTGTAGTTTGCCAGTGCCTTCAGTTCACCTCATGAAACAGATAGCCAAATCATGACCCTTGTTTGAAGTGCCTTTGAAAATAATGAGAAGGCAGGTAACGTTTCTTTGGGGAATATCACCTTTAGGATTATTTCAGTCAATTAGAACTTCAAATGAAAAACCAAACAAGATGCTGTGCAAGATGCCAACATGGGTAAACAGAATGTCTTTTATTGGTTTTACTGTGAGAACAGATGTAACCTGTTCTCATATCAGTGTGAAAAATTAAACACTTGAAGCTTAGTACTTCAATTCTTAAAGTAAATTCATTTTTAGAATGCTGTCAGTGAACAAACCTGAAGTGTAAAATTGATAATAAACTTAAGCAGTCCGGTATAACCAGTTACAGTAGTACACAATTCTGTAACATTTTACTTAGATTTAAATGGAAATAAGCCTTTCGTACCTGCTGAAAATACATGGGTACTTCCACTGAGCTACACAGTTTGGATTAAGAATGCTTTTTCTGAAGGAAATCGCTGACTTGACTACTTTGCTTTTGTTATGGAGTGGTTTTGGAGCATGAGAAACAAATTATTTTTGAACGAAACAAAGCTGAAATGAAACAAATCTGCATTTGTTTCCAGAATCTGCCTGTGGGTGTTCAGTCCGGAAGATCAACCTGAAATTAGTCTGGAATAAAACCTCTGAAATGTGCACGCTTGATCTTCAATACTAACTTTTCATTCTGGAGATCTCCACTGCTCACTAATATACACAAGGCACAATATTAATGATCAGAGCACAGAACATGCTGTGAGTGGCTCTCCAAGTTGCTGGGCCAGTCTAACTAGGTCCTTAGTCTTGCTTTCTGGTGAGCAGTGCAGATGATGTTTTTTCTAATGACTGTAATGTGCTAAGTGTCAGCTGGTTTAAATTGCTGCATCTCTAGAAACCTACAGTTTTCTGGAAGGATAATTGGTACTAAATACTTTATTCTGATGTTTGATACAAAGGGATCTCATCTCTAAGATGTAAATGTGCCTGCAAAAGACATTGTCTTGACTAAAGCTGTGCCTGGAAATGGTATTAGTCTCTCGTCACTATTGGCAAGGGAAATTATGAAGCTTTATTTGCTGTTTCTAAATACGATAGTATTTACTAAGTAGTGTTGGTAAATATTTTAATGATTGTTTATCTCAGTCAAATTATGATAAAATTTTAAAGCAAATAGATTCATTCTGGTAAAAACAACAGCAACAACTCAGGCTCTGAAAATGAGTTTCTGATCCTATGTACTTGGCAGACAGTTTTGTGACATTCCTGTCTGCTGTGTTCAGCTGTTTGTGTAGCCTGTTTTTGGACATAGCACGGAGACAACAGTTGGAATGGGGTGGTGGGATATTCTTACTAAGCCCAACCTTACTACCTCAGAGGCATTCATTCTACAGGCATATTGGCCAGAAGAGACAGGCCAAAGCGAGTTTACCTCCTTTATAATTGTAAAATCTGGCTTTGACAGATGAGGAGAAGGCTGAGGTAGTGAATGAGCTCTTTGCCTTGGTCTTCATTGGGAGCCAGGATTCTAATATTTCTCACATCCCTGAGCTCTGCATCCCTAAATGTCTAGGTGGGGACTGGAGGAGTAAATCCCACCCCACTTTAAGGGCAGAGCAAGTCCAAGACTGAATGCATACAAGTCTGTGGGGCTGGATGGCGTGCATTCCAGGGTTATGAAGGAGCTGGCTGAGGTGGTTGCTGATCCATCATATTTGAAAAGTCTTGGCTATCTGGTGAGATCCTAGGTGACTGGAAAAAGGGTCACGTCATTCCTATTTTATAAGAAAGGGAGCAAAGAGATCTACAGGCCAGTGAGTCTCACCTGTGTACCCAAGAAGATCATGGAACAGATCATCCTGGATGACATGCTTGATCACGTGAGGAATGAGCATATGATCCAAGACAGCCAGCACATCTTCACCAGGGGAAGGTCATGCCTAACCAATCTGGTGGCCTTCTGTGATGGAGTGACGGCATTGGTGGACAAGGGAAAGGTGACCGATGTCATTTACCTGGACTTGAGCAAGGCCTTTGATGTGGTCCCCCACCACACCCTTATCTCCAAATTGGAGGGATGTGGATTTGGTGGGTGGACCACCCGATGGATAAGGAACTGGTTGAAAGGCTGCAGACAGAGGGTGGTCACCAATGGTTCTGTGTCCAGGAAGGTAACGAGTGGTGTCCCCCAGGGGTCTGTCTTGGGACTGGTGCTCTTCAACATCTTTATCAATGACATCGACATTTTATTTGCAGTGGTAAATGAGATGCTCAAATCAAATGCAGAAAGATTGACTGATATTCTGATATTGACACAGAACCTGATAGAGAACCCAAAGGCCCAGAAACTGTGAACCTCAGATGATATCATAGTGCTAAGTGGGAAAATGTTTTCAGATGGGATTTATTCATGGCATGGGTTTTCTCCGTTAATTATTTTATTTCAAGGTATAGTGTTTTTGCGTGTCAGCTTGATCGCTGAGATTAGCTTCCTCAGAGCTATCCTGGCTGGAACTGCAGCAAGTGATTGCAAGGTACAGGGGGTTTCGGTTGGTTCCTTTACCGGGGGAGCCCCGAGCTAACAGAATGGCTCAGCAGCTCTCATGAAAGCGTGGTGCACTACCAGGGCTACGGGTCTGCATCCACACCCCTTGCCTTAGAGAAAGCTTCTGGGAGGGCAGCCACATGTCACTGCCCACCAGCACAGTGAGGAGAAGGCAGCATGTGTGCAGTACCCACAGCAGTGGTGGTAACTTGTGCAGCAAGCCACAAAAGTGCTGTCCCTCCTCGCCTGGGAGACCAGCTTACCTATTGGCAGTCTCTGAGACCACAGATTTACCATGGTCTCCACCAGGCAACAAGCTTACCCCACTAGCCTCTGCTGGTGTTTTGAGAGTGAGCCCAGGGTAGGGGTAAGCCTTGTATTCATCCTTTTTTTGTTATCATAGTTTGCTTTGTCAAACTCTCTTGTTTATTTCATAATTATAACATCTTAATATTCATTGATTATACATGACCCAAACGGAGGCCCTGCTTGAGAATGTGGCTGTTCGGATCTCCAGCTGCAGGGAGTGCCTGAGCCTGCTGCTGCAAGAGGAGGGCAGCAAGAACTCCACCTGTGTGAGGTGTGAGCAGGTAGAAGATCTGTTCAGCATGGGTCTCATCTACCTGGACTTCTGCAGAGCCTTTTACATGGTCCCTCAGCACATCCTTCTCTCTAAATTGGAGAGATATGGATTTGAAGGATGGACTGTTGGATGGATGAGGAATTGGTTGAGCCAAAGGTGTCAGGGTGGAGGCCAGTCACAAGCAGTGTCCCTCAGGGGTTGGTCTTGGGACCGATGCTCTTCAACATCTTCATCAATGACAGATGATGGCATCGAGTGCAGCCTCAGCAAGTTTGCAGATGGCCCCAAGCTGAGCGGTGCAGTCAATGCATTGGAGGGAAGGGAAGCATCCAGAGGGACCTGGGCAGGATGGAGAAGTGGCCATGTGAACCTAATGAGGTTCAACGAGGCCAAGTGCAAGGTGCTGCATTGGGTCGGGGCAACCCCAGGTATTGATACAGACTGGGGGAAGAGCTCCTTGAGAGCAGCCCTGCGCAGAAGGACTTGGGGTCCTGGTGGACGAGAAGCTGGCCATGAGGCAGCAGTGTGCGCCTGCAGCCCGGAAGGCCGGCTGTGTTGTGGGCTGCATGAAAAAGGGGCGGCCAGCAGGAGAGGGAGGTGATCGTCCCCCTCTGCTGGGCTCTTGTGAGGCCCCATCTGCAGCGCTGCGTCCAGGCCTGGGGCCCCCAGCACAGGAAGGACGTGGAGCTCTGGGAGCGGAGCCAGAGGAGGCACTGAGATGAGCAGAGGGCTGGAGCAGCTCTGCTGTGAGGAAAGGTTGAGGGAACTGAGCTTGTTGAGCTTGGAAAAGAGAAGGCTCTGAGGGAGACCTCCCTTCAAGGTCTTCCATTACTTGAAGGATGCAGATAAACAGGAGGGGGAACAGCTGTTTACAAGGGTGGATAGCACAAGGGGGAATGGTTTTAAACTGAGACAGGGGAGATTTAGGCTCAATATTAGGATAAAGTTTTTCCACCCAGAGGGTGATGAGGCACTGGCACAGGTTGCCCAAGGAGGCTGTGGATGCCCCATCCCTGCAGGCATTCAAGGCCAGGCTGGATGTGGCTCTGGGCAGCCTGGGCTGCTGGTTGGTGATCCTGCACATAGCAGGGGGTTGGAACTAGGTGATGCTCGAGGTCCTTTTCACCCCAGGTGGTTCTATGGTTCTTTGTACGTTGTTTGTAGTACGACCTAGATGCTCAAGTTTAGTAATAGAGCGTAGATGGTATAGAACTTCATCTGAGCTCATGAGCCCTGCTCCTGTGAAATCTGAGCACAGGAAGAAGATATCCAGAACTGTAATTTCAGTCACAGTGAGGCAAGTACTGTAGTATTTTGCACTTTGAAGGAAGAATCATTGTTTTACTAGCGCAGCTATGCTTCATCACATACTTGTAAGTTTTGTTAAACAAGGATTTTTTTTTTCCAGTGCTGAACTAATGTTTCTGAAATAGCAGCTGAGAAGTCAAATCCTTAACAATTTGAAATGCATCAAATTGTTAAGGATTAAAGGAACAAACTAATGAAGTGCAAGGAATTGGACTTTCCTTCCTATGCTTGCACAGGGTTCTTATTTTACTTTATTGTCTTGATGCTCTCTGTGCTGTTTTAGTTTTTGAATAACCTCTTTATTGAAAGAATTGTATAATCAGAGCAACAAGGTGTTTGCTAAGGTTTCTAATTAGCAGGATTTTACTGTATTTCTGATTTGTATTACTAATGATGTTTATTGAATGGTATTTGAAGACTTCAGAAATATGTAATGCTTCTGTTACTTCTACACTCCTTGGAAAAATAGGACATGCAGATAGGAACGTGTGTCATGTGAGTACTAGATCATTTGTAAATTCACATAAAGCCTAGCAATTAGTTTAACAGCTAATTGTCCTAGTGAATGTCATCAGTAAGTCATCACTGGAATTAGAGTTCATGTCTTGAACTGCAGCCTAGTAAGACAGGAAAGAAAAGAAAAGCATTTGTGGTGTAGCATGCCCTTTGCTGTGGGATAGATGCTTTAGGTTGGAACAGTGCAGGCTGGAAGTTGTTCCAAGTGGAAGAGGGTTGTGGGTTTGGCTGTGAGGGAGTGAAAGTTGTTAGGGTAGGGAATCAAGGCCTCATGTGTCGGGCTTATTATCACATTAACCGTTAGCTTGTGGAAGATATTCTCTGCAGAGGTATCTTTATGCCAACAGTTCCAGCTAGAAGATTTATTTTAAAAGTGAGTTCAGCCATCTGGAGAGTGTGAGCCTTAGGATAGGCAGGGCAGAGTTGCAGCAAAGTTGCTTGTTGTCTGCTGGCTGTGAGTCTGAAGGGCTGCAAGCTGCAGTGGTTTGCACTATGAGAGGGCTCCCAGTTTCATCAGTTCAGAGAGAGATGTAAGCAGTCTAGGAGTGAATTTCAGCCCTTTTCCTCATATTGGAAGTGTTGCAGGTCACAAATGACTGGCTGGAATATAGCAGATTGTTCCTTTACAACTGTAGTATGAAGTATTTTGAGAGCAACAGGTCGCTTATTTCCTGCTGTACTTTCTCTGCCTTTGGAAATCCTCTTATCTTCTTTATTCCTTATAGCAGTTTTCTTAAGACTTATCTTCATTTTATTTATTTTTTTTTCCAAGACAGTTTCAGTATCTTCTTTCATTAGAGCTGACTTCTCTATAGCTTGAAGCGTGGCTCTGAAAAGCCAGTGGTTTCCTCTTAGATTTGATTACGTGCACCTGCATCCAGAGGTGGTACTTGTTGAACACTTACAGTGACAAATTTTATGTTACTGCAAGATTTTAATTGTTCAGGAAGGTACAAACAAGTGACAGAGGCAGATTTATAAGATGGCTTTAAATCTGAAGGAAACAAATACATGAAAGTTAAATTTCACTAAGTAGAAATAGCACTTTTTGTATTTGAGGGAATTTGGGGAGACTTTGATGCAGGGTAGGGAAGCTTCTGGAAGAATGTTTTGGTTTTTGCAGACGAGGTAAAATTACATTTGGTATTAAAAAGACTTGCCAGGTCACCAGATTCTGAGCTTAGGAAGAATTGTACTTGCAGCTGGTAGTATAGAATTACAGTATGTTGTTATAGTATAGAATGGCTTGAGTTGTAAGGGACATTAAAGATCATCTGGTTCCAAACCTGCTGTGGTCAGGTTGCCACCCACTGGATCAGACTGCCCAGGCCTCCATATAGCCTGACCTTGAAATAGGGATCTAGACAAGTACACTAGCATCCTACTATGTCAGGCTGAGGAAAGCTGGGGTTCTTCAGTCTGGAGAAGAGAAGGCTCTGGGGGACTTAATACCAACTTGCAAGTACCTGAAGGGGCCTACAGGAAAGCTGGGGAGGGACTTTTTAGAATGGCAGGTAGCAACAGGACAAGGGGAAATGGCTTTAAATTGGATGAGGGAAGATTTAGGCTAGATACTGGGAAGAAATTCTTTCCTGTGGGGGTGGTGAGATGCTGGAACAAGTTGCCCAGTGAGGGTGTGGATGTCCCCTCCCTGGATGCATTCAAGGCCAGGCTGTGAGCAACCTGGCCTATAGCAGGGGATCTTAAAGGGTCCTTCTAACACAAACCATCTTATGATTCTGTGATCCAAAGAGATCTGTAAGGATTCACTGGATACAGGCATATTCTTCACGAAAAGACTTGCATTGCATTTTAATTTTATTACAGAGTTCTTACTTTATTCATAAAAGCATAATTGTTTTATCATGGTTCTTTCAGTGGTGTTTGCAGTGATTTCTTTTTCATCATGGTAATTGGCCTAGCAATGAAAAAGATTTTAAAATGCTTACAGTACACAGCCAAGCAATATGTAATTGAATGCAACTGTCATTGAAACAGACTGTTTTTCTGACCTGTTGTTTCTATCTGAGCATGATGTTTATTTACCACCTTCATTACCACCGCATTAGCATATAAAGAAGCGGTGCCATACCATCATGTACTTTCCTAACAGATGGCCCCTAACTTCTTGGAGGCTTTTTTGTACTTGCCAAAAATATCCTATATTGGCACGAAATTTCTTTTCTCAGCGTGAAGTATGATTGACTGGTCAAAATAAATTAATTTGCCTCTCTTCCGGTCTCTGAGCTGCTTTTGCGCTGCAGCAGTCCAGGTTTTGAATCTAATATTTCACAATGATCAAAGCCTTTGTTGCTGAAAATGGTGTGGAAAGTTCCAGTCAGTCACATGATATCTGAACAGTTAAATTCATAGCAGAGAAACCTGAAGACCACATTTCTGCTGGAGAGGTGGCTGCACCATAGTGGTCCTCTACTGATATTGCAGTCATGGGATATAAATTTTGCTTTCTTCTCTCTCTGAGGCTGTGACAGATTCTCCTGCTGTCTGTGTGCAAAACAGAAACCTCCTTTCCTTACTTTGTTTAGTAATTGCCAGGGTGTTGCTCGAAGTTGGAAATTCAGTGTAGCAGCATGAGGTATGGATGAGGAGCACATCACCGAGTTACTAAAGGATCATTTCACTCCTTATTTTTGCGTACGTTCTCAATATTTGTTATTCATCTGTCCAAGTGAGTCTGGTTTTGTTGTTTCATTTGTTTGTAAGCACTGTGTGTGTGTGTGTGTGTGTGTGTGTGTGTGTGTGTGTGTGTGTGTGTATGCACATGCAACCTACAAAGAGGTTGGATGCCCAGTTTGGGTTAGTATTGAATTGCTATAATTCCATACACGCAGATTTTCGTAAATGCTTAGAAAGTCCACCTTAATTAATTGGTGCTGGGGTTAAGAATAGCAAAAAGAGATGTAAAGATTTTTCTGTTGCTTTGTCTTCCAGAAATGCAGCTTATTTTCAGTTCTTATTACCACTGATGTTTTAATTGGCATTGATTTGCTTCCCAGTTTTGCTAAAAGATACCTCGGGACTTTAAAATACCAGACTTTATTTGTTGTTGTTATTCTGTGTTCTACTGAGTCCTAGCATGAAGCTTTGGCCTTTTGTCTTACCTTCCTGAGAAGAAATTTCTCCCTCACATCCACAACGTGATAGTATAAACCAAATGGGTAAAACCGACCACAGAGACAATACAGGAAACCAATACAAAAGAATTCTGTAGTCTTTGAAAGTGCATACAATACCCTGTCTGCTATGCTGCATTTTTCTCAGTAGCTTTGGAAGCATTCCATGCTTTTTTTATTCTCATAATGATTTTCTGATGCGGTTTCAATCTTGTGTGAATTCTTTTGGCAGCTGTGGTGCTTGCTTGTTTATTATTTTTGCTACTATTGCACAGTATATTGTTTGTGGTTCCTTTCTGCTGTCTGTCTGTTCTTAATGTTGCCTTTCAGAGGCTGAAATCAACAACTGGGCATTTGATTTCTGTGTCTTGTTCCTGGCTGCTTCTGACACACCTGTCAGCTTTACAGACCAGGAGGAATTTCTTCGTTTTGGGTCCCTTTGCAGGGGCTGTGTCTGATGTTTCTTCACCCTGATGCTGTAGTTTCTTACGTAGAAGAGAATGATTGGACATGGTTAAATAATATGTGCTAAAGGCTTATTTCCCTATGTCAGTATTGAAGCCATTCCATTAGCACTGTAGCGAAACAATTTACGGCAACAAAATAATGTGTAGAGTGATGGTAATGCCAACAGCATTTAAAATGCAAGCTTTGGAGGGTGAAATGGCTTCTTAGTAATTAAAAATTGTCACCATTGGACAGAAACCGAGTATCAAAACTCTCATATTTACAAATAACAACAATCCTTATGGCAGTTAAAAGAAGCTTAAGTCATATCTTTTACTTTATTGTATCCTCACGCAGGTACTAAGAGACATTTGTTTTAATCATCATATAGTCATAGAATGGCTTCAGTTGGAAGGGCCATAAAGATGTCCAGTTCAAAGCCACTGCTGTGGGCAGGTTTGCCAGCCCTAGGTCAGGCTGCCCAGGATCCCATTCAATCTGGCCTTGAAAATCTTTATAGACTTTAATAGACGAAAGAGGATAATGTAATGGAGAAAGTATTAAATAAAATAAGCTATGAGTACATTACAGTGAAAAGCAGAAACAGGTATAGTATCAATGGAAGGGTAAATAACTGAGCAGGTAGTTTCTGTGTTCCTTTAACACCACATCTATTTCTCATTGCAGACATAAGCTTAAATTTTTTTGTGTGTTTGTGTGTGTGTTGAATGAATCAAGGCCTTAATGTTTGGGAAAAAAAGATTAGGACCCATCTTCAGTGTTCAGGAAAGCAATAACAAGATGGATCTTTGCCTCTTAGTTAAATGGAAAAGAATAATTCAAATAGAATATGTAGAGATCTTAGCAATTCCAAGAAGGTTTTGCTGTAACTGTTTCTCAGATACCTTTAATTATTTACCCTGTTCCTTGCTGTCCCCCTTTGTTTACCAGTCTAAGCAAGGCTGTCTAGAAAAATGATGAGAAAAGGAGCATATTTTATTCTTGTCCTCTTGTTGCTCTGTAGGCCACTGACCACTTCTGGGAAGTACATAGACCTAAAGAGGAATGCTTTGTGTGGAAGAGCCTGAAAGAAATAAATCCAAAGGCAGTTGTTTCTGATGTCTTTAATGTGGCTTTCATGTTTCAGTGACTTCAGAGTCCTTATCACCATGATTATTTTTTTTTTACTCTAATAATCATGAACAGCATGTGATTACTTATCATAAAAACTAACATATTCCAACAGTAACAACATGGCTGTAGACTTGGTGGTCTAATGTATGAACCCTGCCAGAAAGATCTACACTTTCTGCTTTATAACCCCTGGATCACCATTGCGTACTTAAAAATATTCCCTCTTCTTTCCCCTCCTGCCCTCAGAGAAGAAGAGTCCCAAAACAGTTGCAAGCATTTATCCTGTGACATTCTAAATAATAACTGTAGCAAGTTTTTATTATGTTGCACAGGTGCCCTTGTGCTGATCTTTAATAGCAATTTCACACATGCAAGCATAGAACTGAGGAATTTTGGTTCAACCATAACACTGATCACTGCTCTTAAACTTTTGAAGTTTATCCTGTTTTTTATGGTAAATCTTAATATCTGCTAGAGTGCATAATGTGCTTACTTTTAAGATTTGCCTAAGTTTTGCTCTGTCATTTGGGTACTCCTGTTTGAATTAAATGATTTTACATCTTTTTTGCAGGTTTCTTAATAGTTTGAGAAACACACAGTGTTTATGCTTTTATATTGATAGTTGTGGGGATGGAGTGTTTGTGCTTTTAAACTGGTGTAAGCAGATAGAGATGCTGTCACTTCATTTCCTCAGCCAAAGGATGTGCTTTCTGCTCATCCCTGGCTTGGTGTGGGGGAGATTGAGAGGATGGCACTCAGCTTTCTCAGGTGATGTGTACAATTATGGGTGGATGATTTTCTGAATGTAAGGATTGTGGGTTGTAAACTCCTGGGTCTTTTCTGAAGAGAGTGGGTTAGTTGCATGCATCCCCTTGAATGGGTGCAGAGCTCCTTCATTTTTCAAGCACTGTCCAGTGGTATTAGAGGTAATTCAAACAGGAAAGCTGTTTAGAAAATTCACAGCCCTTTTCAGAAGATTTTTTTTCAACTTGATCAGTGTTATACCTCGAATGGACTTGAGATAGTAGGTCCCTCCAATGGTAACGCCTCCTAGTTATTACTGTAGAAACTACAGCAGGTACAAAGAGCACAATAATAATTAATTTATTAATTATTAATCATTTAATAACTTAAGAAACCAGATGAGCTTTAACAACAGTAAGGGTAGAATCATGCACCTGGGAAGGAATAACTGCAAATGTCAGTACAGCTTGGGCAGTGATCTGCTGGAGAGGAGCTCTGCAGAGCAGGACTCGGGTTCTGGTGGACAACAGGTTGGCTTTGAGACAGCAATGTGCCCTGTTTGGACAATGGGATCCTGGGGTGCATTAAAAGGAATGTAGCCAGCAGGGCAAGGGAAGTGATTCTCCTCCTCTGCTCTGCTCTGGTCAGGCCTCACCTGGAGTGCTGCATTCAGTTCTGGGCTCCCCGGTATAAAAAGAAGGCAAAGATCTCCTGGAAAGAGTCCAGTGGAGGGTCACAAAGATGGTAAAGGGCTTGGAGCACCTCTTTTATGAGGTAAGGCTGAGTGAACTGGATCTGTTCAGCCTTGAGAAAAGATGACTCAGAGGTGAACTTATTAAAGCTTATGAATATCTTGAGTGCACACAGCTAACCTGTTTTCAGCAGTCTGTGGGGACAGGACAAGGGGAAATGGCCCTAAACTTGAGCATAGGAAGTTCTGTACCAATATGTGAAGGAACTTCTTCACAGTGAGGGTGACAGAGCACTGGAACAGCCTGCCCAGGAAGGTTGTGGATTCTCCTCCTCTGTAGATATTCAAGACCAGCCTGGATGCCTACCTGTGCAGCCTGCTGTAGGGGGCTGCTTTGTAGGGGGGTCAAACTCAATGATCTCTGGAGGTTCCTTCCTACCCCTGAGATTCTGTGATGCCATTTGACCAAGCGAATTCTCAGCCACAAAGCATTACTTTTCAACATATCACAGTTAGCTACGCATTTTTGCCAGCCATGAAACTAGAGCCTGCAGGCTGTGCTTGTAAGCCTGCACCAGAGGAGGTGACCCACTGTTGCTACTGCTGAATCATATCAGACAGCAGCTCACTGTGCTGACGTCCACTGTTCGGTTTCCATCGATATCCAGCAAGCATCAGTGTGACCATGTGCAATCTTTTCTGCACAGAGGAATTCGGTGGCACGCTTTGGCTTCATACACACTTCCATGTCAGCCACCATTCTGTCAGACCTATCTGTGCTATCTGTCACATGGCAACAAGATGTAATGGAGTATTGGAGGGAAGGTTCAGCCTCTACTGACATGCCACCGACATCTGTCTCTGACATTGCTGGCCAACATAATAAAATAGGAAGCATCACTTTCAGAGCAGCGCTCGTAAATATTGTGTTTATTATAAATAAAGTCTTGTACTCTTGTCCTGGTAGACTGCGCAGCATCCTTTTAGACAGGGGCATTAGTCATTGCTTGTTTTCAGTCATTTCTATCCTCTCACCTGAGGTGAAATTCTGACCTTGTTAAAGTTAACAGGGGATTTGTTGAAGTTGTTGGACTCAGAATTTCACCCAGGCTGTTTTGATACTTTTAACTGAAGCATAGAAATAGTTATGGTTTGAGATCTGTGCTTGCCAGGTTCACGAGGTGTCTGGACAGTGCTGTCACTCATGATACGAATTTTGGGTGGTCCACATAGAGACAGGAGTTGGACTCAATGATCCTTATGGATCTCTTCCCCTCACGTTATTCTGTGATTCTATGGTAGACAGGAAAAGCCATGCAAAGTAAATAGAAATTAATAATAACATGAATAAAGGGGCTTTTTTTTATTTTAATAAGGATGTGATAACTTTAAAAGAGAAAATAACAAATGTGAGAAACTTCAAAAATAAGTCAATTTATTTTTGCCCTCACATGTGAATCGTATTCAAGGATTGGTGCTCTTTAGTGCTCTAAACAGCCAGGAGAAGTTAGACTCAGCTATGCAGTGATTTGCAGCTATCAGCAGGTCAGGTGTAGCAGGGTTTGCAGTGAGGCTGGCTAGGTGCTTTGTCTAAAAGGATTTGCCTCTTGTTCAAGGTGACAGTGTGCAAACCGAAGAATGCGTAGGTGATAGCTCAGAATTAATCAGGGAGGAATTTTTCCTCAATCTATCTTGTTTTTAAAACCTAGGCACTAATATAACTTGCAGTATCAAAGAACAGGATGACCCAGAAGAGCTAGCTCTTCTCTCCAGACTGCATTTATCAGCAGTGTTCATCAGCTGGCTTGAATTGTTTCAAGTGATAAAAATTGAATAATCAGCAGGTGATTTACATCTGAGGTTATTCTTTCTGCAGCATGACTGCAAGTGTCATCCAGGAAGACCAGCTTTTGCTGAATCTGAAAGCACAGAGAATTAAAATAATGCCTGAAACTCGAGTTTAAAACAAATCAACTTATTTTCTGCAGCTAAGAGATCTGCTTCTAGTTCTGGCTTTGAACGTTTTTATTTCTTTCTTTTTTAATTTGGGGCAATATAAAGAATTACACAAAAAGCTCAAGGAGTCTTGATCTCAGAACCAATTTATTTTTGACGTGACAAAAAAGTTATCTGCTTCCTTTGGTGGTATGTGTGATCATGATGACTCATGTTATAAATTCCAGCTGCCACCGATGTTTATATAGGTGCGTTTAATTTCTAAATTACTTGGACTGAAAACACTTGGACCTTTGATGTTTGTTGTTGTTTTTACTGAAAGCTTTATATTACTGATTAATAATGCTAGCACATAATTACCTCCATAACATAGCATTACTGTTCTCTCCCATTGTGAAATTAGACAACTTCATTATTTCTAAGATATATACACACAATAGGATTCTCAGTGCATTTCTGGAAAAAAAAGAATTCCCACCTAACTGTTTTTCTCTCTCTCTCCTAGTCTGCTCCCAGTTTTCAAGAGGAGTCTTTGCTATTTTTGGATTCTATGATAAGAAGTCTGTAAACACCATAACATCGTTTTGTGGGACTCTTCACGTCTCCTTCATAACTCCGAGCTTCCCAACAGATGGAACACATCCATTTGTCATTCAGATGAGACCTGACCTCAAGGGAGCTCTCCTTAGTTTGATCGAGTACTATCAGTGGACCAAGTTTGCATATTTATATGACAGTGACAGAGGTGAGATCCAGTTTTTATCTGTATGCCGTTTGCTAGTAGTCTCTTGCTGAAAAGCTGAATTTGCCTTAGAAAACGAGGAGAGGAATACAGCAAAAACATTTAAATTTACAAATGGTTTCTTAGGACGTGAAAATAGTTTAAATGAGAATGAAATTATAGTGGGCATTAGCAGAATTTCAAGCGTGCTCTGATAAGTTATGAGATTATTTGCTTGCTGTGAAACAGTTCCTATGAGTTTTTGTCTTTTTAAATAATCATCTAAGGATTAAAAAAATAAACTTAAAAGGGCTAAGATACTTTTTCATGTAATGATGCTCGTTATCCACACTCAGCTTTTGAGCCATTTAAAATTAGAGTCGAACACAAACATCAGTAAGCTCATTCTTTCACCAAATGGCTGTTTTCCGTGCTGCAACTATAGCTGATTGCTGGAGTTTACCCTTATGAACTGAGCTCCAGAGGTAGCTGTCCTGTTATTGGAGGCCTGAAGATGCCACCCACTCTGAGTTGTGCTTCAGCTATATTTCAGTAGAGTTAAGGAATGTCTGCTAGCACAGATTTACTCCACACGACATATGAAATCAGTAGCTGAGCAGAAGACAAACAAGAGCCTTGGATGCAGTCCTTTCTCCCTTGGAAGCCACCATTGACAGTACTTGAGTTCTTCCCTGCTGTTTATTATTTTTTTTTATTGATGAACCCAAATCCACTGCTTGTAGGCAACTTTTTCAGGGGTACAGCCTCCACAAGCACAGTGCCCTTTTATGGGTATAATAATTGTGGCCTAACAATTTATGAACTGTGAAAAATTACTTGCGAATGATGATGTATCAATTTTTGGAGAAATAGCATCATACAGCATGTTTTGTTTTGACTGCCCTTTGTGGAATTCCCTTGTCATCATTCTGTTTTCAAGTTCTCCTAGTCCAGTAGTCCATGACCAACTTCCTTCTATTCCCAGTTTCGTATCTTCCCTTTAAGAAGGCCGTCTTGTGTCTTATCTGCATGGCCATTGATCAGAGTTAAATGCACATGAAATCGTAAGGTGGACTTCTGTAAGATTGTAAGTTGGTTAATGTAATATTAAATACACCAGTTTATTGAGTAATGGAGTAATGTTAAATTCTCTGCCTTCTGATGCTTTTTTAAATGTTAAAAGTTGCTCAGATGCTGAAGGGAATACCTCAAAATAGTTCATTCTCACTGTTTTGAGCCCTGAAGTAAGAAAAACTAAAGCTGACATGTAGCCTTCAGCAGTAATGTCATGTGGGTTGATGAACCCCGAGCTTATTTCTGTTGCAGATCCTTTTCAAATGATCACATTAGAATCTGAAACAGTCACTGCCATTTTAGAAAGGACAGATGTGAAATGCACTGTCAGTCAGCTAGCAGTGTGTGGTACATGACCTGCATGTGGTTTATATGTAGGAAATAATGAAACCACCTGGTTTGGCTGCTCTGGCCAATGGCTGGGAATAATAGCATGAAACTTTTGTTTGTAGTCACCTTTTGATGATGCCTCTCTCTTATATTTGTTTGTTTTAGTTGAGGCAAGGCACCCCAGTGATAGTGAGCTCCAAGGCATGAAATTCCTGCCTTTATGCTGAGTGAAATCAGTGCTCCCACTGCCTGCTCTAAGCCTATCGTGCAGAGTCAAGCAGCATGGAGGCAGCACTTCTGATGACATCAGACCTTGAGCAGACAGGGTTCACACTTCCTCCAAATGCTTTTGTTTAAGTGTTAATGTGATGTATACTTAAAGGATTACATATAATGTTAGATGCTTCCTCCTTCAGGAATGATGTGAAAAAGACTAACTGCTTGTGGAAGCTAATAGAAATTAGTTTAATGACTTATTCCAAAAGCAAAATTTACTGCAACTTTTACAGCTCCTCTGTGTCTGGAGGCTGACTGAATGAAGTGCAGAACAATTTCACATCTCATTCTTGTCTGTAAGAAGTTAAGCCATTCACTGTGTGCATATCCAAGCTATTTCTGGTTTAATGTGGCACTTGATGTCATATAAAGTGGCTTACACTGTATCCTCCTTGCTTTCTCTGTGATGCCAGTACTAAGCAGTGCAGTTTGGAGAAAGCAATGACATGAACATAAGATTCTCTTTGTAACAGAGCTGCTAATTTAGTCAGCCTCTTTTCATTCCTCCCTTTCAGAACTCACAGAATTAACAGTCTGTCTCATCTTAACTGTAAGTGGTCCAGGTACATGAAGTTCCCAAATGGAAATACTCATGCAGTCACAACCACCAACTGGAGTTGTTAGATTTTTGTCCTCTGCAGATTTTTACTTCTTTTACTCTGTAGAGATAATTCCTCAAAAGCATTGCTATAAATGATTTATTTTTCCACTTTCTGTTGTGTTGTTGCTATCAGAGTAAACTAAACTGTTTGAGGATGACAGATCTGTCACCACTAAAAAGCAACAAATCTGCTCACTGCAGAGGGTACTCCAAAAAAAAAAAAAAAAAAAGGAGTCCCCAGGAAAAGTGGAAGATCAGAAGAAAAAAAATATAGAAACTCCTTATAATGGATTGTAGTACCATTAGCAGCCCTAATTAAATGAATCTGTGCCTGATACTCTGTTTGGCGCAAAGGGTACTTAGAAGGACATGTTTGAAAACCTAGAATCTACTAAATCAGATCTGAAACAGTGATTCAGATTATATTTAATGTCTTGTTAATTTTTGGGATCTCTTTATTATAACTATTCCTTTAATTTCAGATATGTGGAAGCTGTTAAACACAGGAACAGCGTGCGACTAAAAGAATAATATGCACTGCAAAATTATCAGATCCTTTAGGGTCTTCACTATTGTATTACTGATAAAGATGATTTTACATTGAAAAATGTGCAAGCAAAGCAAACAGTGCACTTTGTAATGAAGAATCATAAAATTTAGATGATTTGAAGCAAAAGAACTTGACACATGTTTAAACCAAGCCCATAGGAATTAGCACACTACACAAGTATGTTCACACATGCTAGAACTTCGGGTTTTTAGGAACCTGCAAAAGCATTTGTTTCTGAAAGTTAGTTTAATTTTCCTTGCTCTTTTTTCCTCTACTTGTTATGCATTGAAATTTTCATTGCTAGCTTCATCCAAAGTATATTTTTTCAAGATATACTTTGTATATACAACTATACTTGTATATACCTCTCAGAATAAGATTTCCCTCTTATAAAACTTGCTCTTGATGTTAGGAAGTGTTACTCAGCAACTGAGTGAGCTGCACATGGCTACTTCTAATATCACAGAGATGCGTAGTAAAGAAGTTGTCATTTCCTTGCAAAATGCCTTGACATTTCCTCTTGAAACTGGAACAAAAAGCTTCTACAATAATTCAGTCTTAATTCCATTTTAAGAAGTAAAACCGGTAATCTAAAACCAAAATTGAATGTGGGTTTTGTATTCCCAGGAACAGAAAATGAAAAATCTGCAATAGCAGAAATTGTTTTATTGTCTTGAGTGATCTCCCAAAAGAATTAAAAAGGAATGCAAGTAAAGAATTGCCATTAAGAACATTTTTTTGAAGTATAGAATTACTTTGAATAGTTGATAATATTTTAAGATACTCTTTACGTCTTTTAGGTCACTTATGTTCATTATCTTTTTCTGGGAAATGAAAACATGTCTTTAACATGTCATAAATAGTTTGTGTGCCCTTGGACTGTAGCTGTCTATTATTCTAAAATACTCATTGCATGACATATAGAACTTCCTATCAGTCTTTTCTAAAGTCAGTATAGAAAGCCAGAACTATCTGACATATTGAAATTATGTTTTTGGAAGCCTGCCATTTTCTTCCTTTGCTGATGACCAGTCTTATATGTATTGCTGTTCCTTATTACTGCTTTCACTCAAGAAGCTGAATTGCTAAAACTGACTAATGTGTTTACAGACTTTGAGGCAAAGTGATTCTTAGTACTTTCTTTCTACAGTTAAGTTCATAATCACTATCATTTCTCACGAGGGTTATCCTTGAAGGTTCCTTTTACATGCCTTTTCATTTCTTTGCACACAAATGTACGTCTCTATTCTCTGTTATTTAATCTTTGAACAGGAAAAATGAGTCAAGTGAAATCTTCACTGATTTTACACTGTTTTGTAGGCAATTGAAACTGTGCAGACATCATAGCTTCCAGAAATATGCCAAAATGCTGAAATAGCAGCAAAAATCTACAGACTGCTGCTAGGTGTTAATGCTGGGCCTACGGATCTATGTGGAAAAAAATACACGCCATCAAATGTTCTTTCATTATCAGGGATTGATTGTGGTCTGCAGAAATAATAGCTCTGTTATCCGGGTTGTGATTATAGGCAACAGAAATAATAACTTCTCATCACTCTGAAACATGAGAATTTTGCCACAGGCCTCAGTGAGATCAGGATTTAAATAGGTTACTGCTTAAGTATTGAGAGCAGGAACAGTTAAATAGAATTTAGTAATAAAGAGCTGATCCTCTTTCTGTAATTGGATCATTTTTCTCCTGGAAGACCTCATTCTGAGTGCATAGGATTCCAGCAGTGAATCAGTGAATTGGCAAAATCCCCTTCTGAAAAAAAAGTTGAAGCAAAACCAAAATATTGTCCTTATAAGGCTCTGTTCTGATCCCTTCCAGTTGTTTAAATAGAATTTTCACTCAAGAAAGTTGGACGCATATCTGCATTTCTGATTTCTAGCTACATGTGACAGTTCAAACAAGTAATTGTGTAATCTTAAATAAGTAATCTCATAAATCATCTTCCAGAAGCTTGTTAGTCCTGAAGCTTTGTCAGTTATACCTTCTGCTTTCTCCTGCGCATCACTAGGGTTATCAACACTGCAAGCTGTGCTGGATTCTGCAGCTGAGAAGAAGTGGCAAGTGACTGCTATCAACGTAGGAAACATTAACAATGACAGAAAAGATGAAACATACCGTTCACTATTCCAAGATCTAGAGGTGAAAAAGGAAAGGAGAGTGATTTTGGACTGTGAGCGTGATAAAGTCAACGACATTGTTGATCAGGTTTGCTATTCCCTGTTTCTCAGTTATGCCCATTATTTATATTCTGTAAAAAGCATAATGAGTTTGTTTCTGTCGATCCTGTTTTTGTGGTCATTATACATCTTTTGGAAGTGACAGATTTCTGTTGAGAGCCACATACACACTGGACAGAAAGAGATTGTGCAAATCCTGTAATTGCTCCCTCTGCTCAAAGGCAGGATAATTCTCTCTGGATCATCCGGTATGGCTTTCTATCCTGATTATTTTTTAAAGATCTCGTTAGGGCTACTTTGCAATCTGTCTAGGTTTTTTACTACATTATATGTACTTCCTACACTATTGTAAATGGTGCTTTACAGATATATATCTAAGTCTATGGGTTATTTTGCTGTGTAGCTAGAAAGTGATTTCTAATCTTTTTTTTTTTTTTTTCTTCCAAAAAAACTTATACATCTTGGAGGACTGCATCAGCAGCTTATCTTGTTCATTCAGTTTTCCTCATAGTTCCTTGTTTTAGTTTCTCTCTTCTTTTGTCACTGTCTTACGATGTGATAACCAAGTTAGGACACTGTCTTCCATAGTGAGGGCTTCTTGAACTTTCAGCAAAGCAGAAAGATGCCATCTCCACACCCACCTGTATACTGTTTATCAAAATTATTTATTTACTTACTTGGATTTTCTTTGTATAGCAGCATCACAGTGCTCTGATTCAAATTCCTGTATTGCCTCCAAATCCACCTCTTCAGTCCTAGTGTCTAGGTGGGTCCAGGTGGATCTTTTCAGCATTGTTTTTTTATCTTGTTTACTGCTTTCATGCATACACAGCACAATGGAAGACTAAGAACAATTCTGTACTGGTTTAAACTTGACTATGTGAGACAGTGCATCATCCTTAGGAATATATTAGCTGGTTTAGTTGCATTTGGTTGGGTTTAGTCTGAAGCTTTTTTGGAGGGTTTGTTATTTTAGTCTTCGCTATGAAAATGATCATAGCTTGGAGAGGCTCAGGCACTGAGCATTGTGTTTGAGCATGCAAACTGAATGCGTTCTATTTGTGTGTTTTTATTTTGAACTTGTACCCAGAAACTGTTTCTGTAATTTTCAGGATTAATTTTAATTTGGTTCTGTCCTTCAGGGCATTCACAACCTCTCTCTATCACCATCTGCAGTGTTTTATAACCATATTTTTTGATTCGTCATACTGATTGGAAAAAAAAACAATAAATTTCATATCATTAATATGTGTACTGAACAGAGCAACGCTTGAGAGAAACACTGCTCACCACTTATCAGACAGTTGTTTGCTTACCTTACACTGACTTTTGTCCACGTTTCCTTAGGAGCTTATAATGATGTCACACAATGAGAGCCTTATTAGGCTGGACGTGTTGTACCCGCTGTTTCCTCAGCCTTCCTAACAGATAATATCACATTAGAGAAAGGAAAGAAATTGCTTTGACATATTTTGTTTTTGACAAGAGTGCACTGACTGTTTATCATCTTAATATCCTTTAAAATCTATACAATCAGATATGTGATTTTAATCTATTTTGTGATACAAAGACTAATTTTTTTCAGTTTCACCTTGTACTGCTTTTTAATGACAGGGACCATCACTTTAGTTACCATGCATTCTTACTAGCTTTGTCTCTGTTTGTAATATACCTGTTGTTTTCTTTTGGCTTCTTATTTTGAGTGCATCTCTAGGATATTTTTCATACCCTTGTTGCACATTGACAGGTTGTACCTTAGTTGAGATTTAGACTTTCTCACTTTATCCCCGCAGACTTGTGTCACTTCTGAAGGCATATGGATGGATAAACTCTTGTTTCTGCTCATCTGATTTTCTAAGTCACTGAAGAGTGTTAAAAGTTGTGGATCAGCCACAGGGATCGTTGTAATTCCAATCATTTATTCACATCAAAATAGTTTTCTGCTTTGCTGTTAGTCTCTGCTAAGTCAGCTGTCTCATGGGTTTAGCTTTGAGATTCTCTTTGAAAGATACCCTACCAGCTTCTGGTGTTTGATCTGTTTTCTGGAGTCCATTATCCCTACTCTTTTGCTCCTATGACTCCCTTACCTTAAGGTAAACCCCGCTTTGATTTTCTCAAGTAGTCTGAAATAAATGCTAAAATGACTATTTTTCTGTTAATTTTCTCTCCCACCTAAAATGAATAATCATCCTAAGAAAGGATTTCTGGGAGTACCTGTAAGGTTTTTTGGCCTGTGAGTTTCTTTGACTGTGTCATTCTGATTTTCTGTTCTAACTGCCAATTAGGTACATTGGGTTCTACTTTACTAGCAGATTTATTTGTTGAAAAACCCTTCTAATTCTAGGCAAAAAACCCCAAACCAACAACCCAAAACAACCAAAACCCACATGTCAGCAAAAGCCTTTTCTTGAGCGTGCCTTCAGCCTTTTGTATCAGAATCCCTTTTCTTTTTCCTTATTACTTTTACTGAGAAGTGCACAGTGGGCTTTCTGTTGACCAGTTTTTTTCCTGGATTTTGGAGTATCATATGCTTTCTTGATACATTAAGCTGCAAATTCTTTGCTTTCTTTCTTGCTTTCCGTTCTTGAACAAACCTTCTTCAGTATTTTTGTTTATCTCATTGTCTTCAGAAGCTGTGTCCCAGTAATGCTTTATGGTCCTTGGATCACTATACAGACATACAGTGTTTTGCAAAGCTCTTCCTTCATTCTTTTTTTTTTCTTTTTTCCTCCTACGCAACAGCTTCTTTGCCACATTACAACTATTTATGTAAGAGTTGAAGCTGAAAAATACTTTGAGTTCACTCCTGTTGTTCTCATTGTTCAAAAGATGGAAGAAATCTCTAGAGACCTCTTTTCTCCCATTTCCTTTCTCTGGAGAAGTGTTTTGCTTCCAAGTGCAAACTTCCCCGTGAAGATGTAGTCTTAATTAGGATTATATGGGAGAAAAATCCATGATACATGCTTGCCAGTGGAGATAGCTGAGAAACCACCAGCTGGCTTTGAGAGAGATTATAAGGAAGCTTTAGGACAACAAACAACAATTTGAGCTTCTAAAATTTCCTCATAATGTGGATTCTTTCAATTATGTTGTAATGCTTTTCGTTTTAAGTTTTTGGTTCAAGGAATGTTACAAAACTGCTACAAATGGAGCAGAACCTAAGCAAGAAGGCCTAAGTCACAGTGCTTCTTCTGGTTCAATCTACTCTGTGGTACCCATTCCTACCTCTAGGGGTTGAACCTTTAATATGAAGCATTCAAGTCCTCTTACAGATTTTGGAGCTTGATCTTCAGTATGACAAATTTCTACCAGCAGGGAGTATTTTCATGAGGTAAAATAAAAGTAAAGCACTCAACAAACTCACTATTGCATATGATAAAGTTCATAACTGACTTTTACATCGTATTATGTTTAGTGATTAAGTCTTAGTCTGCCTATCAGCTGAACATTCTTTGTCATGGGTACTTTTTTTTCTTACAGGTTATCACAATTGGTAAACATGTTAAAGGATACCATTATATTATTGCAAATCTGGTAAGCAGTTTTAGTATTTAAAATACCTGCACTACACATTTTGCTGTTCATGGAGGCACATAAACTAGTACTGTGTATTCAATGAATGCTTAGAAGATAAAGAAAAGCTAAATATATTTATTCTTGCTAAATATATGTGCATGTTCAGATAGTGTTTGTTTTATTGGCTGAGTCTTTTCAGAGCTTAAATACTTCCTGTTAAATTCCTGTCAATGGGATTGAAGTATGCTCAGCAACTCCAGTAGAGGTTTGTCTGTTTTTCTGCATACTGTTGGAAAGTCAGTGTAGGTAGGAAAATCAGAAAAACAGCTTTCCAGACCATGGTCTGATGCATTCATCCAGATAACTCTTGTTTCTTCTCTCACTGCTTTAGTTTTTAAAAATCAGAGCTCTCAGCTTTGATTCTGCTGGACTACTGAATCTCACCTTCACACATCCTCATTACTCAGGTTGGCGTGGCAATCAGTTTGATAGAATATCTCCTTGAACAATCAGGCAGTACAGCTAATACTGTTCCTAAGGGGGAAGAGAAGGTTCAGGAAACTCAGAATTGTTAAGGTTGTTTTTTGAAATTCTTAAAGATGAATGGCCATTTTACTGACATCAAAGTCAACAGTACTTATGGACTTCAGCTAGAGAATCTGATACATTTTTTCTGCAACGGATAAAGCAAAGTCTGTGGGCTTGAATGTCAGCTGCTCTGCTCCACAAAAGAGCTTTGAGGGTTGTATGGTGAGAATGCTTTTATATAATTTATTTATTCTCTTTATTCCTGGAGCTTGATACGGTTTGACTAACAAAAATTTCAGCAAAGCCCCTAAATTGCTCTGATTTACACTCTGTTTTTCATAGTAATTTTAGAGGGAGTTGAGAACACAGAATGACTGTAGCATGCCTAATTACACTTCATATATAGCCCATATTTCCTCCTAGCCTTTAATCAAAAGTCCTCTTCCCTTCAGACAAGAGTATTCTGAAAAGTTATCTATGTTGCTATAGAAGAAAGAAGGCTTTGAGAGTTCAAGGTGTCTTTAAAAGTATAACAATGTGGATCCATATTTGTATTTGTTAACTGATTTTTTTTAAAACAAAGAAGTTAAGGTGTTGCATGTTCACAAGAAAAGCAAAAAGTCATACAGAATTTGAAAATTCCCTGTGTTTGTGCTGCGTATGTTGTATAAATATTTTTAGTCTCAAAGGCAATAAGCGTTTTGGAAAGTTGCCTGGTGTATTTCATTACGTTGACTGCTTGCTATTTTAGCCATCGCTTGGCTTGCTACAGTAAGATTTTCAAGCCTATAAGATTTTAAGCACATTGAATCATTATATTTTATAGCTATCTATTACCATATTCGCTTACTGTGTGTTTGTAAAGGTAAATTTCACATATGTACCATATATATATATGATGATGATTTCAAAAAGTGTTGTATCAGAAAGAAAACTTTCGTAGTCCTTGATTATATTGTCTTTATACTGATGGACAGGATTAGACATCCCTCATTTAATTTGCATAAATGAACTGTTTTAGTGTAACCCACTTTCATTTTATATATTTAAAAAAAAACAACCAGCCAGGCTAAAATTTGCTCTCCTATCTGTTACTGACTTTCTAATCTAAGTAGTCCCATTGAAATTAACAGCTGTTTTTGTTCTAAGGAAGTTATGATGGCAAAGGTAGCACTTCTTCTATGGAAGTATAAGACTACTGAGCAACAAGAGGCATTGTTGGCTGGCAGCCCAGGATTTTGACTTGGATCCTGTTTGAAGAAAACATTTGGCATACACATTTGCAATAGACGTCATATGGTGATGCTTTTATATGTATAAGGCAACTGAGAGATCTGCCAGAACTACTGGAATAACAGACATGATGTTTTCTGTGCCCAGGGATTTACTGATGGGGATTTATCCAAAATTCAGTTTGGAGGAGCTAATGTCTCAGGATTTCAGATAGTTGACTACGACGATCCTTTGGTGTCAAAATTTATACAACGTTGGTCAACGTTAGAGGAAAAAGAATATCCTGGTGCACACACTAGTACGATAAAGGTACGTCTTGCATTTGTTTTAACTGTGACAGGATGTACAGGAAGCAATGGGATTGGATGAGAAAGACGAGAGAAAAGCTGACAAAATCAGCTGTGCCAATCCTAATGTTTTCTCTGGGGTACTTCTAGCATTCTCTATAATTGTGCTGGTTCAGCAGAGATACTGCACTGTCAAAGAATGTTAAAGACAGCATCAGTTTTTCTTGTATAACTGTAAATCTTTGCCTGACAACTTGTTAGGAATATTTTGATGTGATATATTAAGTAGCTGCTGACTTCTTTTTGATTTGTCTCTTTCTCCTAGTTTTAAAATGTTCTAGAGGGGCGCATATGTAGTCATACACATGTTCTCAGGGAGCACAGATCTAACACTTCCTGTCCTACCAAAGAAATGATAAACCAGTTGCTCTGGGACAGATGACTAAATCCTACAAAAACTTACAAAATTAAACAGTGTGCCTGAGGTACAGAACTGTGGTCTATTCCAGGTCTGAGTGACTCAAGATGTGACGTTGTGCAAAAAGGTAAACTTCCTTGCCTCAGCTGTCCCTCTGCATAAAACTGGGATAATCCTCTTGTCTTATCTAGCAGTTACAGAGATCAATTATTGCTTTGGAAATTGAATACAATCATAAATTTTATTAAAAATGATTTAAGTGTATTTAAGTGATTCTCAAGTGTATCACCACAAAAGAAAGAAATGGCAAGTATTCTAAGCGTAAGTTTTTATAGGTTGAGTATGAAGTATTTTCTTGACTGGTAATAAGGTGAATAAGAACCTTCTGCAAGAAATGGAACATGCTGCAAATTCCTGAAACAGAAATCCCTTAAAGTGCCCAACCTTAATGTTTATTATATATATATGTAGATAGATAGATAGCTTATGGGTTCTTTTTTTTTTTTTTTAATACCGTATTTTGAAGCTATGATTTTTCTGTGGTTATTTTTGTATTTAATCTTTTGTTCTTTGAGAGAACAAGTAAATTTTTCATGTACTGTTTGACAGAAGAAGCTAGGGCCCGTGTCATGCCTTTAGATGAAAATGGCCTCAAGAAATGGCCTCAAGTCACACCAGGGTAAGTTTAGGTGGGATATCAGGAAAAACTTCTTTACAGAAAAGGTTGTTAAGCACTGGAATGGGCTCCCCAGGGAGGTGGTTGAGTCCCCATCCCTGGATGTGTTTAAGAACCGTTTGGAAGTGGTGCTCAGGGACATGATTTAGCAAAGGGCTGTTAGAGTTAGGGTAGGATAGTCGGGTTGTGGTTGGAGTCAATGATCTTTAAGGTCTTTTCCAACCTGAGCAATTCTGTGATTCTAGATGCATTCTTTTTATATTTGTGTAATATGTGATCCTGTCATTCAGGCAAAAGACAAGGGATGAACTGACTGTGGATGATTAGTAAAATTCTTTTTGTGTGTCTCTGGTTTTCAAGGGATGAAATCTACCTACCTTTGCTAATGTTGCAGAATCTTAGTCTGGAAGTAATCACAGTGAAAGGCATAAGTCAAAAAAAAAATAGTTGCAGTGATTTGTTACAACATAAATTTGTCATTTTATCACAGTTACTATCTTTACATCTTCCTTTTTCGTTCCTTTTGATTATATTAGAAATTGAAGGCCATAAAAGAGAGTATTTGGAATATCATCTAGTTTTGGAGTTTGCTATTTTATGGATAGGAAAAATAAATGAAAGAATTATTTTCATAAACTCCATGTGTCAGAGCACATTTTAAATTAAATTAAAATGCCCGATCTGATTTTTATCTTTGTTTGCGTAGTATCTCCACAAGGAATATATGGGATTGCACTGCTATTTGGATAAAAGTTATATTAAATTATCTGATCATTTGTAAGTGCAAGGAGTATTGGGGAGGAGGAGGGAGTAGATGTTTGCTGCAGTGCTTGGAGAGATTGGTTGTATCAATTGCTGTGTTTCTTAGCATAGGTTTCTATCTTTTGCCCTTGTACAGATGTTACTTGTCAGGTTCCCTTCGATTATGTGCAAGGCACAGAGATGTCATATTTCATTGCCATCCTAAGGGACCTAGAGGCAGAGGAGAATGATGGCCACAGCAGAAACAGGGCAAGAAAGGCCTTCGAGCAGTCATCCAGTCCATCCTCCTTGCCTGAAGGCTGAATTGAATACACCTGTGTAATTCCTGATAGATAGTGATTTCACAGCTTTCCCAGATGTTCAATTTAAGAGCAAACACAGACCAGCTTTTTGCTTTTTTTGTCTAACCTAAGCTAGGCTTTGTCTCCAGATTCCTTACTGCTGTCTGCTACTTATGCATGAGCACACTCTCCTTCTATATTTGAAGATGGCTGCTGTATATGTCCTTCCTGCTGAACTAAATAATCCCTCTTCCCTTGAATTTTCTGCCCTTGGATCCTTTTGCTCATCTCACTCTAGAATCTTTCTAGTTGGGACTCATCTTTTTTGAAATTCCAGACTGGGTTCTGCTCCTCAGCCGAGTGCTGTGCTGTACATGGCTTTGTGTGGCTTCTTTTCAGTGCTGCTTTTTGTGATACTCTTTTTACCACCATCATGGCACAGTTCAACTACATTTGTCATGAGATGCACACTGACATCCAGAGCTTGTGCTGCATTGCTTTTCTATACTGCTGCCAGTTTAGACAGTCTCATCCTAAAGGACAGTCTGTGCATTTGATCATTCCTATAAAATACAGGATTTTACATCTATTCCTGTGGAACTGTGTTCCTTGCCTCTCCTCAAACAAGCCATTCCTTTTTATTAGTATTCTAGTCATGTGAGTTATCCTGTGCTTCTTGGTGTACTATATAAATGTCCAAGTAGTTGAGGTAAATTAACATCCTTTTGGTCCATTCCACGATCTCAATGAATACCCTTTCTCTCTTCTGATTTTGAGGCAGTAATCCAAACTGCCACTGTTCATAAATGAGCTTATGCTACCAGTTCCAATAGATTCTAGAGTTCTAAAGCCATGACAGCAAAATCTGTGTGAAACAGCTTGGTTTATAGGATTTTTGTGTTACTGATATATAACTCAAAGAAGCTTGAATGCCTCTGGCTGGTAACTATAGAATCATAGAATGGTTTGGAGTGGAAGGAACCTTAAAGATTTTCCAGTTCCAAATTCCTAGTGTCAGAGGTTAATGTTAACCTTGATATTGCGAATGTTTCGTTGCAGGCATTACAATTACAATAGCATTGTAATTTTCTTTTGGTTTCCTATGTTCGTTTTGCATTATGAAGTGTCACCCAGTGGAACACAGCCCCAGTACAGTCAGTTTTCCAGAAGAGTAGTTTGTAGAACTCTAATACCACAGATGCTGAAAAGAGGACCTGGATCAAATTACTTCAAAAAATATTCCTTTATAGCTTATAAAATATTAATTGAAATATTATTCCACTTTTAATGCTCAGGTGACAAAAGACTTGTTACCGTGCTATGCCTGTATTGATAAATGCACAAAATAAAAAGATTCAGAAAGATGCTCGAAACTACTGTTTTGCTGGCTTTTTTCAAAAGGACTTCTCATCTTTCTAAAGGAAAGCTGATATGCTCAGGGTACCTCAAATTAAATTTAGAATAAATCTGTTTTAACTGAAGGTGTTGTCAAGTCTCTGCATGCAGCTCTTTAAAGAGCCACTAATGTGCAAATTTTGAAACAGCCCACAGAGCAGCAAGACAGAAATTGAAGTCCTATTTTGATGCTTTTTTGTGTGTGTGTGAGTTTAAATACATACAGGATTTTCAGAGCTTTAATGTCAGGGTATGCCTAAGATGATGTATGACACATCCAAATGCTTCAACTTCCTATTAACGCTTATAGTGGGGGCAGCCTTTGGTATAATTTCAGGTGGAGTTCATATCTTTTGAACGTTAGTGAGACATGCAGAGTACAAAGTCATTCTACCTGGTCGTGAGCTTTCATAAGCCAACTGGAAGCTTGGTAAATGCAAGAAGTATTTATTCTCTACTGGCATAAACACAATGGAGCCTGCACACAGAGAAGAATTTGTGGCTGCCCGTTTGAAAAACTAAAGTAGCTCATAGAGAACACCACTGTATTGGAAGATGGCAACAATCCAATGGCCACTGAAGTTATTTTCACTGCCTTAAACTGCATCATGCTGGTACATTATGTTTCAGATGTTCAGAATGTGTTAGATTGCTTTTTAAGGTGCGTAATCCCTTCCCCACGTACAATCAATGTGTAGCTAAGAGCAAAATCATTTTAATCTTTCTTTTGATTTTTTGACTTTAGTAGTTCCACATTTTCAATTTCTTTTCTTTAAACAGCAATCTAGTATTCTAGAACTATTATGAGATCTATTTTTTATCAGAGCTAACGTGATTATAGAATCTAAAATGCCTGTTTATGGTACGGAACAGTGTGCTGTTCATGGCAAAATTGCAAAAGTAGGAAACTGCTGATCTGAAACTGGTAAGTCAGGAAGAATGAGCAGGGAGTAATGCATAGCTTTTGGTTCAGCTCCTCAGGTGCTGGTATACCTCAAGAAAGGAATGCACAGAACATGCAGACAAATATGAAAGCTTGCAGAAATAAGTAGCATTTAGAGGACAGCAAAAACTTTTTTTCAGACTGCAAACTCAGGAAGCAATCTAGATACTACTCAGCACAAGTGTACAGTTTGTGAATTAAACAGTGCCTTCATTTTAGAGAATGTTCATTATGATTGCGGCATGTTGAATGATTTTATAACACCTGGCACTTAGTAAAAGTTGTAAGGTCTTCTGTTGCATCACATACATTTTTAATAGAGAAATGTGATTGACAATGCCAAAATTCAAGCAGTTCAGTGTGGATTTTAAAAATTTATAATGATTAAAATGAATCCATTTCAGTAATATTGTGTAACTTAACCAGGAGCTGAACTGCTTGTTTTTTTGGCTCTGTAAACCTGTAGTCTTGCATTTGTGAGGTTTTTCTGCCTGTATTTTTCTGTCTTTGTGTTCTGGTTTCCTGATTGCTGGAGATAAAAATACACATCTAGCAGCTCTAGCTACCTGATTTTACTGCAGTTCTGAATACCGATATTCAGTCTTGTCTACTTACAAAAATATACGTGAAGAACAAGGGTGCAGGAAGTTTCACTGTGAAAATATATGCTTCTTTTTAATAACTTAAGACTCCTTTGTATAAGTAATTGCTCATTCTATTTTTTTAAAGAGAGCTCAAAGGATGAGAGCTGTGAGTTGTCTGAGGTATCACCTGCAGGTTTGTCTCAGACCCTGAGAAAGAACTTCTGACACAGATCCTTCAGTGCTACAGGCGTGAGTGGCTGAACTGTGCCAAAGGAAAAGTGCTTGCAGGTCTTCTGAGGACTGTAGCCCACTTTTTTCAGCCAGCATCTCAGTTACGTACTCGGGCAGCTGTGTGTATTATCAGCTAGAATCTGGGGTGGTAGAGTAGCAAACATGAACTGTTTATTATTCAGTGGAAGTTGCTACTTCTTGGTTAAATCAATGACCTAAGTAAGGTAAGATTGGCATATTTAATTTGCTTCAAAGTAATTCAAAGGAAAAGGCTTACAAGAGACAGTCTTTTCCCTAGAGAAAGTAGGCAAATACTTGGGGTATTTGCTGGCTGAGGTAGGTGAGACTTGATCATGTAGGTAGGCAGGTTTTGCACTTTTTTTTTTTTTTTTTTGTAAAGACTTATTAGTATCCAAATGAGAGGTTCTGGACAGTTTTAGTACAGGGCAGTGTGTTATTTATTTATGGTAAGTGAACTTGTGCAGGGTAAATCGTAGCACCGTGTCCCTGTGCCTTGTATAGCCCTCCATTTATGATGATTCAAAGTGCATTAAAACCAAGCTCAAAGATTTAGTGTGGCTTTATGTAGTAGGCTAGTCTAAAATTTAAATCCAATTACTCCAAGGAATTTGAAATTTCAATTTAGGTTCATTGCTACAGCAGTATTGTTAAATTTCTGAGATAATCACTAGCATGTATTCCCTTGGATCTGTGTAGGACTTTCGACTGGCTATGAGTAAAAATAGCATAGCTGAAGAGCCTGCTGGAAGTGTTGGATTCTTACTATTTTCATGGTATTATAAAGTGGCTGATACCAAATATCTAATCTCTAATGATAATTATTAAAATAATTTTAATTAATTACACCAACCGTGAGTTTCTTCTTCTGGAAAGTAATGTGGGATACATTTTTATAATCATCTCAGGAACTTTCTTGGATGAAAGCTCAGTTCACCAGGGGTATTTGTCGTAGATGATAATGCTTGAATGGCTGTTTTAATCGATAAAAGAACAATGGTTGAAAACTGTGTTTCAGTAAATATTTTAATAAGTAGCAGTTTACATTTAAAAATGTCTGTCTTCTTTTAGTCACATACTTAATGATTTATCACTACCTTAATTATTAATTTTTGAAGTGGAAGTGCCTTGTGCCGGAACATATGAACTGAAAGAGGTTCCAGGGTGTTCTTAGGGCAAAGCAGTGAAGAAAAAGGACAGCACGGGTTGGTAAGCTGCTCTTATGTTGAGAGTGGCAAAAAAAGGTCATTGCTGTAAATGGAAAGTGGACAAAAAGGTAATACACTAGTATTTGTTCTTAGCTTTTAAAAGGATTCTTCTGTAGACTAAGAAGGTGATTGTGATCTGTTGCATCCAGACTTCCTCTTACAAAATACCTTTAAATACCCACAGACCTAAATAGCACTTTAGTTAAAGATGCTTCTGAACACTCAGATTCATTTTTAGGAAGACAACATAGCTTCATTCTTGATCTTATTTGAAGCCTCTTACATATGCATATTAGTTTAGTTTGCAGCAGCCAGTTTGAATTTTCCAATTTATTGTACTTGCACTTCAACATTCATAATAGGTCTTTCAAGCCATTTGAAATCTGATTTTTCACGTGGGCAGATAGTAAATAGGACACTGGAATGGTTTTGAGCTAAAAGAGAAGGGGATTCAGATTAGATATTAAAACTTTTTTTTCTCAGGGTGTGGTGAGGCACCGAAGTAGTTTGCCCAGAGAAGCTGTGGACATCCCATCCCTGGAGACGTTCAAGGCAAGGCTGGATGCTTTCCCATGGCAGGGGGGTGGGACTGAGTGGCCTTTAAGGTCCTTTCCTACCAAAACCAGTCTGTGATTCTATGATTGTATTTGAAGGAAAAAAAAGAGTTTTATGGAATCATACGTCTATGAGTAAAAAGACTCAAAGAACAACAGAGTTCTTTGTTGTTTAAAGGTAATTATCAATAGTAGTTGCATTGGTCTTTTGCAGCCGCTTTCGTCTTAAGGTTGGAGGTAAAATGACATGAACAGATGAGATTTTACAATTACTTCGTCAGGGTGGTTAGTTTCCACAAACAGTGGGATGAATTAGAAGTAATGCTTTTCATAAATAAATTCCGCAGGTTCAAATTCAAATAATTGTTTTTATTATTTCTGTCAAGCACCATGGACTCATAAGCAAGTAATTAGTGTTAATTTGTTTTTTGTTTTTTTGTTTTTTTCCTGCAAGATCCATGTGCTTATTAAAGGAAGAAAACGTCTGTGACAACTTAATGTGTTCAAATTAGCCTCTGTACTTTACTGAAATATTGCAAACAAGGTGATAAATTGTTTAGCGAATCATTGGAAAAAAAAAAAAAGGCTGGTGCAGAGCAGTAAGGCAGTCTTCTGTATACCCACAAAATACAGAGACACACTTTTGAGTCTTTATTGTATATGTTGCTTTGATTTATATTATGCTTATATTTGAGTATGCTAAAATTGTTTAAATATAAAGAAAAATACTGATCATCTGCTTTTCTTTGCTTACAATTGCAACAAGGAGTGCTTCCTTTATTACCTCTTTGAATCTTACCTCCAGCTGAGGAAAATACTCACATTTGCTTTCTGATAATATTTTTCTTTAGCTCTATTGGTGATGTAGGGTGAAGAGCCCTCTTCTATACCTGTTTAATCTGAATTCAGCCTTCCTGAATGCTGTTTCAGCTGTATAAGCCATTCTAGCTGAGGTCTCCCTGGTGTGTTGTGCAGTGGTCTCTGGCTCAGTCTCTACTTGTTTCTTTCTCACTGTTATTTTTGGACTGAACTGCTAGTTTGTAGTCCCCGTGGGTGGTTTTCATTTGTTTTACTGTCTCTACAGCATAGACATCTGTATCTGAGCTGTTTACCCTGGGCTCCTCTAATAGTCGCAGAAGTCGCTGCAAAAGGAATTAATGGAATCCGTAGGCAAGAGTCACGATGCAGTCCATGTTTCATAGAAAGTGACAGCAAATCCTTGAGCACTTCAGAGCATTCAAGTTTATATTATCACCTTAATATCGTAGCTCCAGAATTATGATAATGTAGGGCACCTTCTTGCTTATTCTTTGCAAGGCTTTAATAATTACAGGCAATTCTGCAGGAACTGTGCAATAGTATCAATAGTATTTTCTATTAAATTTTACCCAGTTTATCATCTAAAATTGGAAGTAACTGAAATGAAGTTAGTTTTATAGCACTGTGAAAGTAGTAGTCTGTAAGAGCCCGTTCCACTTCTAGAGAATAATATTCCAGGTCTTGCTCCCTTTGATATTAATGATGCAGATTTGAACCTGAATGAATCTCTTACGTAACAAAGTAAATCAAGACAGTGCTAATGCATCTGTTGACTCATGACGATTGTCTTTACACTTACAGGCACACGAGCACACTCATCTATTTGCTTGAACAAAATGTTATCTGTACGTTACCTCCCGTTTATGGTCACGAGGTCTCTTATTTGGTCATGAGGTTTCAGTTTGGCAGTGTTAAAAACTATCTACACCTTAATGAATGAATGTAATAATCTCCATGAAGGTTATTAGGCATGGGATGTTTGCTTTTGTGACATCCCTACAGCGTGAGGGCGTGAAGTGTTTGGAAAATATATTGAGATTCCTAGATTAAACGTGATTTAACCTAAATTAGCACTTGTAAATTTCATATGTGGTTGTACACAGAAATGGATGTGAATCAATAGGCAGAGCCCTGCACAAAGTGAATATGTGACTGAGTTGTGGATGTTCAGGCCTCTAATTATATAACAGTAGGATTATATTGCTGAGGTAAAGGATTAAAAAATCCCAGTTATCAAAAGAAACATAACTGAGATGCCGTTGCAGCTTCTGAATTTCAAGGCTGTATTTCCTCTGCCACTCAATGTATCGGTGGTTTGTGACAGTGCTGTATGCTAAGCTTTTCTCAGACTGCAACAGTGTATTTCTATATGTATTTCTATAATGAAAAAGCTACTTTTGAAACAGCCTTGCTATCGGGTCCCCATGAAAATGTTTCAGTGTCTTTTCTTCTCTCTGTTACCTTCTCATCTATAAATGCGTGTTCTCATTTCATCACTGCAACTCCAGTGGTAGAAAATGTCAACTCCAGCCGGTCTTTTACTTTATTTTCCTGTTGTTCTGATCCTTTTAAGTATTTTCATACCAACCGCTGTGAGAACCTTCTTGAGAATATTCACATTAATCATCCAGTAAGTTTATGCATCCGAAAAAGAGTTCCACCTTTCTTTTCTTCCTCTCCAAGGTCTGGTGGTTGCATACAAAAATGACCTCAATTCAGAGCACTGCTTTGGTTAGAATTACAACAGCCTTCTGCATGGCTTGAGCTAGCTAATTAAAATTCTCATTAAAGTCTGAGCCATTGAAGCAAAGAGGCAATACATCATTTCTCACTGCTTTAGAGTTTATGTATTTTCAGCATCTAATAGCCTTCATAGGGATCATTGCATTCATTCATAAGGCTGTAAGCTCTTATATTCTGTCCCGTATTTCCAAAAATGGGTGTTAAACTTGGAATAATTGTAATGTTCTGTAATGTTCTGGACTCATAAAATCCGTCTACCTAAATCCTCTACGTGTATGCACATGTGATTTTTGTTCAGTTAGTTACAATGCAGAGTTTTCCAGTACCTGCAGATAACTACTTTTGACTGTTTAGCCCCAGCTGCTGATGCGTATGATGGCGAGATTCTTCTGTGATACCTCAAAAGTTGTAAGCTATAAAGCTCCTTATATCTGTCAGATTAGGAACGTGGGACTCTTCCTTGCCTATCATTCTTTGAGAATTGCCACGTCTTCCTCCAGACACCACAGCCCATAATGTATTTTTTTCAAAGGGTTGCCTAGATATTGCCTACTAGCAAACAGCTTCTCTCCTGATCCTTTGTCTGTAACGATAATTTAAACACATGTATATACCAATATGCTTTGGTTTTGTGAGTCTATATGTAGGATGACATATATCATGAGTTCTGTATATAAATGCACCTCCAGTGAAGAGTGTAACAAGAGTAAAAAAATTCTTATTTCTGAAGGCATACTCAGGTTAAATAGTGGATGTTATTTTTTCCCCTGTGAACTTCAGCCATATCTGGACACTGAAGTGTTACACATTTGTGATGAGAAATGAATGGAATTCACGCCATGAAAACAGCTGTAAATTTTCAGTTCAGGCTTATCAGCATTATCTTTTTTATCTTTATGGAGAGTATTGTACATTAATCAGTGCAGGTGCCCCTCAGATGGCAGTGACCTCAAAACGAAAGGATGACGTACTGTCATCTTTATTTTTAATGTGTTTCTGTGTCAAATGGATGGAGAATGCTAGAAGTTATACTGAGGTTGAAGCTGTTCTTAATGAAATATTTTCACTCCTTTTCAGTATACATCTGCTCTGACCTATGATGCTGTGCAAGTGATGACAGAAGCTTTCCGTAATTTGCGTAAACAGAGGATTGAGATCTCCAGAAGAGGAAATGCTGGAGATTGTCTTGCAAATCCAGCTGTACCCTGGGGTCATGGTGTAGAAATAGAAAGGGCGTTGAAACAGGTAGCTTCCCTAGAATGAATGCTGAGATGAGTGCATGTGTGAAGTCTTCTATAAATGCTTGAAAAGAACTTTCTAGTCTTCTAACCTGCCTGGATCTTGCTGAGAATAATGAGGAAATTAACTCCGCATCAGGAAGTTGTTCCTTTGCTAAGTTACATTGGGTACAGAAAGTGTCTAAACTGAATGTTTGTGATAAATCAGTAATTATTTGTGGAAACAAAATTCATTTTTCTAAAAAGGAACATAATTGAATTCACTTTCGTCTTCATCTATATAGGTTCAGGTGGAAGGTCTAACAGGGAATATAAAGTTTGATCAGAATGGAAAGAGAATCAATTTTACGATAAACGTCATGGAACTCAAAAGTACTGGCCCTCGGAAGGTAATTTGAGTTGTCTTACAGTGTCTTTAAAGGTTTTATCACACTAAACAGAGGGTTAAGGTAGGTAATGAAACACTGCAAATGAGTTAAAGCATGACTTGTGATAATGTGTATTCAGAGATATATTCTATGTTGGTCTTGCAGAGCAGAGTAAAAGCACCTATTACTTCTTTCTAACAAATAGAGTTTTTATTTCTGGTAAGTACTATATGACAGTATTTTCCTTTCGGCTTTGTGGGTTAAACTTCTTACTTTCTGATCTGAAATACTGAATGTGAGCCAGTAATTGGGGAGATAAACATCTGAATGACATACAGAACACTGCTTTTCAGTAATGTTTGTTTAAATGTGATTATCTTTCTGCTGTAATTCGAAATCCTTTGGGAGAAGCCATTTTATCATGTCTTCCTAATCTGGAGTATTTGATAACAAATCAATCTCACAGCAGATGACATTGCTTCTAAAGGTTCTTGATATGCGAATGAAAATGATATACTTCAACCAGAATAATGTGAGCTAATATCATTAGCTCATTCTTGTTAATATTTGCTATAGTAACTGTAAATAGAAATATTTATGCTGATAAATCCGTAACTAAAATAGTTCTCTATGAGCATAAATCTTGGGCGTGGTAATAATAAATTTTTCTGTGGAAGTTCATATTCACTAGTGTCTGTGCATCCTAAAAACTCTCTTTAGATTGGATATTGGAGTGAAGTGGACAAAATGGTTGTGAATCCCCTTGATGGCCCTCTCGGAAATGAATCTTCGGGACTAGAGAATAAGACTATTATTGTCACCACTATTTTGGTAATTAACCTCATATTTTGTCAGAAGATAGTGTATTCTACAGTGATTTGTTTCTCCTGTTAATATTAGTTCATTTCCTGTTTATTTTTTGAGGTTGTGGTATGTCACTCATTATGATACATTAATAAAATCCGGAAACAAAGGAAATGCAATTTGGTATGCTGTTTTCTTCTGTAGAAGACAGATTGTCATTGACTGGGAAGAGAACATCCTAGAAAGTTATTTCTTCTAGTCCAGAAATCAGGAATGAAATACCTGCTTCTGAAAAAGAGAGTTTTAAATGATGTAGCCACAATAGTAATTATTAATCGATTGCTTATTAGGAAATGAATGTTACCAGACAGGAAGGAGACTCATTTTTGCACTTCAGAATCTTAGCTAGTATGGACCGGTAAAGTATGAGATAAAAAATAAAGTTATATTGTAATTGTTTGGAAAGTAATGTTATGTATTGTTACACAGCAACATTTTTGTATTGCAGAGTTTCTTTATCAATTTGGTTAAGTCACAGGCTAATGTAATGCCAGTGGATGCAAGATTATTTGGATAACAGTTGAGCAGAGAGGAGGTGTATTGCTTTTAATGTAACGTATAAACCACCCATAGTTTTGCTGATGATAGAACTACTGCACATCTGTAGATATATATTTTTTTCTGTGTAAAAACTCAATATTAATTCTAGCCTGAAGAGCCAGAAGTGTGTTTCAAGGAAGGAACATAGCCGTGAAATAGGAAATAATATCATTTTATTAAGACAACAACAAAAGCAACTAAATGCCTTTGCCTTCTTCTATCCAAACTGTAAGAGAGAAAGAAACAGATTTTGGAACTTAGATTCTCTCTTCTCTGAAAGCGTAACTCCTGTTAACGTTCATGGTCATTATTAACATACTGCTGGGATCTCTATACCTGTAAGTATTGTTATTTGTATATGACTGTGAAGAATGTAGCATTTAAATCTTTTACAGAATGCATCACATTAATCATGTACGGCTGACATAATGGCACCTGAATCATACATGTTATTATTGTCTTTTTTTTTGGCTTGTAAAAGGAAAATCTGCTAATCTAGGAAATGCACAACCTTTACATTGTAGCTAAAGCAAGTTCTTTCTGTGCAGGAGTCCCCATATGTTATGATGAAGAAAAATCATGAAATGCTTGAAGGAAATGATCGATACGAGGGCTATTGCGTGGACCTAGCTACAGAAATTGCTAAGCACTGTGGATTCAAATATAAGCTCACAATTGTTGGGGATGGCAAGTATGGGGCCAGGGATGCAGACACGAAAATATGGAATGGTATGGTTGGAGAGCTTGTTTATGGGGTAAGAATATCTATTGTAATAAAACAATTTAAAAATGCTGGGATTTGTGGGATTTGGCTTAGATCTCTTCATGAAGTAGAGGAAAATTATTTGTTTCCTCTGATAAAGAATTAGTAACTTGTCTTAGAATAAAAAAAATAATAATAATAAAAAAGTAAGGCACAGAATTGGATTTTAAATGTAAATGAAGTTAGGAGGGAAATGAGTACGTATTTATCCCTCCTTACAAGGCAAAAGGCCTTCCTAACAATTTTAAATGTCATATACTTTTAAAAGGGCATATTCCCATAAATTGGGAAGCTTAGAATATGTCAACCATATGGTTGGTTGCATGTGTTTCAGTAAAAAGAGTCTCAACTAAAAATTTCTGAAATTTTCAATATGACATTTTCAGAGAAAAGAATGTTAGCCATGTCTGCTGTCCTGTTTTCATTTATGAAATCAATGGAAACTAAACTATGATCATTATATTAGCTATTATTTTCTTTTCTTTTTTTTTTTTTTCCTTTACAGAAAGCTGATATTGCAATTGCTCCATTAACTATAACATTGGTGAGAGAAGAGGTGATTGACTTCTCAAAGCCCTTTATGAGCCTGGGGATATCAATAATGATCAAGAAACCTCAGAAGTCCAAGCCAGGAGTGTTTTCATTTCTTGATCCATTAGCATATGAAATCTGGATGTGCATTGTTTTTGCCTACATTGGGGTCAGTGTAGTTTTATTCCTGGTCAGCAGATTTAGTCCGTACGAGTGGCACACAGAGGAATTTGAAGATGGAAGAGAGACACAGACTAATGAATCAACTAATGAGTTTGGGATATTTAATAGTCTCTGGTTTTCCCTGGGTGCCTTTATGCAGCAAGGATGCGATATTTCGCCAAGGTTGGTTACTCGCCTTTTTCAACTTTGTGCATTTTTGGTCTCAGCCAGCGGAGGTTCATGGTACATATATTTTCACTTGAAAGAAATGCATTATTGTGTTTCTTTTTCCTCAAAAGCCACAGAAGTCCTTGAAATAAAGGCCGTTTTCTGACACGAGGTGGTGTTCAGAACTGTCTTAATGTCAGCCGTACGTTTGCCAAGTGAAGTTATACGTACCATGGAGAGACTGGAAAATGCATAAGGTTCAAATCGTTTCATGCCTTCTTGGAGGGGTACCGTGTTTTTGCTGCATATTCCCATTTTACAGTTGGCAGTGCATTTGGTTCACAACAACTGTAATGGGAAAGAAGGGTAGAATGTTAGCCATGAACTACACAGCCAGCACTTTACCCCTAAAACTCACTACATGTCACAACAGTTATTAACTGGTTTTCCGTAGGAGAGCTTTGAACTGAAATCGAAATCCCGTGGTTGCTCTAGTTTACTCTGAACAGTTGCAAAACATTGCTGCTTTTCTGTGGCCTAGTTTTGTGAAAGTCACAAAGGAAATTGCTAAAATGAATTTGAAAGTCTAGTTTATAAATGCTTTGTTCCTCATGGATTTTCACCTACCCTATTAGGAACAACAGTGAAGCACTTAAGCTAATTCCTTTGCAGCTCATTAAATATTCTGTTTCCCTTGTGCTTAAGTGGTTCTAGCCTTGATTCAGCAGTGATGAGTAGGTAGATAAATACTACTTGCTGCTTGAAGGAACTGTAGTAAGAAGTGAAGTAGGGCAACTGGGTTTTAGGAAATTAAATCAGATCTTCCTAACTATAGCAAGCAAGTTAGCTTTCTTCTGAGTGTCCTCAATTAAGATGGAATGGGTCAAATTTTAGGCAGTCCAGTGATTGTTTTGCAATTAAAATCACTCAAATGGAGCATTTTTTATATCCCCAAAGACAACAGCAGATTTTCAAGTTCTGCAGAAATAACAGAGCACTTTCTGTGTGAGATATTTAGCAGTTTTATTTAACTTATTCAGAGAAGTATAGCAGCCTTTGTGATGAAAGATGTGATGGATTTGTCATGCAGCATGGCAAGAATTGTGTGCAAGAGATGAGACAATGAAGAGAGAACAACTTTGGGTCATGAGAAGCTGTCTTAATTTCAGTGCTTTGGGTTTTTATATTGATTATATACTTCACAAGTTTAGTTGTTAGCTATATAATTATTGCTACTGAATCATGACCATAGTAAAATGACATTTTTTTTCAATGTTCCTGGCTATTACAGCCTAACAGTTGTGCAAAGTTTGATAACGTTGTAAAGATGATGTGACAATATGGTAAGTGGCCATCATAAAGATGCATGAATCTGAAGTTAATAAGGAGATTGACATGGCTGATTTAGTGCCACTGAAGTGTTCAGGAACACCTTATTTCATTGCTAACGTGCTTTGAGAAAGGTGTTTAGTTTGTATATCTGTTTATTGTAATAACATGAAAGGGCTGCATACACCTCAATAATTTTTGTTCTGACATTAAGACTAGACGTTACTGATCTGACATATGGGGTGTTTGCACACGTGTGAGTTCAGGCTACCACATCATTGTCAAATTCAGAATTCTTTAAAAATACACATTAAAAAATGAAAGCTTTGTTTAACTGGAACAGACAGATGGGAAAATTTTGAATACAAACGACCACCCTAAAAATTTTACTTACAAAAATGTAATGTGGGAGCATAATTTCTGGACTGATCTTATCCTTGTTTTACAAGGTCAGTAACAGTTCTTTGCTGACAGATCCTGGCTTTTGAATCTGATGAATTATCCTTTACAGTGGATGTTATCAGTACAGTATAAGATAGGATAAAATAAACAGTAAGTACACAGTCATAGATTTTTACCCTGCAAATAGATATTTATCATGGAATTTAATCTTTCAGTTCTAGAATCATTATGTTTTTAGGTTACCTCTATGTCAGAAGTGACAGAAAACATCTAAATGAATATATTTCATTTTAGAAGGAGCATGAAATAACTTCTTTTCTGTGGTCCTTTTTAATAATGTATACTGGACCATATCTAACTTGATTTTCATGTTTTGGAGTGGATCAGTGAGTTTGTGGTAGGTGGAGCGTTGGCAAAGATAATTTTTGAGGCTTTTTCCAGCGTTAATGATTCTATGATTTTTCATGTCTCAGTTATCAGAAATCTTTTCCAGATTATTTGTCCAGAATAGTTTCAATTTATTTTTCTTCCCAGTTTAATAAATCAGCTTTACGTGATTGTTGTGTTTAAAATCAAAGAATGCTTTCAAAAAGTATATGTAGAAAGATAAATAGGCCTATATATGTATATATTCTGTCAGAGTTAATTTGACATCTCATTCACAATACTGCAGGCCAGGTGAGTGATGTGTGATTTGTTTACTTAATAGATAGAGGAGACACAACATGACATACCTAACCTACTGCAGTGCCTGACACTAGGCTTTCAACTCTATGCACATTTCTGCCAAATAACTAAGTACATCTCCAAAGATTCTGTTCTACTTCCTTCCTTTAATGTCTTGTTTGGAAACAAAGTAGTAAGTAATTTCGAACTTTAAAAGCTTGTTAAGAAATAAGTTTGACAATGAGGGCAGTATCAATAATCCTATCAACGTTTTAGTACTGAAAGCTGGTGAATTCCTCTAGTTGTGTTCACTATACTGTTCTGTATATTTTCTTGAGTTCTCTTTTCTTCTTTCTTCTTGAGCAGGAGATGCAAAACAAAGATCCATAAGAGCCAGCCTGCTACAGTTAGAAACATCAGTTTACCATTGTTTAAAAAATACACTTTCTTTGCTGTTTTATCTGTATTATCAGTTTGCCTGTGTCACGTCTAGTCCTCAGCATGTTAAATGTTTGTATCTTTCAAAAGTTGTGTGCACTTCTTGGTTTATGGATATTCCCTGGGCCAGTTTTTATTGCAAATAATGCTATTTGTTTCTTAGTGTAGGTAGGCTGTAGCAGCATAAGCCGTTGTTTTGTAAAAAATCAGTCTTTGAATGTCTCACAAAAACAAGCAGTCTGAAGAGACTTAATTTTTAAGCGCATACTGATTAATCTGAAAGGTCTGTTTTACTGGTTTTGTTTGATTCTTTTTGTGTCGCACAAATTCACATCGGGGGGAACGATAAGCTTGTGTTAATGTAGCAATTTGAGATGAGCAGTCTCATTTCAGGGCACTCAGAACACTGAAGAAGCGGATCTCTAAATTCTCCCTAAAGTAGACTCTGGAGTTCTGATTCCAGCAGGGTCCGGGCGATGTAGTGGAGTGTGCGATGGTCACCCCGTGCTATTAGCATGTACAACTGCACTGCAGAGTAACTTGAAATGCCTCCCAGTAGCATAATGCATCATTTGCATAAAACTGATAACATGCGTTCCTTTTTAGGACTTTCATTTCACTTTACAAATCCATTTCATACTTGTTATTAGATCCCTGTCTGGGCGCATTGTTGGAGGTGTGTGGTGGTTCTTTACCCTCATCATAATCTCATCCTACACGGCTAACTTAGCTGCCTTCCTGACGGTTGAGAGGATGGTGTCTCCCATTGAAAGTGCAGAGGATCTTTCCAAGCAAACAGAAATTGCATATGGGACATTAGATTCTGGCTCCACTAAAGAGTTTTTTAGGGTAAGAATTTCTACTTTTTAGTTTTTTGTTTTGTTGCAACGAGGTCTTCACTCGTGTAAATGTTTTCTCCCTAGGCATTATTAAAAGATTGCTATAAAAATGTGATGTGTGCAATTTAACTTGAAGATATGTAAGTGTTTTAGTTTATTAATTATCAGAACACTTTATTATCTGTATGTTAACCCAGGGGCCATGGTATAAGTAATGCAAGGTAAAAGTGACTGCAAGGAATTACCAGAAAATATTCCACTGTAAAGAAAAAAAACAAGACATGCTCATAAAATGGAGTCGATATTGTTTCTGTAGGCCCTAAGACAGTAGCTAACAGTTTTAAATAAGACTAATAGTGGTGCTGTATTTTAGGTAGTCATGCAGTGAATAGGAATGTGAGAAGGTGCACAGCCATGATTTATTAAATATTACCTATTTTTCAAGCTTGCAGAGGGGAAGTGGATTACAGCCCTGTTTGCTACTGTTGAAAATGTGTGCCTGCTTTTGAAATCAGATGTTATTTGTATTTGCATTGCAGTAATGCTTTCTGTCAGTCTTCTACCTCACTGCGTTACAGTTTTTAAAGAACATAAGACTTAGTAAGTTCTGCTGCTGATTGCAATCCTGCTGATCTAAACCAAAACTAAGATCAGATTTGTAAGCTGGTAAAAGAAAGATTGTTCCATGCTAGAAGTATTAGAAGCGTTTAGAAGGATACAAATACATTTCTGTTTGAGAGTGTAAAGCTTATAACAATTGTGGCTATTTGAATTCTTCTGAACAGTTTCTCCTCAGAGATTCTCAGACTTGTGTGGTATGTTTACATGATGAGGTATTTGTGCTCCTAGCGTCGGATTCACTAATGTAGGTTGAGATACTCTCTGTGGCGGTCACTTACAAGAATTAGAAGGTTTGAATCCACGTACATTTTCCCAAGTACTCTTTTACACAACTGTGGGCTTTGTGAGGGCGTGTTCTTTGTGTTTTGTTAAGATAGCTTTGGATCAGTAAGAAGTTAGTATGGTCTCTGGAAATTTCTTTTCAGCAACTTATGCACTTCATTTTGCTGCGGTGACGTGCGTCAGAGCAGGTAAGACTGCGCTGGGCAAGGGATCTCAACTAAAAGTCTGACCAAAAAAAGCTCTTTTTAGGGCTAGTTTGAAGCTAGCAGTGGTGCCGCGCTGCTAGCGGGGATCTAGCAGCTTGTGGGCGGGATCTTGACTCGGCGGGGGTGGTGCTCTCTTTATCTCTGGGGCTTGACCTTGACCCATTTGTTGTGTGGATAAAAATAGACCAGGGAGGGCGGGAACCGGTTCCCGCCCACATAACACAAGCCAGAAGGTGTGGAAAGGTGCTCTGGCCACCTAGGGTGGAGGTAGTCAGTGTGTGAGGGCCACTAGCACTTCATTGCCCATTCATTAAGGCAGCAGTGAGGAGCAGAGGCTGTGTCTTGTGTCAGCAAGGGTGGGTGCTCTTGTCTTTTTCTCAGGTGACTGGCTCTCCTGTTTACACTGACACCCCCCCTTCAGTCATGGTCCTCACCAGGAAACGTGCTTCCCATGCGAAGACTGTGGCAACCCAGACAGAGGGTCTGCTTAATAATGTGGCGGTTCAGGTCTCTGGCTGCCGGGAGTGCCTCAGCCTGCTGCTGCCGGGGGAGGATGGGAAGGATGCCACTTGTGTGCGGTGTGAGCAGCTGGATGAGCTGCTCAACCTGGTGGTGGAGCTTAGGGAGGAGGTAGGTAGACTGCGGACCATCAGAGAGTGCGAGCGAGAGATTGACTGGTGGAGTGACTCTCTGCGAGAAAGGCGCAGAGATTGCACTACCCAGACGGAGAGAACAATGGACCCTCTCTCTCATTGTAGTCAAACAGGGAGAGACAGCTTGAGAGAAGATGAGGAATGGCAGCTGGTCTCATCCCGGCGTCGCAGGCAACCCCCAAGTTCTCGACCTACCTCGGTTCCCCTGATCTCTCTCTGTAATAGGTATGAAACCCTGAAGCCAGAGGGAGAGGTGACTGATGATAATGTGGGAGCACTGCCGCCAAGCTTGCCTAAGGTGAGGCGGTCAGCTCCGCGTTTAAAGACTGCCTCCTCCAAGAAAGAAAGGAGAGTGGTAGTTGTAGGTGACTCTCTTCTGAGAGGAACAGAGGGTCCAATATGTCGTCCTGACCCTACCCGTAGGGAGGTATGCTGCCTTCCTGCGGCCCGGGTCAGGGATATTTCTAGAAAACTCCCCAGCCTTATCCGCCCCTCTGATTATTATCCTCTATTGATAGTTCAGGCCGGCAGTGATGAGATCCCTGTTAGAAGCCTGAGGATTATAAAAAATGATTTTAGGAGACTGGGGAAGTTAGTTGATGGAGCGGGCATACAAGCAGTGTTTGCCAGCATTCCCTTGGTGACAGGGATGAACGCTGAGATGACCAGGAAAAGCCATCTTATAAATGCATGGCTGAGAGGCTGGTGCAAGCGTAAAAATTTTGGATTCTTTGATCATGGGGTGGTCTACTCGGCATCTGGCCTGAGGTCTACTGATGGGAATTGCTTGTCTCCAAAAGGGAGACGGATACTTGCCCAGGAGCTGGCGGGACTTGTAGAGAGGGCTTTAAACTAGATAGGAAGGGGGAGGGGGATAAAGCCAGGCCTGCTAGAGAGCAGCCTGGGGAAGTGGTAGTGGGATTAGGTGAGAGGCGAGGGGCTCAGCTGAGGTGCGTCTACACTAATGCACGCAGCATGGGCAACAAACAAGAAGAGTTGGAAGCCATTGTGCAGCAGGCAAACTATGACCTAGTAGCCATAACGGAAACGTGGTGGGATTGCTCCCACGATTGGAGTGCTGCAATGGATGGCTATAAACTCTTCAGGAAAGATAGGCAAGGAAGGCGGGGTGGAGGTGTAGCTCTCTATGTTAGGGAATGCTTTTACGCTACTGAGATTATGACTGGGGACGATAATGTTGAATCCCTATGGGTAAAGATCAGAGGAAGGGCTGACAAGACAGGCACCCTGGTGGGCGTCTGTTATAGACCCCCAAATCAAGATGAAGAAACAGACGAGGTATTCTATAAGCAGCTGGCACGAGCTGCACAGTCGCCTGCCCTTGTCCTCATGGGGGACTTTAACTTCCCTGACGTATGCTGGGAGTACAGCACAGCACAGAGGAAGCAGTCTAGGAGGTTTCTGGAATGCGTAGAGGACAACTTCCTGATACAGCTGGTCGGAGAGCCCACGAGAGGAACTGCCCCACTAGACCTGCTGTTCACAAACAGGGAAGGTTTGGTGGGAGATGTGGAGGTTGGAGGCTGTCTTGGACAGAGTGATCATGAAATGATAGACTTCGTGATTCACGGTGGAGCCTGGAGGGGGAATAGTAATACTGCTACCTTGGACTTCAGGAGGGCGGACTTTGAATTGTTCAGGGGACTAATAGGGGGAGTCCCCTGGCATTCAGTCCTAGCAAGCAAAGGGGTCCAAGAGAGCTGGTTGCTCTTCAAAAAGGAAGTCTTAAGGGCGCAGGAGCAGGCAGTCCCCCTGAGCTGCAAAATGAGCCGGCGGGGAAGAAGACCGGCGTGGATGAATAGGGAGCTATTCCTGAGGCTCCGGGAGAAAAAGAGAATCTACCGCCTGTGGAAAGAGGGACAGGCCACTCAAAATGAATACAGGGAAGTTGTTAGGATGTGTAGAGGTGAAATCAGAAAGGCAAAAGCCCAGCTTGAATTTAACCTAGCTGCTGGTGTGAAAAGGAATAAGAAACTCTTTTATAAATACATTAACAGTAAGAGGAGGACAAAGGAGAATATCCACTCTTTGCTGGATGAGGCTGGGAATGTGACCACTGAGGATAAGGAAAAGGCGGAGGTTCTGAATGCCTTCTTTACGTCTGTCTTTAAAAGTCAGACCAGTTATCCTCAGGATACCCCTCTCTCTGACCTGGTAATCTTGGCCGGGGAGCACACTAACCCCCCTGCGATTCTGAAAGAAACAGTCAGAGACCTACTGCTCCAGCTGGACTGTCACAAGTCGATGGGGCCAGATGAGATCCACCCAAGAGTGCTGAGGGAACTGGCGGAGGTGAGAGCCGAGCCGCTTTCCATCATCTGTCAGCGCTCCTTGTTGACTGGTGAGGTCCCAGATGACTGGAGGCTTGCCAATGTGACTCCCATTTATAAGAAAGGTCGTAAGGAGGATCCGGGGAACTACAGGCCTGTCAGCCTGACCTCGGTGCCAGGGAAGGTTATGGAGCAGATCGTCTTGAGGGAGATCATGCGGCATGTGCAGGGTGACCGGGGGATCAGGCCTAGCCAGCATGGGTTCATGAAGGGCAGGTCCTGTTTGACCAACCTGATCTCCTTCTATGATCTAGTGACCCATCTGGTGGATGAGGGAAAGGCTGTTGATGTGGTCTACCTAGACTTCAGCAAAGCCTTTGACACTGTCTCCCACAGCATTCTCCTGCAGAAGCTGGCAGTCAGAGGCTTGGATGGGTACACTCTTGGCTGGGTAAGGAGCTGGCTGGAGGGCCGGGAACAGAGAGTGGTGGTGAATGGAGTCAAATCCAGCTGGCGACCGGTCGTGAGTGGTGTTCCGCAGGGGTCGGTGCTGGGGCCTGTCCTCTTCAATATCTTTATAGATGACCTCGATGAGGGCATCGAGTGCACCCTCAGTAAATTCGCAGATGACACCAAATTGGCTGGAAGCGTGGATCTGCCTGGGGGTAGCGACGCCCTACAGAGGGATCTGGACAGGCTGGAGAGCTGGGCTGGAGCCAATGGGATGAGTTTCAACAAGGCCAAATGCCGGGTCCTGCACTTCGGCCACAACAACCCCAGGCGACGCTACAGGCTTGGGGCGGTGTGGCTGGAGGACTGCGTAGAGGAAATGGACCTGGGGGTATTGATTGATGCTCGGCTGAACATGAGCCGACAGTGTGCCCAGGTGGCCAAGAAGGCCAATGGCATCCTGGCTTGCATCAGAAACAGTGTTGCAAGCAGGAGCAGAGAGGTGATTGTTCCCCTATATTCAGCACTCGTCAGGCCGCACCTCGAGTACTGTGTCCAGTTTTGGGCCCCTCACTGCAAGAAAGATATTGAGGCCCTGGAGCGTGTTCAAAGAAGGGCAACGAAGCTGGTGAGGGGTCTGGAGCACAGGCCATATGAGGAGAGGCTGAAGGAGCTGGGAATGTTCAGCCTGGAGAAGAGGAGGCTCAGGGGAGACCTTATTGCTCTCTATAACTTCCTGAAGGGAGGTTGTAGTGAGCTGGGGGTCGGCCTCTTCTCTCGTGTCATTAGTGATAGGACCAGGGGGAATGGTTTCAAGCTACGCCAGGGGAAATTCAGGCTGGACATGAGGAAGTATTACTTTTCAGAAAGGGTGGTCAGGCACTGGAATGGACTGCCCAGGGAGGTGGTGGAATCACCGACCCTGGGGGTGTTCAAGGAAAGACTGGATGTTGCGTTGAGGGACATGGTTTAGTAGGAGCTATTGGGAATAGGTGAACGGTTGGACTGGGTGATCTTCTAGGTCTTTTCCAACCTTAGTGATTCTATGATTCTATGATTCTATGATTCATGTGATGCAGCTGCTAAGTCTGATGATTCTATCTACTATATGCTCCAAATCACATCAGCTTGCCCAGTTATTTTTCAATAAATGGTTGTCAGAATTTCTTTCTGAAACCTGAAACTCGTGTTTTAGGATTGGAACTCTGTGAAAAGCAGTCTTTAGCACTAAGGAGACTAAAATTTCACCTGGAATCTTGTAACTGAATTGCAGTGGGTATGTGTTTTACTTATGACCTGACTTTAGAAGTCAGACTTTTTGAGCAGCTGGAAACTAGTTAAGTATTTAGCAGAAAGCTACTTAAGGGTCTTTGTTACCGTCTTTGTTACTGTCATGAATTGCTTTGTTTTTCCCACAATTAGTCTGCATCCTCTTCAAGAAGTGATATTATCTTCCAGTATGCTTTCCAATGGTGGAATGTACACTGTACCTAAATATTCACTAGTTAGAGCTCTCGTTTCTCAGCACAAAAAGTAGGAGTTACTGTATAGCGGTGATAAGAATAGTAAGCAGAATTTGTCTTAATGCTAAAGCATGTTTTGTAATAATCATGGAATAATAGAATAGAATAAGGGACTCAAAAGTATCACCGAGTCCAACTCCTGGCTTCAAACAGGACCACCCCAAAATCAGACCGTATGTCTGAGAGCTGGGCAGCACATCTTTTCACTTGTGTAAAAAGCTGAGGCAGTTGGGCTATATGCCTAGCAGCAGGTGGGTTCAATGAGTAATGAAGAATGCCAGAAATGAGAGAGGAAAATTTGTTATTGGATGACGGTAGCCAGCTACCTGCTGAGGTATGTGAGGTGAAGTTCGTCAGCCACTCGAACTATAGAAGAAATAATTGCTGACTTCAGACATTTTATCTGAGGTTTTTTTAAAATCTGTGATGAGAATCCAAGATCTGCCTAATGATAAAAGTGCTAATTTGATCAAACTTACACCATATAGACTGAGAATGAAATGGTAATAACTTTTGTAATGTAGCTTCTAGATTCACTTTTGAAAAACCTTACTTCCTTTGCTTATTCCTTTGCATACATTTTCCCACAGCTGCTTTTAAAATACAGGCATCCTTCTGTCAAATGGTATCTTTCTGCCAATCATAAAAGTGAAATATCATATAAACCATAAATCAGTTCATGGTTTCAAACCTGGAGCTCTTCAGGTCAAGGTAAATTTTTTCACAGCATTGCAACAACTAAGAAATGAATGTGTCACTGCTAGATCTGAATGAATTATTTAGGCAACAATTTACTTCAAGGCATTCATTGTCTTTCTTCAGTTTTTCTTTTTCACCCTGGAATATCCACAGAATGCTTACAGTATCTCTGAATGTATTTGTTGTTCTAACTTTCAGAGTTTCATTGGCAAGCATTTTTATTTTCTGAATGAATCATCAGCGCTAGATGAATCCAAACAATATTCACTCTCCTTTAAAGTGCACTGAGTATATTCAGTGATTGTTCTTCCACGTTCTTCCATCATGACTTTCACTTACAGAGGATAGTACGTATCTCATCTGACTCGAGTTTTGTGGGAGTTATTCTTCTAGACAATGCTATTTTTCTGTTCTTCTCTGTGAAGAAAGTATGTCTAAAGAATAAAAGACTTAATTTGTGTTCCCTGGTGTTTTTAAGATGGGGTGAGTCACCATTGGGATATATTTGTTTTTTGTCATTTTCCAGGCAGAAATTCTCAGCAATAAGCTAAATGGTTAAACTTAAATGAAAGATTATATTCTGAATAGCTGAATATGTATATATATATGTAAATGGGTCAAAATCTTTGTCCAGCTTCTGTAAATGCTTAAATAACATGAACTAACATGAAGCAGAGGTTAACTTAGTAGTTGTGTTAACCTGGGCAAGCTGGAAATGTCACATTAGCTTGTTAACTGTTTTGTTTCAGGATACTAGTCACTGAGTCATCTACTCGAGTAGTGTTGGCTGGCACTAAAACATAACAGAGGATGAACCAGGAATTGTAGTCCAGTGTTCCCACTGCTTCTTTAAGAGAGTAAGCAGAAACATGGTACATCCTGCAGAGGTGCAGATGATTTTAACAGTATTAAAAAGAAATACAGTAAAAATCTACAGGAAAATATTATTGCATAACAATAATGGTAGAGATACACGAATTTGCTTCAATAGCAGATCAGTTACGTCTCTTGACGTGGAATAATTTTGCTCAGGATATCTCGAAGTTGCTACTAATGGGACTGCAAGTACAATACAGATTTTCAGAGTTCTTTTACTGAGCTGGGATGTTTGTCAGTTCTGTTGTTCAGTGGTGGCTCTCTCTCTTACAGATATTGCTTTTAGAGTTTCTAGTGCAACTGAAAGCCTAAATAAAGATATATGTTGCATTGCAGTTGCATTTTTCTCTTCTGGATTTACAGCCTGAAGTAATGGGTGAAGAAATTGTGTGTGGCTGTGCTTTTCCAGAAAAGCATTGTTTTTCTCAAATTAGAGGTAGACTGTAACAGTGGCAACATGACTGCAAGCGTAGGTTGAAAGATGCAAGGATCATTTCAGTTCTTTTGTACAAGCACATCATCTTTACAGCTGTAAGACAGTAGGTACTGCTTGGTGGAGAGCTAAATGGTGGGACAGTGGAATTTCATTGCTCTGGTAGGTACTGTCAACACTATCTACAGTCGCATGGTATTCTTATTGCCAGTGATCTCTCTGCAGCAACTCTAAATATACTTGATATTAATACTGTTAGCCAAGATATTTGATTTAAGGGGTAGAAGTCATCATAACCCAAGAAGGCAGGCTACTGCTCCCCTATTGCTGCTCAAATTAATTTTAAAGAATTGTGTATATGTGTTAAATTCCTGAGTTTGCTGCGCTGAATGTCCTGAGCTACAATAATGGAAGAAAGAAACAGAGTGCAGCTGTGTAAGTATGCAATCTGAATATTCAGCAGCACGTTTCTATTATTTTCATCTGCTTAGAGACTTATGGAAAATGGGTGTGAAAGTGATACAGACAGACACAAGTCTAATCCCTTGTAAATTTCAGTCATGTTTTTGCTGTTTGCCCAGCACTGCTCATCAAAAATACGTACAAATGTGGTCAACAAATGAAATCAATTGTTCTGCCTTCTTTTCACTTTAAAAGATGGATTGCAACTTGTTCTGTGAGGTCAGAAGACATCTCAGAAATTAAAAGTGACATGCAGAGCAATAACTAGACTATTTTGTACTCTCTATGTCTGCAGTGGTTTTTACTTTGAAACTTTTCATACATGTGTGACATGTACAGGTGATTCTGTTTCATTATGCATTGATGACCTTTAAGAGTAGATCCTCTGCCAAAGGAGAAGCAAGGAGAGTTGCTCCACAAGGAAAGCATTCTTTAGCTTTCACTGAACAGAGCAAGCAGGAGTCGAGAGTTCCTCAATGAAAAGTTAGGCATGGAAAATCTGGAAGTACAATAGTTTGTTCTTCGTAGTGAGAAGCCAGCAGCAAACATTGGAGGAGCTGACAGATCCCCTGAGTCATTTCTCCTGAAAAAGGAAATTTGGCTAAAGATCTTGTCTGAAAATCTTCAACACAGCCCGGTGCATCTAAATTTATAAATACTTTGAAATATTTCTTTACTTAAAAAAGTATTTAAATTGATGATTATATTATAAAGCATTACACAAAAAGAGAAAAAGCATACAGCAAGCAATCTTTGAGTGTCAGTTTGTCTTTGCACTCAAGATGTCATTCAAGCTTCTAAAAAATACTAGGAAATCTCTAAAATCAGGGAGAAGAAACGCTGATTTAAAGAAATAAATAAATGAAATTGTTAACTGGAAATACTTCAGCTTGTTTTGTTTCTTTGTTTGAGAGGCAGAAGAATTGCACAGAGCATGTGTTCCAGATTTAATTTTTGATGAGCTCAAGGGACGATGGAGACTAAAGGCTTTGTCATGGACTGTGCTCTGCACCTTAAGCAGCAGAGACCACAGGACTGAATTTCGTGTATCCCTGAAAGTGATGCAGTTAGAAAATACTGCTTTGACTTTTGGAGTTTTGACAGAAGGAAGAGATACTGAGATAACGGAAAGACTGCCGTTGACAACCAATAGCAAACAAGTGGAGACGTGGTTATACTGTTTTTTTCTGGTCTAGAGAGTTCAACTGATTCATTTTCAAAGTTCTTACATCTGGGCAAAATACTTAAAAGTAGATTTAGGGCATTCTGAAATTTTACTTTAAAATAACAAATGCAGTAATGAATATTTTTCTTTTTTTCTCAAGGCATCTCCCTTTGTTATTTTCTGGAAACACTTATTTCTGCATTACCTGAAATCCTGATGGTTTGGTTTTTTTTGCAGACATCTCCGCTAGCCTGTAGTGACCAAAATGCTGTGGTGCTTCAGAAACTGTTTCTATAGTACCCAGTTTTAATTTTAGTTACTATTTGCATTACATGTATTGAGAAGAAAATGTTTAACAGAGTTTTCATTTCTTATTGGTAAGGGCAAATTGTGTCTGGTGAAAGAAATGTGTTATTCCTTGATCTTCTCTTTTTATCAAGTGCTTTTTAGATGTTTTAACCCAGGTATGCTTTCAAGTAGATAATTCTGTGCTGGGTGCAGTGAATTTCCTGAACCATTGTTTGGAGATTCTCCACTGGTGTGAAAGGAGTTGCACTACCCCTAGGATGATCTACTGATCATCCCATAATGTCACAGTCTAACATGATGTGATTGTTAGAAATTTATTTTCTAACCTGATTGTTTTATGAGTAATTCTTCCTTAGTTGTTACAGTACATTTTGATCACAGTGATTGATTCCTCTTCCTTTGCTGTTGTTTTTCTCCATTTGAACAACTTTCATTTTCTTGCACATCTTCTTATTGGTCCTAAGATGCTGAGCAATGCTTCCAACCTAAAAAGTTCCATTTCATTTACGTCATTCTAGTGATCAGAATTTTCCACTTCTCTTATATAACAATTCCTGTTGTTTGGCTTGATATGTTTTGATCAACCAATTTCCTTTCTTACAAATGCAACTCATTTCTATCTTCAAGTGTTTTCATTCTGAAATGAGATGAGGCTGTGTGTGCCATGCTGTACTTCAGGCCAAAAGGGCTGTAGTTGTTTTTAATGACTCTTCATTCTTCTTAAATACCTTTAGTATGTTAGATAGATTCTAGACTACAGTAATAGCATCTGTAATTCACTAGGGAATCTACAGTTTCTTGATAGTGTTTTGTGTTTAATGATGTAGTTTCTTCTTCCCTGACCCATCCCATATATAGGCACAATAAGTTTTTTTCTGCATCTATCTCATTTTGATCACTTCTGCATTCTCCATCATATTACGTATTATTTCTTTAATTGGATCTCATTTGAAAAAGTAAAAAATAATAAGATAGGAATTTAGATTATGATTCTATACCTAGATTTTTCTTTGACCGTCTTCCAACCACGCAGCAGATACACTTTCCTTTCTCCTACTCTCTTCACTCACGAAGCTGGAAAATCTGCTACTGTTTGCTGTTTCTGCAGTTTGTACTACATACTGTTTCCTTTATGTTATCAGATTTCCTCCGATCAAATCAAGATCCTACTTACAAATTTGCATTTGTAGTACAACGGTGTAACAAAGCTGTAGTAGTAGATACTGCAGCATGGCAGTAGTACAGCTGCCTCAACATCAGGAGGTTTGTTGTGATGAAGGTAATCTTAGGAGCAGGCAGATAACCTTAGGAGATTTTTCTTGTGGCTTCAAAGAACACATTTCTGCGGGTCATCTTTCTAGAAATTAGTTTGTTTAGCATTTATCTGAGCTTTTAATTAAAAGATATTTAAATGGCCTGCCTTGACTTTCTGAATGTGCTGAATGGAGAGGAATTTAGATTCCTGTGAATTTAGATTTGTTAGAAATTGAATTTACCCTAGTAAAATGACTTGGAGGAGAAATCCTTTTGGCAAGTGTTTCAACAGTGATTAAATGTGCTTGAAGCTGCAATGCTAACATACCTTCATAAGAAAAGTCTGCCTGAACATTTAACTCTCTAAATCGCATGAATATGATGATGACATGAGGTCTTTGTCTTGCACATTCATATGCTATCTTTTCATATGTGGATTCATAGTACAAATTGTTTTAAGTAGGCTTCTGAGGAATACATTCTCGAGATAGAATTTATTGTCTTCTTATTAAGACAAAATGTGTTAAATATACTTTATACTTTATGTATAAATACTTTATGTATTTCAGTTTAAGTTATGGAAACTGGAAAGCTTGTAAAACTGCATCTTAAAAGCATTCCATTGATTTTACCCATTATTAGTAAAATTATCAGTATTTTCATTTTTATTCACTTTCAATACCAGTATAAACAAGGTTAAGTATTCTAAAATACTTAATTTGAGTTCATTAAAAAGCCTGAAAAAAATAGTTTTGGCCTTTTTTGGTGCAGTGGGAGAGAGCAAGTGGAAGGGAAGGAAGGGGAATGTATCAAGTGGTTTAGTGTGTAAATTGGCAAGAGTTGTTTCTAGCTGAAGTTTCTAGCTGTTGATGACCCTTTTGATTTGTGTCCTTCAGTATAGAATGTCAACAAGATCTTAACACAAACCGTAATTGAGAATTAAAGTTCTGCACCTGCAGTACAAAGATCATCATGTATTAGAATGTCTGTGGTGTGGGGAGCTATTTCTATCAGTGACACGCTAATTACAGCATCCCATTTTAAGAATATTAGGTCTTTGAATGACAAAGTGGAAAAGTTATCTGATGACCTACAAAATACACAGTTAATTAATTTGATAAAGCTTTCCGTAATTTAATTTCCTAATGAGTTTCTTAATGGAGGCAGTACTTTACATCTAAATGGGATGTGTACTCTAATAATTTTGATAGTCATGATGCGCAGTGGTGACACGATAATGAAAAAAAATTGTAGCTGTTTGGATGCTTTTATATTTTTGTAGAAATGGTAAGTTAAGAAACAAGTGCATTATGAATATGTGTCTTGTGCTTACACGTTGCTAATGATTGTAATAATGAAGCTGCTATCAGCTTTTAACATTTCATCTATGCACTTGAGTGCCATGCTTCAATAGCAGTAAACCACATCAATTAGTGTAGTCAAATAATGAAGTAATTGACTTGGTTCACGTGTGTTTTTTAATGAAGCACTGCTGATCTTCTATTTTACTGATGCCAGATAAAAACATATTTTAGGAAGAGGCGTGAAAGCCCAGTTTGCACCCTGCATTCACAAGAATTCTGTTTCTTCATGTTGTAATCCACCCTTGCTAATGAATGTGTACTCTTGCAAGTGCGGTTTAAAGAGAGGAGAATCGTTTCTATAGGAATAATATGTGTGCATCTATAGCACTGACCAAGTTTAAATAATCTCTTGCTGCTGCTTTCTCAAAGTACTTTTGATTTTGGATAGGTGAATAGGTGAAGCATGCATACTCATTTATCAAACAGATAATTCTAGCCTTTTGAATTCACTTGTATGTAAGTACGAAGTATTAGGTAAAGGTCTCTTTGGACACTGGCTTTATTTTTACATGCTTTAGGTACAGCTTTTCATATAGAAGGCAAATTTTAGATGGAAAAAAAGAAAAAGTTGAAGGAAATAATGTTCCTAAAACAGAAATTACTGCTAGTAAGTACTCTGCAGCAGGAACAAGAAGTATTTGAGACATTTATGATTTTTGTTTCTACTGAATGTGAAGGAAGAACAATGACACATGCCTTGACTTGATAGGGGTCAAGGCAATGAGCAGTATGAACTCTAGCGTGGTGTTTCTTTCAGTGTTCGTGACTGAAGAAGACTGTACAGTCATGAAAAAAATCTGAGCGTTATTTTCTGGTGATGTCTGCACTACGTGTTTTTATTTCTGTGGTTGCTCAGGTATCATTGTACCTTCAGTGATGTGGCAAGGAGCCTGTGAGCCATCTAGTGGGAAGTTTCTTTGTAACACTTGACCACTTGAGAAATCTTTTTCTGAGGCCTTTTCCCATTCGGACATCCAGCACCCGCCACTCTGTCTGTAATGCAACTGCCTTCTTCCTTCCCACATTTGGTGGCCCTGCTAGGCAGGGGGGTTGGAACTACATGATCCTTGAGGTCCCTTCCAACCCGGGTGATTCTGTGATTCTGTGATTCTGATTCCTTCGTTTTTATCTGCTGTGATCAGATCTCTGTCAAGTGATGGTGAGAAATGGGGAGCTGTGTTTTACTAAGAATGGTGGAAGCAGAACAGACTTACCTGGATGTCCATAACTTTTATATATACATATATAAAACCTGTAAAAGGTCATTGAAATAAAACTGGAAGCAGTGCAGTTAAGGAAGCAAAGGCAGTTAAGTCTGTTTTAGAAGCTGGTCCTGATAGCAGCCTAGCTTGAACGAAGAATGTGTATTTATTTAGTACTTCAGTGTTTTTTCAGTGAGGAAATTATGTTTTAAATGTCTGCATAACCTTTTCTGTTCTGCAACACAAGATTTGAATGCCTTATAATGAAAATTGTGATGACAGGCACTTGGGTGCCTTTGATATTTTCTCTTTTGAGTTGAGCTAAAACCTTTGAGATGGATCTAAGCTAGTCCAAATTTGTTTTCCATTTTACAGAGTAAATCTGTGATAATTCATTAGAAATGACTGTAATCATTTTGATATCACTGCTGGAAGCTAGATGTCCCTTGCATGCTTCATAGTGGTGGGTCCTATGTAGGGAGCTGGATGTTTGCTGCCAAATGTATGTTGACTTGTGAAGCAAATGGGGTGGAGCATCTGGGTTCAATTAAGAGGGTAGATGTAGAGAGTGAGAACTCAGAGAAGACTGATCTCCTCCGTATGAGGTTAGAAACATCTTAGTCCAACCCTGAGTGGCCTATGAATGGAGAAGAGTGAGCACCTTGAAGAGCGAAACTCTGGTAGGTTTGCTTTTGGGAAATTGAGCAACACAGGGAGTAGATGATAGGAAGCCATCCACTTTGCTATACATGCAATTAGAGTTTACACTTTATACTTTCTGATGATGGTAGAGGAGTTGGTCAGATATTAAATAGCCTAACTGACTTGGGTCTTCAGGTAGAATTCTCTTTCAGCTTGGGATACTACTCACCATCTCAGAGGCATTTATCTGCCTTTCTGTGTATCAGGTAAGTTACAGGCAAAGGGTAATGCTGGATTGTTACTGACAGCTTGTAGTACAGAGTCACAGTTTACACTGTTAACTGGCTTTTCAAAGATGGTGCCTTATAACATTTTTCAGGTTTCCCATTGATTTTAGAATGTTTGTATTTCAGGATCTTCCTGAATGGAACAAGAGCAATGCATGTTCCATATGGCAGATGTTGCAGGAATCTGAGAAACCCACTCTGCCTTCAGCAGAGTTTCTCAGTCATGCTGGTTGTGCTCAGTATATCCAACCATTTTGATGTTAGTGGGTATACTGAGTATGTGTAGCACAACAGATCAGAATATACAAGAATACATCTGCAAGTGAACATTAGCTGTGCTAATGCATGTGTGGATGCTGGTAATAGTTGGAAAACCTTCAGTGTTTAGTGCTACCAGAACTTTAAATGCTAATAGATGTACTAAGATGAGGGCAAAATCTGAGCCTTGGGATCTTTCTGTGCGGTGTTTCAGGACAAAAAAGGGTAAGTCTGGGAAAATGATAATGCTGTAACACAGGGACAGTGAAGCCTTGGGAGACAGGGAAGACATTTCTCATGCTTTTATACTTGGTTCATTTATTTTTAAAATGATTTGATTAAAGATATATTTATAGTTTAAGTGCTGTTCTGAAGGGTACATTACGTCTTCAGTGGAGAATTTGTTTCTCATACATTTTATTACAGCAGAGATTTGGTGTATTTACACATACAATAGTTAAGTCGCATAGGGTGACTACAAAACAAATGGTCCTTGGTTTTCTACAGTGAAGTAGAAATGCCATGGTAGCTGAGTTATATCCAGCATGGATTATTGCACTCTGCAGTATTTTATCCTTTATTGTTCTTGCCTACTTCATATACTGATTTAGGTTGTATCTTTAAGAAAATCACCTGAGTTTCATTGTTAACTCTCATTTTAGCTTCATAGACATTTTGGTCAGACAAAGTGGAATGTGAAATGCTTGCACGCTTAGGTTTTCTGCTCAGCTTACATGAAGAGTGATGATATATACATATGCTTGCCATTTTCTTCGTTGGAATTGTACAGCATGTGACAGTATGAGGAATCCAGCCCTATATACTGTTTCCCTCATTGTTAATTGTTATTGATCCTGACTTGTAGTGTACTTCAAAAAAAAAACTGCCCCATCTGCTTTTTCTTTGATAAGCTTCCCTTTTGGTGACATCTAGATAGCAGATTTTGTTCTGTTTTGTTTTCAGGTTAGTGCATAACTATCAGTTGGTAGTTATAACTGCACTTATAGTTATAATTACCAATTGGTTAAAGCCAGGGAAATGTGCTTTAGATC